>NW_028241489.1:0-600000 GCF_964263255.1 Lissotriton vulgaris | reverse complement strand
ACGGACCATTTTCCACATTTCTGAAGCATGACGTAATGGGGGGGTGTTATCTCTTTTGTCAAAAATCAGCTGTTTTTGATTGAACATTAAATGCCTCCAAATAGTATTTAATTCACTTCCCGAGCCCCTGGAAGCATGAACATCACTATAAACATGCTAATTTTAGCTCTAACACTGATGATCCACCTACAAATGTGAACTGACGTTCAAAAATAAAACATTTGAAAACGGACCATTTTCCACATTTCTGAAGCATGACGTAATGGGGGGTGTTATCTCTTTTGTCAAAAATCAGCTGTTTTTGATTGAACATTAAATGCCTCCAAATAGTATTTAATTCACTTCCCGAGCCCCTGGAAGCATGAAAATCACTTTAAACATGCTAATTTTAGTTCTAACACTGATGATCCACCTACAAATGTGAACTGATGTTCAAAAATAAAACATTTGAAAACGGACCATTTTCCACATTTCTGAAGCATGACGTAATGGGGGGGTGTTATCTCTTTTGTCGAAAATCAGCCGTTTTTGCTCGAACATTAAATGCCTCCAAATGGTATTTAATTAACTTCCCGGGGTGAAGAAACCCTTTTTGAGAACTCAGAGTGAGTAAATTGGCCATTTTCATGCACTTTTAACCATTCCATAAATCTTGTATTTAGGGCCCCTGGAAGCATGAAAATCACTTTAAACATGCTAATTTTAGCTCTAACACTGATGATCCACCTACACATGTGAACTGACGTTCAAAAATAAAACATTTGAAAACGGACCATTTTCCACATTTCTGAAGCATAACGTAATGGGGGGGTGTTATCTCTTTTGTCAAAAATCAGCTGTTTTTGCTTGAACATTAAATGCCTCCAAATAGTATTTAATTCACTTCCCGAGCCCCTGGAAGCATGAAAATCACTTTAAACATGCTAATTTTAGCTCTAACACTGATGATCCACCTACAAATGTGAACTGACGTTCAAAAATAAAACATTTGAAAACGGACCATTTTCCACATTTCTGAAGCATGACGTAATGGAGGGGTGTTATCTCTTTTGTCAAAAATCAGCTGTTTTTGATTGAATATTAAATGCCTCCAAATAGTATTTAATTCACTTCCCGAGCCCCTGGAAGCATGAAAATCACTTTAAACATGCTAATTTTAGCTCTAACACTGATGATCCACCTACAAATGTGAACTGACGTTCAAAAATAAAACATTTGAAAACGGACCATTTTCCACATTTCTGAAGCATGACGTAATGGGGGGGTGTTATCTCTTTTGTCGAAAATCAGCCGTTTTTGCTCGAACATTAAATGCCTCCAAATGGTATTTAATTAACTTCCCGGGGTGAAGAAACCCTTTTTGAGAACTCAGAGTGAGTAAATTGGCCATTTTCATGCACTTTTAACCATTCCATAAATCTTGTGTTTAGGGCCCCTGGAAGCATGAAAATCACTTTAAACATGCTAATTTTAGCTCTAACACTGATGATCCACCTACAAATGTGAACTGACGTTCAAAAATAAAACATTTGAAAACGGACCATTTTCCACATTTCTGAAGCATGACGTAATGGGGGGGTGTTATCTCTTTTGTCAAAAATCAGCTGTTTTTGCTTGAACATTAAATGCCTCCAAATAGTATTTAATTCACTTCCCGAGCCCCTGGAAGCATGAAAATCACTTTAAACATGCTAATTTTAGCTCTAACACTGATGATCCACCTACAAATGTGAACTGACGTTCAAAAATAAAACATTTGAAAACGGACCATTTTCCACATTTCTGAAGCATGACGTAATGGGGGGGTGTTATCTCTTTTGTCGAAAATCAGCCGTTTTTGCTCGAACATTAAATGCCTCCAAATGGTATTTAATTAACTTCCCGGGGTGAAGAAACCCTTTTTGAGAACTCAGAGTGAGTAAATTGGCCATTTTCATGCACTTTTAACCAATCCATAAATCTTGTGTTTAGGGCCCCTGGAAGCATGAAAATCACTTTAAACATGCTAATTTTAGCTCCAACACTGATGATCCACCTACAAATGTGAACTGACATTCAAAAATAAAACATTTTAAAACGGACCATTTTCCACATTTCTGAAGCATGACGTAATGGGGGGGTGTTATCTCTTTTGTCAAAAATCAGCTGTTTTTGATTGAACATTAAATGCCTCCAAATAGTATTTAATTCACTTCCCGAGCCCCTGGAAGCATGAACATCACTATAAACATGCTAATTTTAGCTCTAACACTGATGATCCACCTACAAATGTGAACTGACGTTCCAAAATAAAACATTTGAAAACGGACCATTTTCCACATTTCTGAAGCATGACTTAATGGGGGGGGGGGTGTTATCTCTTTTGTCGAAAATCAGCCGTTTCTGCTCGAACATTAAATGCCTCCAAATGGTATTTAATTAACTTCCCGGGGTGAAGAAACACTTTTTGAGAACTCAGATGGAGTAAATTGGCCATTTTCATGCACTTTTAACCATTCCATAAATCTTGTGTTTAGGGCCCCTGGAAGCATGAAAATCACTTTAAACATGCTAATTTTAGCTCTAACACTGATGATCCACCTACAAATGTGAACTGACGTTAAAAAATAAAACATTTGAAAACGGACCATTTTTCACATTTCTGAAGCATGACGTAATGGGGGGGTGTTATCTCTTTTGTCAAAAATCAGCTGTTTTTGATTGAACATTAAATGCCTCCAAATAGTATTTAATTCACTTCCCGAGCCCCTGGAAGCATGAAAATCACTTTAAACATGCTAATTTTAGCTCTAACACTGATGATCCACCTACAAATGTGAACTGACGTTCAAAAATAAAACATTTGAAAACGGACCATTTTCCACATTTCTGAAGCATGACGTAATGGGGGGGTGTTATCTCTTTTGTCGAAAATCAGCCGTTTTTGCTCGAACATTAAATGCCTCCAAATGGTATTTAATTAACTTCCCGGGGTGAAGAAACCCTTTTTGAGAACTCAGAGTGAGTAAATTGGCCATTTTCATGCACTTTTAACCAATCCATAAATCTTGTGTTTAGGGCCCCTGGAAGCATGAAAATCACTTTAAACATGCTAATTTTAGCTCCAACACTGATGATCCACCTACAAATGTGAACTGACATTCAAAAATAAAACATTTTAAAACGGACCATTTTCCACATTTCTGAAGCATGACGTAATGGGGGGGTGTTATCTCTTTTGTCAAAAATCAGCTGTTTTTGATTGAACATTAAATGCCTCCAAATAGTATTTAATTCACTTCCCGAGCCCCTGGAAGCATGAACATCACTATAAACATGCTAATTTTAGCTCTAACACTGATGATCCACCTACAAATGTGAACTGACGTTCCAAAATAAAACATTTGAAAACGGACCATTTTCCACATTTCTGAAGCATGACTTAATGGGGGGGGGGGTGTTATCTCTTTTGTCGAAAATCAGCCGTTTCTGCTCGAACATTAAATGCCTCCAAATGGTATTTAATTAACTTCCCGGGGTGAAGAAACACTTTTTGAGAACTCAGATGGAGTAAATTGGCCATTTTCATGCACTTTTAACCATTCCATAAATCTTGTGTTTAGGGCCCCTGGAAGCATGAAAATCACTTTAAACATGCTAATTTTAGCTCTAACACTGATGATCCACCTACAAATGTGAACTGACGTTCAAAAATAAAACATTTGAAAACGGACCATTTTCCACATTTCTGAAGCATGACGTAATGGGGGGGTGTTATCTCTTTTGTCAAAAATCTGCTGTTTTTGATTGAACATTAAATGCCTCCAAATAGTATTTAATTCACTTCCCGAGCCCCTGGAAGCATGAAAATCACTTTAAACATGCTAATTTTAGCTCTAACACTGATGATCCACCTACAAATGTGAACTGACGTTCAAAAATAAAACATTTGAAAACGGACCATTTTCCACATTTCTGAAGCATGATGTAATGGGGGGGTGTTATCTCTTTTGTCGAAAATCAGCCGTTTTTGCTCGAACATTAAATGCCTCCAAATGGTATTTAATTAACTTCCCAAGGTGAAGAAACCCTTTTTGAGAACTCAGAGTGAGTAAATTGGCCATTTTCATGCACTTTTAACCATTGCATAAATCTTGTGTTTAGGGCCCCTGGAAGCATGAAAATCACTTTAAACATGCTAATTTTAGCTCTAACACTGATGATCCACCTACAAATGTGAACTGACGTTAAAAAATAAAACATTTGAAAACGGACCATTTTCAACATTTCTGAAGCATGACGTAATGGGGGGGTGTTATCTCTTTTGTCAAAAATCAGCTGTTTTTGATTGAACATTAAATGCCTCCAAATAGTATTTAATTCACTTCCCGAGCCCCTGGAAGCATGAAAATCACTTTAAACATGCTAATTTTAGCTCTAACACTGATGATCCACCTACAAATGTGAACTGATGTTCAAAAATAAAACATTTGAAAACGGACCATTTTCCACATTTCTGAAGCATGACGTAATGGGGGGGTGTTATCTCTTTTGTCGAAAATCAGCTGTTTTTGCTCGAACATTAAATGCCTTCAAATGGTATTTAATTAACTTCCCGGGGTGAAGAAACACTTTTTGAGAACTCAGAGTGAGTAAATTGGCCATTTTCATGCACTTTTAACCATTCCATAAATCTTGTGTTTAGGGCCCCTGGAAGCATGAAAATCACTTTAAACATGCTAATTTTAGCTCTAACACTGATGATCCACCTACAAATGTGAACTGACGTTCAAAAATAAAACATTTGAAAACGGACCATTTTCCACATTTCTGAAGCATGACGTAATGGGGGGGTGTTATCTCTTTTGTCAAAAATCAGATGTTTTTGATTGAACATTAAATGCCTCCAAATAGTATTTAATTCACTTCCCGAGCCCCTGGAAGCATGAAAATCACTTTAAACATGCTAATTTTAGCTCTAACACTGATGATCCACCTACAAATGTGAACTGATGTTCAAAAATAAAACATTTGAAAACAGACCATTTTCCACATTTCTGAAGCATGACGTAATGGGGGGGTGTTATCTCTTTTGTCGAAAATCAGCCGTTTTTGCTCGAACATTAAATGCCTCCAAATGGTATTTAATTAACTTCCCGGGGTGAAGAAACCCTTTTTGAGAACTCAGAGTGAGTAAATTGGCCATTTTCATGCACTTTTAACCATTCCATAAATCTTGTGTTTAGGGCCCCTGGAAGCATGAAAATCACTTTAAACATGCTAATTTTAGCTCTAACACTGATGATCCACCTACAAATGTGAACTGACGTTCAAAAATAAAACATTTGAAAACGGACCATTTTCCACATTTCTGAAGCATGACGTAATGGGGGGGTGTTATCTCTTTTGTCAAAAATCTGCTGTTTTTGATTGAACATTAAATGCCTCCAAATAGTATTTAATTCACTTCCCGAGCCCCTGGAAGCATGAAAATCACTTTAAACATGCTAATTTTAGCTCTAACACTGATGATCCACCTACAAATGTGAACTGACGTTCAAAAATAAAACATTTGAAAACGGACCATTTTCCACATTTCTGAAGCATGATGTAATGGGGGGGTGTTATCTCTTGTGTCGAAAATCAGCCGTTTTTGCTCGAACATTAAATGCCTCCAAATGGTATTTAATTAACTTCCCGGGGTGAAGAAACCCTTTTTGAGAACTCAGAGTGAGTAAATTGGCCATTTTCATGCACTTTTAACCATTCCATAAATCTTGTGTTTAGGGCCCCTGGAAGCATGAAAATCACTTTAAACATGCTAATTTTAGCTCTAACACTGATGATCCACCTACAAATGTGAACTGACGTTAAAAAATAAAACATTTGAAAACGGACCATTTTCAACATTTCTGAAGCATGACGTAATGGGGGGGTGTTATCTCTTTTGTCAAAAATCAGCTGTTTTTGATTGAACATTAAATGCCTCCAAATAGTATTTAATTCACTTCCCGAGCCCCTGGAAGCATGAAAATCACTTTAAACATGCTAATTTTAGCTCTAACACTGATGATCCACCTACAAATGTGAACTGATGTTCAAAAATAAAACATTTGAAAACGGACCATTTTCCACATTTCTGAAGCATGACGTAATGGGGGGGTGTTATCTCTTTTGTCGAAAATCAGCTGTTTTTGCTCGAACATTAAATGCCTTCAAATGGTATTTAATTAACTTCCCGGGGTGAAGAAACACTTTTTGAGAACTCAGAGTGAGTAAATTGGCCATTTTCATGCACTTTTAACCATTCCATAAATCTTGTGTTTAGGGCCCCTGGAAGCATGAAAATCACTTTAAACATGCTAATTTTAGCTCTAACACTGATGATCCACCTACAAATGTGAACTGACGTTCAAAAATAAAACATTTGAAAACGGACCATTTTCCACATTTCTGAAGCATGACGTAATGGGGGGGTGTTATCTCTTTTGTCAAAAATCAGATGTTTTTGATTGAACATTAAATGCCTCCAAATAGTATTTAATTCACTTCCCGAGCCCCTGGAAGCATGAAAATCACTTTAAACATGCTAATTTTAGCTCTAACACTGATGATCCACCTACAAATGTGAACTGATGTTCAAAAATAAAACATTTGAAAACAGACCATTTTCCACATTTCTGAAGCATGACGTAATGGGGGGGTGTTATCTCTTTTGTCGAAAATCAGCCGTTTTTGCTCGAACATTAAATGCCTCCAAATGGTATTTAATTAACTTCCCGGGGTGAAGAAACCCTTTTTGAGAACTCAGAGTGAGTAAATTGGCCATTTTCATGCACTTTTAACCATTCCATAAATCTTGTGTTTAGGGCCCCTGGAAGCATGAAAATCACTTTAAACATGCTAATTTTAGCTCTAACACTGATGATCCACCTACAAATGTGAACTGACGTTCAAAAATAAAACATTTGAAAACGGACCATTTTCCACATTTCTGAAGCATGACGTAATGAGGGGGGTGTTATCTCTTTTGTCGAAAATCAGCCGTTTTTGCTCGAACATTAAATGCCTCCAAATGGTATTTAATTAACTTCCTGGGGTGAAGAAACCCTTTTTGAGAACTCAGAGTGAGTAAATTGGCCATTTTCATGCACTTTTAACCATTCCATAAATCTTGTGTTTAGGGCCCCTGGAAGCATGAAAATCACTTTAAACATGCTAATTTTAGCTCTAACACTGATGATCCACCTACAAATGTGAACTGACGTTCAAAAATAAAACATTTGAAAACTGACCATTTTCCACATTTCTGAAGCATGACGTAATGGGGGGTGTTATCTCTTTTGTCGAAAATCAGCCGTTTTTGCTCGAACATTAAATGCCTCCAAATGGTATTTAATTAACTTCCCGGGGTGAAGAAACCCTTTTTGAGAACTCAGAGTGAGTAAATTGGCCATTTTCATGCACTTTTAACCATTCCATAAATCTTGTGTTTAGGGCCCCTGGAAGCATGAAAATAACTTTAAACATGCTAATTTTAGCTCTAACACTGATGATCCACCTACAAATGTGAACTGACGTTAAAAAATAAAACATTTGAAAACGGACCATTTTCCACATTTCTGAAGCATGACGTAATGGGGGGTGTTATCTCTTTTGTCAAAAATCAGCTGTTTTTGATTGAACATTAAATGCCTCCAAATAGTATTTAATTCACTTCCCGAGCCCCTCGAAGCATGAAAATCACTTTAAACATGCTAATTTTAGCTCTAACACTGATGATCCACCTACAAATGTGAACTGATGTTCAAAAATAAAACATTTGAAAACGGACCATTTTCCACATTTCTGAAGCATGACGTAATGGGGGGGTGTTATCTCTTTTGTCGAAAATCAGCCGTTTTTGCTCGAACATTAAATGCCTCCAAATGGTATTTAATTAACTTCCCGGGGTGAAGAAACCCTTTTTGAGAACTCAGAGTGAGTAAATTGGCCATTTTCATGCACTTTTAACCATTCCATAAATCTTGTGTTTAGGGCCCCTGGAAGCATGAAAATCACTTTAAACATGCTAATTTTAGCTCTAACACTGATGATCCACCTACAAATGTGAACTGACGTTCAAAAATAAAACATTTGAAAACGGACCATTTTCCACATTTCTGAAGCATGACGTAATGGGGGGGGTGTTATCTCTTTTGTCAAAAATCAGCTGTTTTTGCTTGAACATTAAATGCCTCCAAATAGTATTTAATTCACTTCCCGAGCCCCTGGAAGCATGAAAATCACTTTAAACATGCTAATTTTAGCTCTAACACTGATGATCCACCTACAAATGTGAACTGACGTTCAAAAATAAAACATTTGAAAACGGACCATTTTCCACATTTCTGAAGCATGACGTAATGGGGGGTGTTATCTCTTTTGTCGAAAATCAGCCGTTTTTGCTCGAACATTAAATGCCTCCAAATGGTATTTAATTAACTTCCCGGGGTGAAGAAACCCTTTTTGAGAACTCAGAGTGAGTAAATTGGCCATTTTCATGCACTTTTAACCAATCCATAAATCTTGTGTTTAGGGACCCTGGAAGCATGAAAATCACTTTAAACATGCTAATTTTAGCTCCAACGCTGATGATCCACCTACAAATGTGAACTGACATTCAAAAATAAAACATTTTAAAACGGACCATTTTCCACATTTCTGAAGCATGACGTAATGGGGGGGTGTTATCTCTTTTGTCAAAAATCAGCTGTTTTTGATTGAACATTAAATGCCTCCAAATAGTATTTAATTCACTTCCCGAGCCCCTGGAAGCATGAACATCACTATAAACATGCTAATTTTAGCTCTAACACTGATGATCCACCTACAAATGTGAACTGACGTTCCAAAATAAAACATTTGAAAACGGACCATTTTCCACATTTCTGAAGCATGACTTAATGGGGGGGGGGTGTTATCTCTTTTGTCGAAAATCAGCCGTTTCTGCTCGAACATTAAATGCCTCCAAATGGTATTTAATTAACTTCCCGGGGTGAAGAAACACTTTTTGAGAACTCAGATGGAGTAAATTGGCCATTTTCATGCACTTTTAACCATTCCATAAATCTTGTGTTTAGGGCCCCTGGAAGCATGAAAATCACTTTAAACATGCTAATTTTAGCTCTAACACTGATGATCCACCTACAAATGTGAACTGACGTTCAAAAATAAAACATTTGAAAACGGACCATTTTCCACATTTCTGAAGCATGATGTAATGGGGGGGTGTTATCTCTTTTGTCAAAAATCAGCTGTTTTTGATTGAACATTAAATGCCTCCAAATAGTATTTAATTCACTTCCCGAGCCCCTGGAAGCATGAAAATCACTTTAAACATGCTAATTTTAGCTCTAACACTGATGATCCACCTACAAATGTGAACTGACGTTCAAAAATAAAACATTTGAAAACGGACCATTTTCCACATTTCTGAAGCATGATGTAATGGGGGGGTGTTATCTCTTTTGTCGAAAATCAGCCGTTTTTGCTCGAACATTAAATGCCTCCAAATGGTATTTAATTAACTTCCCGGGGTGAAGAAACCCCTTTTGAGAACTCAGAGTGAGTAAATTGGCCATTTTCATGCACTTTTAACCATTCCATAAATCTTGTGTTTAGGGCCCCTGGAAGCATGAAAATCACTTTAAACATGCTAATTTTAGCTCTAACACTGATGATCCACCTACAAATGTGAACTGACGTTAAAAAATAAAACATTTGAAAACGGACCATTTTCCACATTTCTGAAGCATGACGTAATGGGGGGGTGTTATCTCTTTTGTCAAAAATCAGCTGTTTTTGATTGAACATTAAATGCCTCCAAATAGTATTTAATTCACTTCCCGAGCCCCTGGAAGCATGAAAATCACTTTAAACATGCTAATTTTAGCTCTAACACTGATGATCCACCTACAAATGTGAACTGACGTTCAAAAATAAAACATTTGAAAACGGACCATTTTCCACATTTCTGAAGCATGACGTAATGGGGGGGTGTTATCTCTTTTGTCGAAAATCAGCTGTTTTTGCTCGAACATTAAATGCCTTCAAATGGTATTTAATTAACTTCCCGGGGTGAAGAAACACTTTTTGAGAACTCAGAGTGAGTAAATTGGCCATTTTCATGCACTTTTAACCATTCCATAAATCTTGTGTTTAGGGCCCCTGGAAGCATGAAAATCACTTTAAACATGCTAATTTTAGCTCTAACACTGATGATCCACCTACAAATGTGAACTGACGTTCAAAAATAAAACATTTGAAAACGGACCATTTTCCACATTTCTGAAGCATGACGTAATGGGGGGGTGTTATCTCTTTTGTCAAAAATCAGATGTTTTTGATTGAACATTAAATGCCTCCAAATAGTATTTAATTCACTTCCCGAGCCCCTGGAAGCATGAAAATCACTTTAAACATGCTAATTTTAGCTCTAACACTGATGATCCACCTACAAATGTGAACTGATGTTCAAAAATAAAACATTTGAAAACGGACCATTTTCCACATTTCTGAAGCATGACGTAATGGGGGGGTGTTATCTCTTTTGTCGAAAATCAGCTGTTTTTGCTCGAACATTAAATGCCTTCAAATGGTATTTAATTAACTTCCCGGGGTGAAGAAACACTTTTTGAGAACTCAGAGTGAGTAAATTGGCCATTTTCATGCACTTTTAACCATTCCATAAATCTTGTGTTTAGGGCCCCTGGAAGCATGAAAATCACTTTAAACATGCTAATTTTAGCTCTAACACTGATGATCCACCTACAAATGTGAACTGACGTTCAAAAATAAAACATTTGAAAACGGACCATTTTCCACATTTCTGAAGCATGACGTAATGGGGGGGTGTTATCTCTTTTGTCAAAAATCAGATGTTTTTGATTGAACATTAAATGCCTCCAAATAGTATTTAATTCACTTCCCGAGCCCCTGGAAGCATGAAAATCACTTTAAACATGCTAATTTTAGCTCTAACACTGATGATCCACCTACAAATGTGAACTGATGTTCAAAAATAAAACATTTGAAAACGGACCATTTTCCACATTTCTGAAGCATGACGTAATGGGGGTGTGTTATCTCTTTTGTCGAAAATCAGCCGTTTTTGCTCGAACATTAAATGCCTCCAAATGGTATTTAATTAACTTCCCGGGGTGAAGAAACCCTTTTTGAGAACTCAGAGTGAGTAAATTGGCCATTTTCATGCACTTTTAACCATTCCATAAATCTTGTGTTTAGGGCCCCTGGAAGCATGAAAATCACTTTAAACATGCTAATTTTAGCTCTAACACTGATGATCCACCTACAAATGTGAACTGACGTTCAAAAATAAAACATTTGAAAACGGACCATTTTCCACATTTCTGAAGCATGACGTAATGGGGGGGGTGTTATCTCTTTTGTCGAAAATCAGCCGTTTTTGATCGAACATTAAATGCCTCCAAATGGTATTTAATTAACTTCCCGGGGTGAAGAAACCCTTTTTGAGAACTCAGAGTGAGTAAATTGGCCATTTTCATGCACTTTTAACCATTCCATAAATCTTGTGTTTAGGGCCCCTGGAAGCATGAAAATCACTTTAAACATGCTAATTTTAGCTCTAACACTGATGATCCACCTACAAATGTGAACTGACGTTCAAAAATAAAACATTTGAAAACGGACCATTTTCCACATTTCTGAAGCATGACGTAATGGGGGGTGTTATCTCTTTTGTCGAAAATCAGCCGTTTTTGCTCGAACATTAAATGCCTCCAAATGGTATTTAATTAACTTCCCGGGGTGAAGAAACCCTTTTTGAGAACTCAGAGTGAGTAAATTGGCCATTTTCATGCACTTTTAACCATTCCATAAATCTTGTGTTTAGGGCCCCTGGAAGCATGAAAATCACTTTAAACATGCTAATTTTAGCTCTAACACTGATGATCCACCTACAAATGTGAACTGACGTTAAAAAATAAAACATTTGAAAACGGACCATTTTCCACATTTCTGAAGCATGACGTAATGGGGGGTGTTATCTCTTTTGTCAAAAATCAGCTGTTTTTGATTGAACATTAAATGCCTCCAAATAGTATTTAATTCACTTCCCGAGCCCCTCGAAGCATGAAAATCACTTTAAACATGCTAATTTTAGCTCTAACACTGATGATCCACCTACAAATGTGAACTGATGTTCAAAAATAAAACATTTGAAAACGGACCATTTTCCACATTTCTGAAGCATGACGTAATGGGGGGGTGTTATCCCTTTTGTCGAAAATCAGCCGTTTTTGCTCGAACATTAAATGCCTCCAAATGGTATTTAATTAACTTCCCGGGGTGAAGAAACCCTTTTTGAGAACTCAGAGTGAGTAAATTGGCCATTTTCATGCACTTTTAACCATTCCATAAATCTTGTGTTTAGGGCCCCTGGAAGCATGAAAATCACTTTAAACATGCTAATTTTAGCTCTAACACTGATGATCCACCTACAAATGTGAACTGACGTTCAAAAATAAAACATTTGAAAACGGACCATTTTCCACATTTCTGAAGCATGACGTAATGGGGGGGTGTTATCTCTTTTGTCGAAAATCAGCCGTTTTTGCTCGAACATTAAATGCCTCCAAATGGTATTTAATTAACTTCCTGGGGTGAAGAAACCCTTTTAGAGATCTCAGAGTGAGTAAATTGGCCATTTTCATGCACTTTTAACCATTCCATAAATCTTGTGTTTAGGGCCCCTGGAAGCATGAAAATCACTTTAAACATGCTAATTTTAGCTCTAACACTGATGATCCACCTACAAATGTGAACTGACGTTCAAAAATAAAACATTTGAAAACGGACCATTTTCCACATTTCTGAAGCATGACGTAATGGGGGGGTGTTATCTCTTTTGTCGAAAATCAGCTGTTTTTGATTGAACATTAAATGCCTCCAAATAGTATTTAATTCACTTCCCGAGCCCCTGGAAGCAGGAAAATCACTTTAAACATGCTAATTTTAGCTCTAACACTGATGATCCACCTACAAATGTGAACTGATGTTCAAAAATAAAACATTTGAAAACGGACCATTTTCCACATTTCTGAAGCATGACGTAATGGGGGGTGTTATCTCTTTTGTCGAAAATCAGCCGTTTTTGCTCGAACATTAAATGCCTCCAAATGGTATTTAATTAACTTCCCGGGGTGAAGAAACCCTTTTTGAGAACTCAGAGTGAGTAAATTGGCCATTTTCATGCACTTTTAACCATTCCATAAATCTTGTGTTTAGGGCCCCTGAAAGCATGAAAATCACTTTAAACATGCTAATTTTAGCTCTAACACTGATGATCCACCTACAAATGTGAACTGACGTTCAAAAATAAAACATTTGAAAACGGACCATTTTCCACATTTCTGAAGCACGACGTAATGGGGGGGTGTTATCTCTTTTGTCAAAAATCAGCTGTTTTTGCTTGAACATTAAATGCCTCCAAATAGTATTTAATTCACTTCCCGAGCCCCTGGAAGCATGAAAATCACTTTAAACATGCTAATTTTAGCTCTAACACTGATGATCCACCTACAAATGTGAACTGACGTTCAAAAATAAAACATTTGAAAACGGACCATTTTCCACATTTCTGAAGCATGACGTAATGGGGGGGTGTTATCTCTTTTGTCGAAAATCAGCAGTTTTTGCTCGAACATTAAATGCCTCCAAATGGTATTTAATTAACTTCCCGGGGTGAAGAAACCCTTTTTGAGAACTCAGAGTGAGTAAATTGGCCATTTTCATGCACTTTTAACCATTCCATAAATCTTGTGTTTAGGGCACCTGGAAGCATGAAAATCACTTTAAACATGCTAATTTTAGCTCTAACACTGATGATCCACCTACAAATGTGAACTGACGTTCAAAAATAAAACATTTGAAAACGGACCATTTTCCACATTTCTGAAGCATGACGTAATGGGGGGGTGTTATCTCTTTTGTCAAAAATCAGCTGTTTTTGATTGAACATTAAATGCCTCCAAATAGTATTTAATTCACTTCCCGAGCCCCTGGAAGCATGAAAATCACTTTAAACATGCTAATTTTAGCTCTAACACTGATGATCCACCTACAAATGTGAACTGACGTTCAAAAATAAAACATTTGAAAACGGACCATTTTCCACATTTCTGAAGCATGACGTAATGGGGGGGTGTTATCTCTTTTGTCGAAAATCAGCCGTTTTTGCTCGAACATTAAATGCCTCCAAATGGTATTTAATTAACTTCCCGGGGTGAATAAACCCTTTTTGAGAACTCAGAGTGAGTAAATTGGCCATTTTCATGCACTTTTAACCATTCCATAAATCTTGTGTTTAGGGCCCCTGGAAGCATGAAAATCACTTTAAACATGCTAATTTTAGCTCTAACACTGATGATCCACCTACAAATGTGAACTGACGTTCAAAAATAAAACATTTGAAAACGGACCATTTTCCACATTTCTGAAGCATGACGTAATGGGGGGGTGTTATCTCTTTTGTCAAAAATCAGCTGTTTTTGCTTGAACATTAAATGCCTCCAAATAGTATTTAATTCACTTCCCGAGCCCCTGGAAGCATGAAAATCACTTTAAACATGCTAATTTTAGCTCTAACACTGATGATCCACCTACAAATGTGAACTGACGTTCAAAAATAAAACATTTGAAAACGGACCATTTTCCACATTTCTGAAGCATGACGTAATGGGGGGGGTTATCTCTTTTGTCGAAAATCAGCCGTTTTTGCTCGAACATTAAATGCCTCCAAATGGTATTTAATTAACTTCCCGGGGTGAAGAAACCCTTTTTGAGAACTCAGAGTGAGTAAATTGGCCATTTTCATGCACTTTTAACCATTCCATAAATCTTGTGTTTAGGGCCCCTGGAAGCATGAAAATCACTTTAAACATGCTAATTTTAGCTCCAACACTGATGATCCACCTACAAATGTGAACTGACATTCAAAAATAAAACATTTTAAAACGGACCATTTTCCACATTTCTGAAGC
This sequence comes from Lissotriton vulgaris, assembly GCF_964263255.1. Lineage (NCBI taxonomy): Eukaryota > Metazoa > Chordata > Amphibia > Caudata > Salamandridae > Lissotriton > Lissotriton vulgaris. The sequence goes on along the minus strand of NW_028241489.1, from coordinate 584,959 downwards.
ATGACGTAATGGGGGGGGTGTTATCTCTTTTGTCAAAAATCAGCTGTTTTTGATTGAACATTAAATGCCTCCAAATAGTATTTAATTCACTTCCCGAGCCCCTGGAAGCATGAACATCACTATAAACATGCTAATTTTAGCTCTAACACTGATGATCCACCTACAAATGTGAACTGACGTTCCAAAATAAAACATTTGAAAACGGACCATTTTCCACATTTCTGAAGCATGACTTAATGGGGGGGGGTGTTATCTCTTTTGTCGAAAATCAGCCGTTTCTGCTCGAACATTAAATGCCTCCAAATGGTATTTAATTAACTTCCCGGGGTGAAGAAACACTTTTTGAGAACTCAGAGTGAGTAAATTGGCCATTTTCATGCACTTTTAACCATTCCATAAATCTTGTGTTTAGGGCCCCTGGAAGCATGAAAATCACTTTAAACATGCTAATTTTAGCTCTAACACTGATGATCCACCTACAAATGTGAACTGACGTTCAAAAATAAAACATTTGAAAACGGACCATTTTCCACATTTCTGAAGCATGACGTAATGGGGGGGGTGTTATCTCTTTTGTCGAAAATCAGCCGTTTTTGCTCGAACATTAAATGCCTCCAAATGGTATTTAATTAACTTCCCGGGGTGAAGAAACCCTTTTTGAGAACTCAGAGTGAGTAAATTGGCCATTTTCATGCACTTTTAACCATTCCATAAATCTTGTGTTTAGGGCCCCTGGAAGCATGAAAATCACTTTAAACATGCTAATTTTAGCTCTAACACTGATGATCCACCTACAAATGTGAACTGACGTTCAAAAATAAAACATTTGAAAACGGACCATTTTCCACATTTCTGAAGCATGACGTAATGGGGGGGTGTTATCTCTTTTGTCGAAAATCAGCCGTTTTTGCTCGAACATTAAATGCCTCCAAATGGTATTTAATTAACTTCCCGGGGTGAAGAAACCCTTTTTGAGAACTCAGAGTGAGTAAATTGGCCATTTTCATGCACTTTTAACCATTCCATAAATCTTGTGTTTAGGGCCCCTGGAAGCATGAAAATCACTTTAAACATGCTAATTTTAGCTCTAACACTGATGATCCACCAACAAATGTGAACTGACGTTCAAAAATAAAACATTTGAAAACGGACCATTTTCCACATTTCTGAAGCATGACGTAATGGGGGGTGTTATCTCTTTTGTCGAAAATCTGCTGTTTTTGCTTGAACATTAAATGCCTCCAAATAGTATTTAATTCACTTCCCGAGCCCCTGGAAGCATGAAAATCACTTTAAACATGCTAATTTTAGCTCTAACACTGATGATCCACCTACAAATGTGAACTGACGTTCAAAAATAAAACATTTGAAAACGGACCATTTTCCACATTTCTGAAGCATGACGTAATGGGGGGGGTTATCTCTTTTGTCGAAACTCAGCCGTTTTTGCTCGAACATTAAATGCCTCCAAATGGTATTTAATTAACTTCCCGGGGTGAAGAAACCCTTTTTGAGAACTCAGAGTGAGTAAATTGGCCATTTTCATGCACTTTTAACCATTCCATAAATCTTGTGTTTAGGGCCCCTGGAAGCATGAAAATCACTTTAAACATGCTAATTTTAGCTCCAACACTGATGATCCACCTACAAATGTGAACTGACATTCAAAAATAAAACATTTTAAAACGGACCATTTTCCACATTTCTGAAGCATGACGTAATGGGGGGGGTGTTATCTCTTTTGTCAAAAATCAGCTGTTTTTGATTGAACATTAAATGCCTCCAAATAGTATTTAATTCACTTCCCGAGCCCCTGGAAGCATGAACATCACTATAAACATGCTAATTTTAGCTCTAACACTGATGATCCACCTACAAATGTGAACTGACGTTCCAAAATAAAACATTTGAAAACGGACCATTTTCCACATTTCTGAAGCATGACTTAATGGGGGGGGGTGTTATCTCTTTTGTCGAAAATCAGCCGTTTCTGCTCGAACATTAAATGCCTCCAAATGGTATTTAATTAACTTCCCGGGGTGAAGAAACACTTTTTGAGAACTCAGAGTGAGTAAATTGGCCATTTTCATGCACTTTTAACCATTCCATAAATCTTGTGTTTAGGGCCCCTGGAAGCATGAAAATCACTTTAAACATGCTAATTTTAGCTCTAACACTGATGATCCACCTACAAATGTGAACTGACGTTCAAAAATAAAACATTTGAAAACGGACCATTTTCCACATTTCTGAAGCATGACGTAATGGGGGGGGTGTTATCTCTTTTGTCGAAAATCAGCCGTTTTTGCTCGAACATTAAATGCCTCCAAATGGTATTTAATTAACTTCCCGGGGTGAAGAAACCCTTTTTGAGAACTCAGAGTGAGTAAATTGGCCATTTTCATGCACTTTTAACCATTCCATAAATCTTGTGTTTAGGGCCCCTGGAAGCATGAAAATCACTTTAAACATGCTAATTTTAGCTCTAACACTGATGATCCACCTACAAATGTGAACTGACGTTCAAAAATAAAACATTTGAAAACGGACCATTTTCCACATTTCTGAAGCATGACGTAATGGGGGGGTGTTATCTCTTTTGTCGAAAATCAGCCGTTTTTGCTCGAACATTAAATGCCTCCAAATGGTATTTAATTAACTTCCCGGGGTGAAGAAACCCTTTTTGAGAACTCAGAGTGAGTAAATTGGCCATTTTCATGCACTTTTAACCATTCCATAAATCTTGTGTTTAGGGCCCCTGGAAGCATGAAAATCACTTTAAACATGCTAATTTTAGCTCTAACACTGATGATCCACCGACAAATGTGAACTGACGTTCAAAAATAAAACATTTGAAAACGGACCATTTTCCACATTTCTGAAGCATGACGTAATGGGGGGTGTTATCTCTTTTGTCGAAAATCAGCCGTTTTTGCTCGAACATTAAATGCCTCCAAATGGTATTTAATTAACTTCCCGGGGTGAAGAAACCCTTTTTGAGAACTCAGAGTGAGTAAATTGGCCATTTTCATGCACTTTTAACCATTCCATAAATCTTGTGTTTAGGGCCCCTGGAAGCATGAAAATCATTTTAAACATGCTAATTTTAGCTCTAACACTGATGATCCACCTACAAATGTGAACTGACGTTAAAAAATAAAACATTTGAAAACGGACCATTTTCCACATTTCTGAAGCATGACGTAATGGGGGGTGTTATCTCTTTTGTCAAAAATCAGCTGTTTTTGATTGAACATTAAATGCCTCCAAATAGTATTTAATTCACTTCCCGAGCCCCTCGTAGCATGAAAATCACTTTAAACATGCTAATTTTAGCTCTAACACTGATGATCCACCTACAAATGTGAACTGATGTTCAAAAATAAAACATTTGAAAACGGACCATTTTCCACATTTCTGAAGCATGACGTAATGGGGGGGTGTTATCCCTTTTGTCGAAAATCAGCCGTTTTTGCTCGAACATTAAATGCCTCCAAATGGTATTTAATTAACTTCCCGGGGTGAAGAAACCCTTTTTGAGAACTCAGAGTGAGTAAATTGGCCATTTTCATGCACTTTTAACCATTCCATAAATCTTGTGTTTAGGGCCCCTGGAAGCATCAAAATCACTTTAAACATGCTAATTTTAGCTCTAACACTGATGATCCACCTACAAATGTGAACTGACGTTCAAAAATAAAACATTTGAAAACGGACCATTTTCCACATTTCTGAAGCATGACGTAATGGGGGGGTGTTATCTCTTTTGTCGAAAATCAGCCGTTTTTGCTCGAACATTAAATGCCTCCAAATGGTATTTAATTAACTTCCTGGGGTGAAGAAACCCTTTTAGAGATCTCAGAGTGAGTAAATTGGCCATTTTCATGCACTTTTAACCATTCCATAAATCTTGTGTTTAGGGCCCCTGGAAGCATGAAAATCACTTTAAACATGCTAATTTTAGCTCTAACACTGATGATCCACCTACAAATGTGAACTGACGTTCAAAAATAAAACATTTGAAAACGGACCATTTTCCACATTTCTGAAGCATGACGTAATGGGGGGGTGTTATCTCTTTTGTCGAAAATCAGCTGTTTTTGATTGAACATTAAATGCCTCCAAATAGTATTTAATTCACTTCCCGAGCCCCTGGAAGCAGGAAAATCACTTTAAACATGCTAATTTTAGCTCTAACACTGATGATCCACCTACAAATGTGAACTGATGTTCAAAAATAAAACATTTGAAAACGGACCATTTTCCACATTTCTGAAGCATGACGTAATGGGGGGTGTTATCTCTTTTGTCGAAAATCAGCCGTTTTTGCTCGAACATTAAATGCCTCCAAATGGTATTTAATTAACTTCCCGGGGTGAAGAAACCCTTTTTGAGAACTCAGAGTGAGTAAATTGGCCATTTTCATGCACTTTTAACCATTCCATAAATCTTGTGTTTAGGGCCCCTGAAAGCATGAAAATCACTTTAAACATGCTAATTTTAGCTCTAACACTGATGATCCACCTACAAATGTGAACTGACGTTCAAAAATAAAACATTTGAAAACGGACCATTTTCCACATTTCTGAAGCACGACGTAATGGGGGGGTGTTATCTCTTTTGTCAAAAATCAGCTGTTTTTGCTTGAACATTAAATGCCTCCAAATAGTATTTAATTCACTTCCCGAGCCCCTGGAAGCATGAAAATCACTTTAAACATGCTAATTTTAGCTCTAACACTGATGATCCACCTACAAATGTGAACTGACGTTCAAAAATAAAACATTTGAAAACGGACCATTTTCCACATTTCTGAAGCATGACGTAATGGGGGGGTGTTATCTCTTTTGTCGAAAATCAGCAGTTTTTGCTCGAACATTAAATGCCTCCAAATGGTATTTAATTAACTTCCCGGGGTGAAGAAACCCTTTTTGAGAACTCAGAGTGAGTAAATTGGCCATTTTCATGCACTTTTAACCATTCCATAAATCTTGTGTTTAGGGCACCTGGAAGCATGAAAATCACTTTAAACATGCTAATTTTAGCTCTAACACTGATGATCCACCTACAAATGTGAACTGACGTTCAAAAATAAAACATTTGAAAACGGACCATTTTCCACATTTCTGAAGCATGACGTAATGGGGGGGTGTTATCTCTTTTGTCAAAAATCAGCTGTTTTTGATTGAACATTAAATGCCTCCAAATAGTATTTAATTCACTTCCCGAGCCCCTGGAAGCATGAAAATCACTTTAAACATGCTAATTTTAGCTCTAACACTGATGATCCACCTACAAATGTGAACTGACGTTCAAAAATAAAACATTTGAAAACGGACCATTTTCCACATTTCTGAAGCATGACGTAATGGGGGGGTGTTATCTCTTTTGTCGAAAATCAGCCGTTTTTGCTCGAACATTAAATGCCTCCAAATGGTATTTAATTAACTTCCCGGGGTGAATAAACCCTTTTTGAGAACTCAGAGTGAGTAAATTGGCCATTTTCATGCACTTTTAACCATTCCATAAATCTTGTGTTTAGGGCCCCTGGAAGCATGAAAATCACTTTAAACATGCTAATTTTAGCTCTAACACTGATGATCCACCTACAAATGTGAACTGACGTTCAAAAATAAAACATTTGAAAACGGACCATTTTCCACATTTCTGAAGCATGACGTAATGGGGGGGTGTTATCTCTTTTGTCAAAAATCAGCTGTTTTTGCTTGAACATTAAATGCCTCCAAATAGTATTTAATTCACTTCCCGAGCCCCTGGAAGCATGAAAATCACTTTAAACATGCTAATTTTAGCTCTAACACTGATGATCCACCTACAAATGTGAACTGACGTTCAAAAATAAAACATTTGAAAACGGACCATTTTCCACATTTCTGAAGCATGACGTAATGGGGGGGGTTATCTCTTTTGTCGAAAATCAGCCGTTTTTGCTCGAACATTAAATGCCTCCAAATGGTATTTAATTAACTTCCCGGGGTGAAGAAACCCTTTTTGAGAACTCAGAGTGAGTAAATTGGCCATTTTCATGCACTTTTAACCATTCCATAAATCTTGTGTTTAGGGCCCCTGGAAGCATGAAAATCACTTTAAACATGCTAATTTTAGCTCCAACACTGATGATCCACCTACAAATGTGAACTGACATTCAAAAATAAAACATTTTAAAACGGACCATTTTCCACATTTCTGAAGCATGACGTAATGGGGGGGGTGTTATCTCTTTTGTCAAAAATCAGCTGTTTTTGATTGAACATTAAATGCCTCCAAATAGTATTTAATTCACTTCCCGAGCCCCTGGAAGCATGAACATCACTATAAACATGCTAATTTTAGCTCTAACACTGATGATCCACCTACAAATGTGAACTGACGTTCCAAAATAAAACATTTGAAAACGGACCATTTTCCACATTTCTGAAGCATGACTTAATGGGGGGGGGTGTTATCTCTTTTGTCGAAAATCAGCCGTTTCTGCTCGAACATTAAATGCCTCCAAATGGTATTTAATTAACTTCCCGGGGTGAAGAAACACTTTTTGAGAACTCAGAGTGAGTAAATTGGCCATTTTCATGCACTTTTAACCATTCCATAAATCTTGTGTTTAGGGCCCCTGGAAGCATGAAAATCACTTTAAACATGCTAATTTTAGCTCTAACACTGATGATCCACCTACAAATGTGAACTGACGTTCAAAAATAAAACATTTGAAAACGGACCATTTTCCACATTTCTGAAGCATGACGTAATGGGGTGGGTGTTATCTCTTTTGTCGAAAATCAGCCGTTTTTGCTCGAACATTAAATGCCTCCAAATGGTATTTAATTAACTTCCCGGGGTGAAGAAACCCTTTTTGAGAACTCAGAGTGAGTAAATTGGCCATTTTCATGCACTTTTAACCATTCCATAAATCTTGTGTTTAGGGCCCCTGGAAGCATGAAAATCACTTTAAACATGCTAATTTTAGCTCTAACACTGATGATCCACCTACAAATGTGAACTGACGTTCAAAAATAAAACATTTGAAAACGGACCATTTTCCACATTTCTGAAGCATGACGTAATGGGGGGGTGTTATCTCTTTTGTCGAAAATCAGCCGTTTTTGCTCGAACATTAAATGCCTCCAAATGGTATTTAATTAACTTCCCGGGGTGAAGAAACCCTTTTTGAGAACTCAGAGTGAGTAAATTGGCCATTTTCATGCACTTTTAACCATTCCATAAATCTTGTGTTTAGGGCCCCTGGAAGCATGAAAATCACTTTAAACATGCTAATTTTAGCTCTAACACTGATGATCCACCGACAAATGTGAACTGACGTTCAAAAATAAAACATTTGAAAACGGACCATTTTCCACATTTCTGAAGCATGACGTAATGGGGGGTGTTATCTCTTTTGTCGAAAATCAGCCGTTTTTGCTCGAACATTAAATGCCTCCAAATGGTATTTAATTAACTTCCCGGGGTGAAGAAACCCTTTTTGAGAACTCAGAGTGAGTAAATTGGCCATTTTCATGCACTTTTAACCATTCCATAAATCTTGTGTTTAGGGCCCCTGGAAGCATGAAAATCACTTTAAACATGCTAATTTTAGCTCTAACACTGATGATCCACCTACAAATGTGAACTGACGTTAAAAAATAAAACATTTGAAAACGGACCATTTTCCACATTTCTGAAGCATGACGTAATGGGGGGTGTTATCTCTTTTGTCAAAAATCAGCTGTTTTTGATTGAACATTAAATGCCTCCAAATAGTATTTAATTCACTTCCCGAGCCCCTCGTAGCATGAAAATCACTTTAAACATGCTAATTTTAGCTCTAACACTGATGATCCACCTACAAATGTGAACTGATGTTCAAAAATAAAACATTTGAAAACGGACCATTTTCCACATTTCTGAAGCATGACGTAATGGGGGGGTGTTATCCCTTTTGTCGAAAATCAGCCGTTTTTGCTCGAACATTAAATGCCTCCAAATGGTATTTAATTAACTTCCCGGGGTGAAGAAACCCTTTTTGAGAACTCAGAGTGAGTAAATTGGCCATTTTCATGCACTTTTAACCATTCCATAAATCTTGTGTTTAGGGCCCCTGGAAGCATGAAAATCACTTTAAACATGCTAATTTTAGCTCTAACACTGATGATCCACCTACAAATGTGAACTGACGTTCAAAAATAAAACATTTGAAAACGGACCATTTTCCACATTTCTGAAGCATGACGTAATGGGGGGGTGTTATCTCTTTTGTTGAAAATCAGCCGTTTTTGCTCGAACATTAAATGCCTCCAAATGGTATTTAATTAACTTCCTGGGGTGAAGAAACCCTTTTTGAGAACTCAGAGTGAGTAAATTGGCCATTTTCATGCACTTTTAACCATTCCATAAATCTTGTGTTTAGGGCCCCTGAAAGCATGAAAATCACTTTAAACATGCTAATTTTAGCTCTAACACTGATGATCCACCTACAAATGTGAACTGACGTTCAAAAATAAAACATTTGAAAACGGACCATTTTCCACATTTCTGAAGCACGACGTAATGGGGGGGTGTTATCTCTTTTGTCAAAAATCAGCTGTTTTTGCTTGAACATTAAATGCCTCCAAATAGTATTTAATTCACTTCCCGAGCCCCTGGAAGCATGAAAATCACTTTAAACATGCTAATTTTAGCTCTAACACTGATGATCCACCTACAAATGTGAACTGACGTTCAAAAATAAAACATTTGAAAACGGACCATTTTCCACATTTCTGAAGCATGACGTAATGGGGGGGTGTTATCTCTTTTGTCGAAAATCAGCAGTTTTTGCTCGAACATTAAATGCCTCCAAATGGTATTTAATTAACTTCCCGGGGTGAAGAACCCCTTTTTGAGAACTCAGAGTGAGTAAATTGGCCATTTTCATGCACTTTTAACCATTCCATAAATCTTGTGTTTAGGGCACCTGGAAGCATGAAAATCACTTTAAACATGCTAATTTTAGCTCTAACACTGATGATCCACCTACAAATGTGAACTGACGTTCAAAAATAAAACATTTGAAAACGGACCATTTTCCACATTTCTGAAGCATGACGTAATGGGGGGGTGTTATCTCTTTTGTCAAAAATCAGCTGTTTTTGATTGAACATTAAATGCCTCCAAATAGTATTTAATTCACTTCCCGAGCCCCTGGAAGCATGAAAATCACTTTAAACATGCTAATTTTAGCTCTAACACTGATGATCCACCTACAAATGTGAACTGACGTTCAAAAATAAAACATTTGAAAACGGACCATTTTCCACATTTCTGAAGCATGACGTAATGGGGGGGTGTTATCTCTTTTGTCGAAAATCAGCCGTTTTTGCTCGAACATTAAATGCCTCCAAATGGTATTTAATTAACTTCCCGGGGTGAATAAACCCTTTTTGAGAACTCAGAGTGAGTAAATTGGCCATTTTCATGCACTTTTAACCATTCCATAAATCTTGTGTTTAGGGCCCCTGGAAGCATGAAAATCACTTTAAACATGCTAATTTTAGCTCTAACACTGATGATCCACCTACAAATGTGAACTGACGTTCAAAAATAAAACATTTGAAAACGGACCATTTTCCACATTTCTGAAGCATGACGTAATGGGGGGGTGTTATCTCTTTTGTCAAAAATCAGCTGTTTTTGCTTGAACATTAAATGCCTCCAAATAGTATTTAATTCACTTCCCGAGCCCCTGGAAGCATGAAAATCACTTTAAACATGCTAATTTTAGCTCTAACACTGATGATCCACCTACAAATGTGAACTGACGTTCAAAAATAAAACATTTGAAAACGGACCATTTTCCACATTTCTGAAGCATGACGTAATGGGGGGTGCTATCTCTTTTGTCGAAAATCAGCCGTTTTTGCTCGAACATTAAATGCCTCCAAATGGTATTTAATTAACTTCCCGGGGTGAAGAAACCCTTTTTGAGAACTCAGAGTGAGTAAATTGGCCATTTTCATGCACTTTTAACCATTCCATAAATCTTGTGTTTAGGGCCCCTGGAAGCATGAAAATCACTTTAAACATGCTAATTTTAGCTCTAACACTGATGATCCACCTACAAATGTGAACTGACGTTCAAAAATAAAACATTTGAAAACGGACCATTTTCCACATTTCTGAAGCATGACGTAATGGGGGGGTGTTATCTCTTTTGTCAAAAATCAGCTGTTTTTGCTTGAACATTAAATGCCTCCAAATAGTATTTAATTCACTTCCCGAGCCCCTGGAAGCATGAAAATCACTTTAAACATGCTAATTTTAGCTCTAACACTGATGATCCACCTACAAATGTGAACTGACGTTCAAAAATAAAACATTTGAAAACGGACCATTTTCCACATTTCTGAAGCATGACGTAATGGGGGGGTGTTATCTCTTTTGTCGAAAATCAGCCGTTTTTGCTCGAACATTAAATGCCTCCAAATGGTATTTAATTAACTTCCCGGGGTGAAGAAACCCTTTTTGAGAACTCAGAGTGAGTAAATTGGCCATTTTCATGCACTTTTAACCAATCCATAAATCTTGTGTTTAGGGCCCCTGGAAGCATGAAAATTACTTTAAACATGCTAATTTTAGCTCCAACACTGATGATCCACCTACAAATGTGAACTGACATTCAAAAAAAAAACATTTTAAAACGGACCATTTTCCACATTTCTGAAGCATGACGTAATGGGGGGGTGTTATCTCTTTTGTCAAAAATCAGCTGTTTTTGATTGAACATTAAATGCCTCCAAATAGTATTTAATTCACTTCCCGAGCCCCTGGAAGCATGAACATCACTATAAACATGCTAATTTTAGCTCTAACACTGATGATCCACCTACAAATGTGAACTGACGTTCCAAAATAAAACATTTGAAAACGGACCATTTTCCACATTTCTGAAGCATGACTTAATGGGGGGGGGGGTGTTATCTCTTTTGTCGAAAATCAGCCGTTTCTGCTCGAACATTAAATGCCTCCAAATGGTATTTAATTAACTTCCCGGGGTGAAGAAACATTTTTTGAGAACTCAGATGGAGTAAATTGGCCATTTTCATGCACTTTTAACCATTCCATAAATCTTGTGTTTAGGGCCCCTGGAAGCATGAAAATCACTTTAAACATGCTAATTTTAGCTCTAACACTGATGATCCACCTACAAATGTGAACTGACGTTCAAAAATAAAACATTTGAAAACGGACCATTTTCCACATTTCTGAAGCATGACGTAATGGGGGGGTGTTATCTCTTTTGTCAAAAATCAGCTGTTTTTGATTGAACATTAAATGCCTCCAAATAGTATTTAATTCACTTCCCGAGCCCCTGGAAGCATGAAAATCACTTTAAACATGCTAATTTTAGCTCTAACACTGATGATCCACCTACAAATGTGAACTGACGTTCAAAAATAAAACATTTGAAAACGGACCATTTTCCACATTTCTGAAGCATGATGTAATGGGGGGGTGTTATCTCTTTTGTCGAACATCAGCCGTTTTTGCTCGAACATTAAATGCCTCCAAATGGTATTTAATTAACTTTCCTGGGTGAAGAAACCCTTTTTGAGAACTCAGAGTGAGTAAATTGGCCATTTTCATGCACTTTTAACCATTCCATAAATCTTGTGTTTAGGGCCCCTGGAAGCATGAAAATCACTTTAAACATGCTAATTTTAGCTCTAACACTGATGATCCACCTACAAATGTGAACTGACGTTAAAAAATAAAACATTTGAAAACGGACCATTTTCCACATTTCTGAAGCATGACGTAATGGGGGGTGTTATCTCTTTTGTCAAAAATCAGCTGTTTTTGATTGAACATTAAATGCCTCCAAATAGTATTTAATTCACTTCCCGAGCCCCTGGAAGCATGAAAATCACTTTAAACATGCTAATTTTAGCTCTAACACTAATGATCCACCTACAAATGTGAACTGATGTTCAAAAATAAAACATTTGAAAACGGACCATTTTCCACATTTCTGAAGCATGACGTAATGGGGGGGTGTTATCTCTTTTGTCGAAAATCAGCTGTTTTTGCTCGAACATTAAATGCCTTCAAATGGTATTTAATTAACTTCCCGGGGTGAAGAAACACTTTTTGAGAACTCAGAGTGAGTAAATTGGCCATTTTCATGCACTTTTAACCATTCCATAAATCTTGTGTTTAGGGCCCCTGGAAGCATGAAAATCACTTTAAACATGCTAATTTTAGCTCTAACACTGATGATCCACCTACAAATGTGAACTGACGTTCAAAAATAAAACATTTGAAAACGGACCATTTTCCACATTTCTGAAGCATGACGTAATGGGGGGTTGTTATCTCTTTTGTCAAAAATCAGATGTTTTTGATTGAACATTAAATGCCTCCAAATAGTATTTAATTCACTTCATGAGCCCCTGGAAGCATGAAAATCACTTTAAACATGCTAATTTTAGCTCTAACACTGATGATCCACCTACAAATGTGAACTGATGTTCAAAAATAAAACATTTGAAAACGGACCATTTTCCACATTTCTGAAGCATGACGTAATGGGGGGTGTTATCTCTTTTGTCGAAAATCAGCCGTTTTTGCTCGAACATTAAATGCCTCCAAATGGTATTTAATTAACTTCCCGGGGTGAAGAAACCCTTTTTGAGAACTCAGAGTGAGTAAATTGGCCATTTTCATGCACTTTTAACCAATCCATAAATCTTGTGTTTAGGGCCCCTGGAAGCATGAAAATCACTTTAAACATGCTAATTTTAGCTCTAACACTGATGATCCACCTACAAATGTGAACTGACGTTCAAAAATAAAACATTTGAAAACGGACCATTTTCCACATTTCTGAAGCATGACGTAATGGGGGGTGTTATCTCTTTTGTCAAAAATCAGCTGTTTTTGATTGAACATTAAATGCCTCCAAATAGTATTTAATTCACTTCCCGAGCCCCTCGAAGCATGAAAATCACTTTAAACATGCTAATTTTAGCTCTAACACTGATGATCCACCTACAAATGTGAACTGATGTTCAAAAATAAAACATTTGAAAACGGACCATTTTCCACATTTCTGAAGCATGACGTAATGGGGGGGTGTTATCTCTTTTGTCGAAAATCAGCCGTTTTTGCTCGAACATTAAATGCCTCCAAATGGTATTTAATTAACTTCCCGGGGTGAAGAAACCCTTTTTGAGAACTCAGAGTGAGTAAATTGGCCATTTTCATGCACTTTTAACCATTCCATAAATCTTGTGTTTAGGGCCCCTGGAAGCATGAAAATCACTTTAAACATGCTAATTTTAGCTCTAACACTGATGATCCACCTACAAATGTGAACTGACGTTCAAAAATAAAACATTTGAAAACGGACCATTTTCCACATTTCTGAAGCATGACGTAATGGGGGGGTGTTATCTCTTTTGTCAAAAATCAGCTGTTTTTGCTTGAACATTAAATGCCTCCAAATAGTATTTAATTCACTTCCCGAGCCCCTGGAAGCATGAAAATCACTTTAAACATGCTAATTTTAGCTCTAACACTGATGATCCACCTACAAATGTGAACTGACGTTCAAAAATAAAACATTTGAAAACGGACCATTTTCCACATTTCTGAAGCATGACGTAATGGGGGGTGTTATCTCTTTTGTCGAAAATCAGCCGTTTTTGCTCGAACATTAAATGCCTCCAAATGGTATTTAATTAACTTCCCGGGGTGAAGAAACCCTTTTTGAGAACTCAGAGTGAGTAAATTGGCCATTTTCATGCACTTTTAACCAATCCATAAATCTTGTGTTTAGGGCCCCTGGAAGCATGAAAATCACTTTAAACATGCTAATTTTAGCTCCAACGCTGATGATCCACCTACAAATGTGAACTGACATTCAAAAATAAAACATTTTAAAACGGACCATTTTCCACATTTCTGAAGCATGACGTAATGGGGGGGTGTTATCTCTTTTGTCAAAAATCAGCTGTTTTTGATTGAACATTAAATGCCTCCAAATAGTATTTAATTCACTTCCCGAGCCCCTGGAAGCATGAACATCACTATAAACATGCTAATTTTAGCTCTAACACTGATGATCCACCTACAAATGTGAACTGACGTTCCAAAATAAAACATTTGAAAACGGACCATTTTCCACATTTCTGAAGCATGACTTAATGGGGGGGGGGTGTTATCTCTTTTGTCGAAAATCAGCCGTTTCTGCTCGAACATTAAATGCCTCCAAATGGTATTTAATTAACTTCCCGGGGTGAAGAAACACTTTTTGAGAACTCAGATGGAGTAAATTGGCCATTTTCATGCACTTTTAACCATTCCATAAATCTTGTGTTTAGGGCCCCTGGAAGCATGAAAATCACTTTAAACATGCTAATTTTAGCTCTAACACTGATGATCCACCTACAAATGTGAACTGACGTTCAAAAATAAAACATTTGAAAACGGACCATTTTCCACATTTCTGAAGCATGATGTAATGGGGGGGTGTTATCTCTTTTGTCAAAAATCAGCTGTTTTTGATTGAACATTAAATGCCTCCAAATAGTATTTAATTCACTTCCCGAGCCCCTGGAAGCATGAAAATCACTTTAAACATGCTAATTTTAGCTCTAACACTGATGATCCACCTACAAATGTGAACTGACGTTCAAAAATAAAACATTTGAAAACGGACCATTTTCCACATTTCTGAAGCATGATGTAATGGGGGGGTGTTATCTCTTTTGTCGAAAATCAGCCGTTTTTGCTCGAACATTAAATGCCTCCAAATGGTATTTAATTAACTTCCCGGGGTGAAGAAACCCCTTTTGAGAACTCAGAGTGAGTAAATTGGCCATTTTCATGCACTTTTAACCATTCCATAAATCTTGTGTTTAGGGCCCCTGGAAGCATGAAAATCACTTTAAACATGCTAATTTTAGCTCTAACACTGATGATCCACCTACAAATGTGAACTGACGTTAAAAAATAAAACATTTGAAAACGGACCATTTTCCACATTTCTGAAGCATGACGTAATGGGGGGGTGTTATCTCTTTTGTCAAAAATCAGCTGTTTTTGATTGAACATTAAATGCCTCCAAATAGTATTTAATTCACTTCCCGAGCCCCTGGAAGCATGAAAATCACTTTAAACATGCTAATTTTAGCTCTAACACTGATGATCCACCTACAAATGTGAACTGATGTTCAAAAATAAAACATTTGAAAACGGACCATTTTCCACATTTCTGAAGCATGACGTAATGGGGGGGTGTTATCTCTTTTGTCGAAAATCAGCTGTTTTTGCTCGAACATTAAATGCCTTCAAATGGTATTTAATTAACTTCCCGGGGTGAAGAAACACTTTTTGAGAACTCAGAGTGAGTAAATTGGCCATTTTCATGCACTTTTAACCATTCCATAAATCTTGTGTTTAGGGCCCCTGGAAGCATGAAAATCACTTTAAACATGCTAATTTTAGCTCTAACACTGATGATCCACCTACAAATGTGAACTGACGTTCAAAAATAAAACATTTGAAAACGGACCATTTTCCACATTTCTGAAGCATGACGTAATGGGGGGGTGTTATCTCTTTTGTCAAAAATCAGATGTTTTTGATTGAACATTAAATGCCTCCAAATAGTATTTAATTCACTTCCCGAGCCCCTGGAAGCATGAAAATCACTTTAAACATGCTAATTTTAGCTCTAACACTGATGATCCACCTACAAATGTGAACTGATGTTCAAAAATAAAACATTTGAAAACGGACCATTTTCCACATTTCTGAAGCATGACGTAATGGGGGGGTGTTATCTCTTTTGTCGAAAATCAGCTGTTTTTGCTCGAACATTAAATGCCTTCAAATGGTATTTAATTAACTTCCCGGGGTGAAGAAACACTTTTTGAGAACTCAGAGTGAGTAAATTGGCCATTTTCATGCACTTTTAACCATTCCATAAATCTTGTGTTTAGGGCCCCTGGAAGCATGAAAATCACTTTAAACATGCTAATTTTAGCTCTAACACTGATGATCCACCTACAAATGTGAACTGACGTTCAAAAATAAAACATTTGAAAACGGACCATTTTCCACATTTCTGAAGCATGACGTAATGGGGGGGTGTTATCTCTTTTGTCAAAAATCAGATGTTTTTGATTGAACATTAAATGCCTCCAAATAGTATTTAATTCACTTCCCGAGCCCCTGGAAGCATGAAAATCACTTTAAACATGCTAATTTTAGCTCTAACACTGATGACCCACCTACAAATGTGAACTGATGTTCAAAAATAAAACATTTGAAAACGGACCATTTTCCACATTTCTGAAGCATGACGTAATGGGGGGGTGTTATCTCTTTTGTCGAAAATCAGCCGTTTTTGCTCGAACATTAAATGCCTCCAAATGGTATTTAATTAACTTCCCGGGGTGAAGAAACCCTTTTTGAGAACTCAGAGTGAGTAAATTGGCCATTTTCATGCACTTTTAACCATTCCATAAATCTTGTGTTTAGGGCCCCTGGAAGCATGAAAATCACTTTAAACATGCTAATTTTAGCTCTAACACTGATGATCCACCTACAAATGTGAACTGACGTTCAAAAATAAAACATTTGAAAACGGACCATTTTCCACATTTCTGAAGCATGACGTAATGGGGGGGGTGTTATCTCTTTTGTCGAAAATCAGCCGTTTTTGATCGAACATTAAATGCCTCCAAATGGTATTTAATTAACTTCCCGGGGTGAAGAAACCCTTTTTGAGAACTCAGAGTGAGTAAATTGGCCATTTTCATGCACTTTTAACCATTCCATAAATCTTGTGTTTAGGGCCCCTGGAAGCATGAAAATCACTTTAAACATGCTAATTTTAGCTCTAACACTGATGATCCACCTACAAATGTGAACTGACGTTCAAAAATAAAACATTTGAAAACGGACCATTTTCCACATTTCTGAAGCATGACGTAATGGGGGGTGTTATCTCTTTTGTCGAAAATCAGCCGTTTTTGCTCGAACATTAAATGCCTCCAAATGGTATTTAATTAACTTCCCGGGGTGAAGAAACCCTTTTTGAGAACTCAGAGTGAGTAAATTGGCCATTTTCATGCACTTTTAACCATTCCATAAATCTTGTGTTTAGGGCCCCTGGAAGCATGAAAATCACTTTAAACATGCTAATTTTAGCTCTAACACTGATGATCCACCTACAAATGTGAACTGACGTTAAAAAATAAAACATTTGAAAACGGACCATTTTCCACATTTCTGAAGCATGACGTAATGGGGGGTGTTATCTCTTTTGTCAAAAATCAGCTGTTTTTGATTGAACATTAAATGCCTCCAAATAGTATTTAATTCACTTCCCGAGCCCCTCGAAGCATGAAAATCACTTTAAACATGCTAATTTTAGCTCTAACACTGATGATCCACCTACAAATGTGAACTGATGTTCAAAAATAAAACATTTGAAAACGGACCATTTTCCACATTTCTGAAGCATGACGTAATGGGGGGGTGTTATCCCTTTTGTCGAAAATCAGCCGTTTTTGCTCGAACATTAAATGCCTCCAAATGGTATTTAATTAACTTCCCGGGGTGAAGAAACCCTTTTTGAGAACTCAGAGTGAGTAAATTGGCCATTTTCATGCACTTTTAACCATTCCATAAATCTTGTGTTTAGGGCCCCTGGAAGCATGAAAATCACTTTAAACATGCTAATTTTAGCTCTAACACTGATGATCCACCTACAAATGTGAACTGACGTTCAAAAATAAAACATTTGAAAACGGACCATTTTCCACATTTCTGAAGCATGACGTAATGGGGGGGTGTTATCTCTTTTGTCGAAAATCAGCCGTTTTTGCTCGAACATTAAATGCCTCCAAATGGTATTTAATTAACTTCCTGGGGTGAAGAAACCCTTTTAGAGATCTCAGAGTGAGTAAATTGGCCATTTTCATGCACTTTTAACCATTCCATAAATCTTGTGTTTAGGGCCCCTGGAAGCATGAAAATCACTTTAAACATGCTAATTTTAGCTCTAACACTGATGATCCACCTACAAATGTGAACTGACGTTCAAAAATAAAACATTTGAAAACGGACCATTTTCCACATTTCTGAAGCATGACGTAATGGGGGGGTGTTATCTCTTTTGTCGAAAATCAGCTGTTTTTGATTGAACATTAAATGCCTCCAAATAGTATTTAATTCACTTCCCGAGCCCCTGGAAGCAGGAAAAT
The DNA here is from genome assembly GCF_964263255.1 of Lissotriton vulgaris. Classification (NCBI taxonomy): domain Eukaryota; kingdom Metazoa; phylum Chordata; class Amphibia; order Caudata; family Salamandridae; genus Lissotriton; species Lissotriton vulgaris. The sequence goes on along the minus strand of NW_028241489.1, from coordinate 566,690 downwards.
CACTTTAAACATGCTAATTTTAGCTCTAACACTGATGATCCACCTACAAATGTGAACTGATGTTCAAAAATAAAACATTTGAAAACGGACCATTTTCCACATTTCTGAAGCATGACGTAATGGGGGGTGTTATCTCTTTTGTCGAAAATCAGCCGTTTTTGCTCGAACATTAAATGCCTCCAAATGGTATTTAATTAACTTCCCGGGGTGAAGAAACCCTTTTTGAGAACTCAGAGTGAGTAAATTGGCCATTTTCATGCACTTTTAACCATTCCATAAATCTTGTGTTTAGGGCCCCTGAATGCATGAAAATCACTTTAAACATGCTAATTTTAGCTCTAACACTGATGATCCACCTACAAATGTGAACTGACGTTCAAAAATAAAACATTTGAAAACGGACCATTTTCCACATTTCTGAAGCATGACGTAATGGGGGGGTGTTATCTCTTTTGTCGAAAATCAGCAGTTTTTGCTCGAACATTAAATGCCTCCAAATGGTATTTAATTAACTTCCCGGGGTGAAGAAACCCTTTTTGAGAACTCAGAGTGAGTAAATTGGCCATTTTCATGCACTTTTAACCATTCCATAAATCTTGTGTTTAGGGCACCTGGAAGCATGAAAATCACTTTAAACATGCTAATTTTAGCTCTAACACTGATGATCCACCTACAAATGTGAACTGACGTTCAAAAATAAAACATTTGAAAACGGACCATTTTCCACATTTCTGAAGCATGACGTAATGGGGGGGTGTTATCTCTTTTGTCAAAAATCAGCTGTTTTTGATTGAACATTAAATGCCTCCAAATAGTATTTAATTCACTTCCCGAGCCCCTGGAAGCATGAAAATCACTTTAAACATGCTAATTTTAGCTCTAACACTGATGATCCACCTACAAATGTGAACTGACGTTCAAAAATAAAACATTTGAAAACGGACCATTTTCCACATTTCTGAAGCATGACGTAATGGGGGGGTGTTATCTCTTTTGTCGAAAATCAGCCGTTTTTGCTCGAACATTAAATGCCTCCAAATGGTATTTAATTAACTTCCCGGGGTGAATAAACCCTTTTTGAGAACTCAGAGTGAGTAAATTGGCCATTTTCATGCACTTTTAACCATTCCATAAATCTTGTGTTTAGGGCCCCTGGAAGCATGAAAATCACTTTAAACATGCTAATTTTAGCTCTAACACTGATGATCCACCTACAAATGTGAACTGACGTTCAAAAATAAAACATTTGAAAACGGACCATTTTCCACATTTCTGAAGCATGACGTAATGGGGGGGTGTTATCTCTTTTGTCAAAAATCAGCTGTTTTTGCTTGAACATTAAATGCCTCCAAATAGTATTTAATTCACTTCCCGAGCCCCTGGAAGCATGAAAATCACTTTAAACATGCTAATTTTAGCTCTAACACTGATGATCCACCTACAAATGTGAACTGACGTTCAAAAATAAAACATTTGAAAACGGACCATTTTCCACATTTCTGAAGCATGACGTAATGGGGGGGGTTATCTCTTTTGTCGAAAATCAGCCGTTTTTGCTCGAACATTAAATGCCTCCAAATGGTATTTAATTAACTTCCCGGGGTGAAGAAACCCTTTTTGAGAACTCAGAGTGAGTAAATTGGCCATTTTCATGCACTTTTAACCATTCCATAAATCTTGTGTTTAGGGCCCCTGGAAGCATGAAAATCACTTTAAACATGCTAATTTTAGCTCCAACACTGATGATCCACCTACAAATGTGAACTGACATTCAAAAATAAAACATTTTAAAACGGACCATTTTCCACATTTCTGAAGCATGACGTAATGGGGGGGGTGTTATCTCTTTTGTCAAAAATCAGCTGTTTTTGATTGAACATTAAATGCCTCCAAATAGTATTTAATTCACTTCCCGAACCCCTGGAAGCATGAACATCACTATAAACATGCTAATTTTAGCTCTAACACTGATGATCCACCTACAAATGTGAACTGACGTTCCAAAATAAAACATTTGAAAACGGACCATTTTCCACATTTCTGAAGCATGACTTAATGGGGGGGGGTGTTATCTCTTTTGTCGAAAATCAGCCGTTTCTGCTCGAACATTAAATGCCTCCAAATGGTATTTAATTAACTTCCCGGGGTGAAGAAACACTTTTTGAGAACTCAGAGTGAGTAAATTGGCCATTTTCATGCACTTTTAACCATTCCATAAATCTTGTGTTTAGGGCCCCTGGAAGCATGAAAATCACTTTAAACATGCTAATTTTAGCTCTAACACTGATGATCCACCTACAAATGTGAACTGACGTTCAAAAATAAAACATTTGAAAACGGACCATTTTCCACATTTCTGAAGCATGACGTAATGGGGGGGGTGTTATCTCTTTTGTCGAAAATCAGCCGTTTTTGCTCGAACATTAAATGCCTCCAAATGGTATTTAATTAACTTCCCGGGGTGAAGAAACCCTTTTTGAGAACTCAGAGTGAGTAAATTGGCCATTTTCATGCACTTTTAACCATTCCATAAATCTTGTGTTTAGGGCCCCTGGAAGCATGAAAATCACTTTAAACATGCTAATTTTAGCTCTAACACTGATGATCCACCTACAAATGTGAACTGACGTTCAAAAATAAAACATTTGAAAATGGACCATTTTCCACATTTCTGAAGCATGACGTAATGGGGGGGTGTTATCTCTTTTGTCGAAAATCAGCCGTTTTTGCTCGAACATTAAATGCCTCCAAATGGTATTTAATTAACTTCCTGGGGTGAAGAAACCCTTTTTGAGAACTCAGAGTGAGTAAATTGGCCATTTTCATGCACTTTTAACCATTCCATAAATCTTGTGTTTAGGGCCCCTGAAAGCATGAAAATCACTTTAAACATGCTAATTTTAGCTCTAACACTGATGATCCACCTACAAATGTGAACTGACGTTCAAAAATAAAACATTTGAAAACGGACCATTTTCCACATTTCTGAAGCACGACGTAATGGGGGGGTGTTATCTCTTTTGTCAAAAATCAGCTGTTTTTGCTTGAACATTAAATGCCTCCAAATAGTATTTAATTCACTTCCCGAGCCCCTGGAAGCATGAAAATCACTTTAAACATGCTAATTTTAGCTCTAACACTGATGATCCACCTACAAATGTGAACTGACGTTCAAAAATAAAACATTTGAAAACGGACCATTTTCCACATTTCTGAAGCATGTCGTAATGGAGGGGTGTTATCTCTTTTGTCGAAAATCAGCAGTTTTTGCTCGAACATTAAATGCCTCCAAATGGTATTTAATTAACTTCCCGGGGTGAAGAAACCCTTTTTGAGAACTCAGAGTGAGTAAATTGGCCATTTTCATGCACTTTTAACCATTCCATAAATCTTGTGTTTAGGGCACCTGGAAGCATGAAAATCACTTTAAACATGCTAATTTTAGCTCTAACACTGATGATCCACCTACAAATGTGAACTGACGTTCAAAAATAAAACATTTGAAAACGGACCATTTTCCACATTTCTGAAGCATGACGTAATGGGGGGGTGTTATCTCTTTTGTCAAAAATCAGCTGTTTTTGATTGAACATTAAATGCCTCCAAATAGTATTTAATTCACTTCCCGAGCCCCTGGAAGCATGAAAATCACTTTAAACATGCTAATTTTAGCTCTAACACTGATGATCCACCTACAAATGTGAACTGACGTTCAAAAATAAAACATTTGAAAACGGACCATTTTCCACATTTCTGAAGCATGACGTAATGGGGGGGTGTTATCTCTTTTGTCGAAAATCAGCCGTTTTTGCTCGAACATTAAATGCCTCCAAATGGTATTTAATTAACTTCCCGGGGTGAATAAACCCTTTTTGAGAACTCAGAGTGAGTAAATTGGCCATTTTCATGCACTTTTAACCATTCCATAAATCTTGTGTTTAGGGCCCCTGGAAGCATGAAAATCACTTTAAACATGCTAATTTTAGCTCTAACACTGATGATCCACCTACAAATGTGAACTGACGTTCAAAAATAAAACATTTGAAAACGGACCATTTTCCACATTTCTGAAGCATGACGTAATGGGGGGGTGTTATCTCTTTTGTCAAAAATCTGCTGTTTTTGCTTGAACATTAAATGCCTCCAAATAGTATTTAATTCACTTCCCGAGCCCCTGGAAGCATGAAAATCACTTTAAACATGCTAATTTTAGCTCTAACACTGATGATCCACCTACAAATGTGAACTGACGTTCAAAAATAAAACATTTGAAAACGGACCATTTTCCACATTTCTGAAGCATGACGTAATGGGGGGTGTTATCTCTTTTGTCGAAAATCAGCCGTTTTTGCTCGAACATTAAATGCCTCCAAATGGTATTTAATTAACTTCCCGGGGTGAAGAAACCCTTTTTGAGAACTCAGAGTGAGTAAATTGGCCATTTTCATGCACTTTTAACCATTCCATAAATCTTGTGTTTAGGGCCCCTGGAAGCATGAAAATCACTTTAAACATGCTAATTTTAGCTCTAACACTGATGATCCACCTACAAATGTGAACTGACGTTCAAAAATAAAACATTTGAAAACGGACCATTTTCCACATTTCTGAAGCATGACGTAATGGGGGGGTGTTATCTCTTTTGTCAAAAATCAGCTGTTTTTGCTTGAACATTAAATGCCTCCAAATAGTATTTAATTCACTTCCCGAGCCCCTGGAAGCATGAAAATCACTTTAAACATGCTAATTTTAGCTCTAACACTGATGATCCACCTACAAATGTGAACTGACGTTCAAAAATAAAACATTTGAAAACGGACCATTTTCCACATTTCTGAAGCATGACGTAATGGGGGGGTGTTATCTCTTTTGTCGAAAATCAGCCGTTTTTGCTCGAACATTAAATGCCTCCAAATGGTATTTAATTAACTTCCCGGGGTGAAGAAACCCTTTTTGAGAACTCAGAGTGAGTAAATTGGCCATTTTCATGCACTTTTAACCAATCCATAAATCTTGTGTTTAGGGCCCCTGGAAGCATGAAAATTACTTTAAACATGCTAATTTTAGCTCCAACACTGATGATCCACCTACAAATGTGAACTGACATTCAAAAAAAAAACATTTTAAAACGGACCATTTTCCACATTTCTGAAGCATGACGTAATGGGGGGGTGTTATCTCTTTTGTCAAAAATCAGCTGTTTTTGATTGAACATTAAATGCCTCCAAATAGTATTTAATTCACTTCCCGAGCCCCTGGAAGCATGAACATCACTATAAACATGCTAATTTTAGCTCTAACACTGATGATCCACCTACAAATGTGAACTGACGTTCCAAAATAAAACATTTGAAAACGGACCATTTTCCACATTTCTGAAGCATGACTTAATGGGGGGGGGGGTGTTATCTCTTTTGTCGAAAATCAGCCGTTTCTGCTCGAACATTAAATGCCTCCAAATGGTATTTAATTAACTTCCCGGGGTGAAGAAACATTTTTTGAGAACTCAGATGGAGTAAATTGGCCATTTTCATGCACTTTTAACCATTCCATAAATCTTGTGTTTAGGGCCCCTGGAAGCATGAAAATCACTTTAAACATGCTAATTTTAGCTCTAACACTGATGATCCACCTACAAATGTGAACTGACGTTCAAAAATAAAACATTTGAAAACGGACCATTTTCCACATTTCTGAAGCATGACGTAATGGGGGGGTGTTATCTCTTTTGTCAAAAATCAGCTGTTTTTGATTGAACATTAAATGCCTCCAAATAGTATTTAATTCACTTCCCGAGCCCCTGGAAGCATGAAAATCACTTTAAACATGCTAATTTTAGCTCTAACACTGATGATCCACCTACAAATGTGAACTGACGTTCAAAAATAAAACATTTGAAAACGGACCATTTTCCACATTTCTGAAGCATGATGTAATGGGGGGGTGTTATCTCTTTTGTCGAAAATCAGCCGTTTTTGCTCGAACATTAAATGCCTCCAAATGGTATTTAATTAACTTTCCTGGGTGAAGAAACCCTTTTTGAGAACTCAGAGTGAGTAAATTGGCCATTTTCATGCACTTTTAACCATTCCATAAATCTTGTGTTTAGGGCCCCTGGAAGCATGAAAATCACTTTAAACATGCTAATTTTAGCTCTAACACTGATGATCCACCTACAAATGTGAACTGACGTTAAAAAATAAAACATTTGAAAACGGACCATTTTCCACATTTCTGAAGCATGACGTAATGGGGGGTGTTATCTCTTTTGTCAAAAATCAGCTGTTTTTGATTGAACATTAAATGCCTCCAAATAGTATTTAATTCACTTCCCGAGCCCCTGGAAGCATGAAAATCACTTTAAACATGCTAATTTTAGCTCTAACACTAATGATCCACCTACAAATGTGAACTGATGTTCAAAAATAAAACATTTGAAAACGGACCATTTTCCACATTTCTGAAGCATGACGTAATGGGGGGGTGTTATCTCTTTTGTCGAAAATCAGCTGTTTTTGCTCGAACATTAAATGCCTTCAAATGGTATTTAATTAACTTCCCGGGGTGAAGAAACACTTTTTGAGAACTCAGAGTGAGTAAATTGGCCATTTTCATGCACTTTTAACCATTCCATAAATCTTGTGTTTAGGGCCCCTGGAAGCATGAAAATCACTTTAAACATGCTAATTTTAGCTCTAACACTGATGATCCACCTACAAATGTGAACTGACGTTCAAAAATAAAACATTTGAAAACGGACCATTTTCCACATTTCTGAAGCATGACGTAATGGGGGGTTGTTATCTCTTTTGTCAAAAATCAGATGTTTTTGATTGAACATTAAATGCCTCCAAATAGTATTTAATTCACTTCATGAGCCCCTGGAAGCATGAAAATCACTTTAAACATGCTAATTTTAGCTCTAACACTGATGATCCACCTACAAATGTGAACTGATGTTCAAAAATAAAACATTTGAAAACGGACCATTTTCCACATTTCTGAAGCATGACGTAATGGGGGGGTGTTATCTCTTTTGTCGAAAATCAGCCGTTTTTGCTCGAACATTAAATGCCTCCAAATGGTATTTAATTAACTTCCCGGGGTGAAGAAACCCTTTTTGAGAACTCAGAGTGAGTAAATTGGCCATTTTCATGCACTTTTAACCATTCCATAAATCTTGTGTTTAGGGCCCCTGGAAGCATGAAAATCACTTTAAACATGCTAATTTTAGCTCTAACACTGATGATCCACCTACAAATGTGAACTGACGTTCAAAAATAAAACATTTGAAAACGGACCATTTTCCACATTTCTGAAGCATGACGTAATGGGGGGGTGTTATCTCTTTTGTCGAAAATCAGCCGTTTTTGCTCGAACATTAAATGCCTCCAAATGGTATTTAATTAACTTCCCGGGGTGAAGAAACCCTTTTTGAGAACTCAGAGTGAGTAAATTGGCCATTTTCATGCACTTTTAACCATTCCATAAATCTTGTGTTTAGGGCCCCTGGAAGCATGAAAATCACTTTAAACATGCTAATTTTAGCTCTAACACTGATGATCCACCTACAAATGTGAACTGACGTTCAAAAATAAAACATTTGAAAACGGACCATTTTCCACATTTCTGAAGCATGACGTAATGGGGGGTGCTATCTCTTTTGTCGAAAATCAGCCGTTTTTGCTCGAACATTAAATGCCTCCAAATGGTATTTAATTAACTTCCCGGGGTGAAGAAACCCTTTTTGAGAACTCAGAGTGAGTAAATTGGCCATTTTCATGCACTTTTAACCATTCCATAAATCTTGTGTTTAGGGCCCCTGGAAGCATGAAAATCACTTTAAACATGCTAATTTTAGCTCTAACACTGATGATCCACCTACAAATGTGAACTGACGTTAAAAAATAAAACATTTGAAAACGGACCATTTTTCACATTTCTGAAGCATGACGTAATGGGGGGTGTTATCTCTTTTGTCAAAAATCAGCTGTTTTTGATTGAACATTAAATGCCTCCAAATAGTATTTAATTCACTTCCCGAGCCCCTCGAAGCATGAAAATCACTTTAAACATGCTAATTTTAGCTCTAACACTGATGATCCACCTACAAATGTGAACTGATGTTCAAAAATAAAACATTTGAAAACGGACCATTTTCCACATTTCTGAAGCATGACGTAATGGGGGGGTGTTATCCCTTTTGTCGAAAATCAGCCGTTTTTGCTCGAACATTAAATGCCTCCAAATGGTATTTAATTAACTTCCCGGGGTGAAGAAACCCTTTTTGAGAACTCAGAGTGAGTAAATTGGCCATTTTCATGCACTTTTAACCATTCCATAAATCTTGTGTTTAGGGCCCCTGGAAGCATGAAAATCACTTTAAACATGCTAATTTTAGCTCTAACACTGATGATCCACCTACAAATGTGAACTGACGTTCAAAAATAAAACATTTGAAAACGGACCATTTTCCACATTTCTGAAGCATGACGTAATGGGGGGGTGTTATCTCTTTTGTCGAAAATCAGCCGTTTTTGCTCGAACATTAAATGCCTCCAAATGGTATTTAATTAACTTCCTGGGGTGAAGAAACCCTTTTTGAGAACTCAGAGTGAGTAAATTGGCCATTTTCATGCACTTTTAACCATTCCATAAATCTTGTGTTTAGGGCCCCTGGAAGCATGAAAATCACTTTAAACATGCTAATTTTAGCTCTAACACTGATGATCCACCTACAAATGGGAACTGACGTTCAAAAATAAAACATTTGAAAACGGACCATTTTCCACATTTCTGAAGCATGACGTAATGGGGGGGTGTTATCTCTTTTGTCGAAAATCAGCTGTTTTTGATTGAACATTAAATGCCTCCAAATAGTATTTAATTCACTTCCCGAGCCCCTGGAAGCAGGAAAATCACTTTAAACATGCTAATTTTTAGCTCTAACACTGATGATCCACCTACAAATGTGAACTGATGTTCAAAAATAAAACATTTGAAAACGGACCATTTTCCACATTTCTGAAGCATGACGTAATGGGGGGGTGTTATCTCTTTTGTCAAAAATCAGCTGTTTTTGATTGAACATTAAATGCCTCCAAATAGTATTTAATTCACTTCCCGAGCCCCTGGAAGCATGAAAATCACTTTAAACATGCTAATTTTAGCTCTAACACTGATGATCCACCTACAAATGTGAACTGACGTTCAAAAATAAAACATTTGAAAACGGACCATTTTCCACATTTCTGAAGCATGACGTAATGGGGGGGTGTTATCTCTTTTGTCGAAAATCAGCCGTTTTTGCTCGAACATTAAATGCCTCCAAATGGTATTTAATTAACTTCCCGGGGTGAATAAACCCTTTTTGAGAACTCAGAGTGAGTAAATTGGCCATTTTCATGCACTTTTAACCATTCCATAAATCTTGTGTTTAGGGCCCCTGGAAGCATGAAAATCACTTTAAACATGCTAATTTTAGCTCTAACACTGATGATCCACCTACAAATGTGAACTGACGTTCAAAAATAAAACATTTGAAAACGGACCATTTTCCACATTTCTGAAGCATGACGTAATGGGGGGGTGTTATCTCTTTTGTCAAAAATCAGCTGTTTTTGCTTGAACATTAAATGCCTCCAAATAGTATTTAATTCACTTCCCGAGCCCCTGGAAGCATGAAAATCACTTTAAACATGCTAATTTTAGCTCTAACACTGATGATCCACCTACAAATGTGAACTGACGTTCAAAAATAAAACATTTGAAAACGGACCATTTTCCACATTTCTGAAGCATGACGTAATGGGGGGGGTTATCTCTTTTGTCGAAAATCAGCCGTTTCTGCTCGAACATTAAATGCCTCCAAATGGTATTTAATTAACTTCCCGGGGTGAAGAAACACTTTTTGAGAACTCAGAGTGAGTAAATTGGCCATTTTCATGCACTTTTAACCATTCCATAAATCTTGTGTTTAGGGCCCCTGGAAGCATGAAAATCACTTTAAACATGCTAATTTTAGCTCTAACACTGATGATCCACCTACAAATGTGAACTGACGTTCAAAAATAAAACATTTGAAAACGGACCATTTTCCACATTTCTGAAGCATGACGTAATGGGGGGTTGTTATCTCTTTTGTCAAAAATCAGATGTTTTTGATTGAACATTAAATGCCTCCAAATAGTATTTAATTCACTTCATGAGCCCCTGGAAGCATGAAAATCACTTTAAACATGCTAATTTTAGCTCTAACACTGATGATCCACCTACAAATGTGAACTGATGTTCAAAAATAAAACATTTGAAAACGGACCATTTTCCACATTTCTGAAGCATGACGTAATGGGGGGGTGTTATCTCTTTTGTCGAAAATCAGCCGTTTTTGCTCGAACATTAAATGCCTCCAAATGGTATTTAATTAACTTCCCGGGGTGAAGAAACCCTTTTTGAGAACTCAGAGTGAGTAAATTGGCCATTTTCATGCACTTTTAACCATTCCATAAATCTTGTGTTTAGGGCCCCTGGAAGCATGAAAATCACTTTAAACATGCTAATTTTAGCTCTAACACTGATGATCCACCTACAAATGTGAACTGACGTTCAAAAATAAAACATTTGAAAACGGACCATTTTCCACATTTCTGAAGCATGACGTAATGGGGGGGTGTTATCTCTTTTGTCGAAAATCAGCCGTTTTTGCTCGAACATTAAATGCCTCCAAATGGTATTTAATTAACTTCCCGGGGTGAAGAAACCCTTTTTGAGAACTCAGAGTGAGTAAATTGGCCATTTTCATGCACTTTTAACCATTCCATAAATCTTGTGTTTAGGGCCCCTGGAAGCATGAAAATCACTTTAAACATGCTAATTTTAGCTCTAACACTGATGATCCACCTACAAATGTGAACTGATGTTCAAAAATAAAACATTTGAAAACGGACCATTTTCCACATTTCTGAAGCATGACGTAATGGGGGGGTGTTATCTCTTTTGTCGAAAATCAGCTGTTTTTGCTCGAACATTAAATGCCTTCAAATGGTATTTAATTAACTTCCCGGGGTGAAGAAACACTTTTTGAGAACTCAGAGTGAGTAAATTGGCCATTTTCATGCACTTTTAACCATTCCATAAATCTTGTGTTTAGGGCCCCTGGAAGCATGAAAATCACTTTAAACATGCTAATTTTAGCTCTAACACTGATGATCCACCTACAAATGTGAACTGACGTTCAAAAATAAAACATTTGAAAACGGACCATTTTCCACATTTCTGAAGCATGACGTAATGGGGGGGTGTTATCTCTTTTGTCAAAAATCAGATGTTTTTGATTGAACATTAAATGCCTCCAAATAGTATTTAATTCACTTCCCGAGCCCCTGGAAGCATGAAAATCACTTTAAACATGCTAATTTTAGCTCTAACACTGATGACCCACCTACAAATGTGAACTGATGTTCAAAAATAAAACATTTGAAAACGGACCATTTTCCACATTTCTGAAGCATGACGTAATGGGGGGGTGTTATCTCTTTTGTCGAAAATCAGCCGTTTTTGCTCGAACATTAAATGCCTCCAAATGGTATTTAATTAACTTCCCGGGGTGAAGAAACCCTTTTTGAGAACTCAGAGTGAGTAAATTGGCCATTTTCATGCACTTTTAACCATTCCATAAATCTTGTGTTTAGGGCCCCTGGAAGCATGAAAATCACTTTAAACATGCTAATTTTAGCTCTAACACTGATGATCCACCTACAAATGTGAACTGACGTTCAAAAATAAAACATTTGAAAACGGACCATTTTCCACATTTCTGAAGCATGACGTAATGGGGGGGGTGTTATCTCTTTTGTCGAAAATCAGCCGTTTTTGATCGAACATTAAATGCCTCCAAATGGTATTTAATTAACTTCCCGGGGTGAAGAAACCCTTTTTGAGAACTCAGAGTGAGTAAATTGGCCATTTTCATGCACTTTTAACCATTCCATAAATCTTGTGTTTAGGGCCCCTGGAAGCATGAAAATCACTTTAAACATGCTAATTTTAGCTCTAACACTGATGATCCACCTACAAATGTGAACTGACGTTCAAAAATAAAACATTTGAAAACGGACCATTTTCCACATTTCTGAAGCATGACGTAATGGGGGGTGTTATCTCTTTTGTCGAAAATCAGCCGTTTTTGCTCGAACATTAAATGCCTCCAAATGGTATTTAATTAACTTCCCGGGGTGAAGAAACCCTTTTTGAGAACTCAGAGTGAGTAAATTGGCCATTTTCATGCACTTTTAACCATTCCATAAATCTTGTGTTTAGGGCCCCTGGAAGCATGAAAATCACTTTAAACATGCTAATTTTAGCTCTAACACTGATGATCCACCTACAAATGTGAACTGACGTTAAAAAATAAAACATTTGAAAACGGACCATTTTCCACATTTCTGAAGCATGACGTAATGGGGGGTGTTATCTCTTTTGTCAAAAATCAGCTGTTTTTGATTGAACATTAAATGCCTCCAAATAGTATTTAATTCACTTCCCGAGCCCCTCGAAGCATGAAAATCACTTTAAACATGCTAATTTTAGCTCTAACACTGATGATCCACCTACAAATGTGAACTGATGTTCAAAAATAAAACATTTGAAAACGGACCATTTTCCACATTTCTGAAGCATGACGTAATGGGGGGGTGTTATCCCTTTTGTCGAAAATCAGCCGTTTTTGCTCGAACATTAAATGCCTCCAAATGGTATTTAATTAACTTCCCGGGGTGAAGAAACCCTTTTTGAGAACTCAGAGTGAGTAAATTGGCCATTTTCATGCACTTTTAACCATTCCATAAATCTTGTGTTTAGGGCCCCTGGAAGCATGAAAATCACTTTAAACATGCTAATTTTAGCTCTAACACTGATGATCCACCTACAAATGTGAACTGACGTTCAAAAATAAAACATTTGAAAACGGACCATTTTCCACATTTCTGAAGCATGACGTAATGGGGGGGTGTTATCTCTTTTGTCGAAAATCAGCCGTTTTTGCTCGAACATTAAATGCCTCCAAATGGTATTTAATTAACTTCCTGGGGTGAAGAAACCCTTTTAGAGATCTCAGAGTGAGTAAATTGGCCATTTTCATGCACTTTTAACCATTCCATAAATCTTGTGTTTAGGGCCCCTGGAAGCATGAAAATCACTTTAAACATGCTAATTTTAGCTCTAACACTGATGATCCACCTACAAATGTGAACTGACGTTCAAAAATAAAACATTTGAAAACGGACCATTTTCCACATTTCTGAAGCATGACGTAATGGGGGGGTGTTATCTCTTTTGTCGAAAATCAGCTGTTTTTGATTGAACATTAAATGCCTCCAAATAGTATTTAATTCACTTCCCGAGCCCCTGGAAGCAGGAAAATCACTTTAAACATGCTAATTTTAGCTCTAACACTGATGATCCACCTACAAATGTGAACTGATGTTCAAAAATAAAACATTTGAAAACGGACCATTTTCCACATTTCTGAAGCATGACGTAATGGGGGGTGTTATCTCTTTTGTCGAAAATCAGCCGTTTTTGCTCGAACATTAAATGCCTCCAAATGGTATTTAATTAACTTCCCGGGGTGAAGAAACCCTTTTTGAGAACTCAGAGTGAGTAAATTGGCCATTTTCATGCACTTTTAACCATTCCATAAATCTTGTGTTTAGGGCCCCTGAATGCATGAAAATCACTTTAAACATGCTAATTTTAGCTCTAACACTGATGATCCACCTACAAATGTGAACTGACGTTCAAAAATAAAACATTTGAAAACGGACCATTTTCCACATTTCTGAAGCATGACGTAATGGGGGGGTGTTATCTCTTTTGTCGAAAATCAGCAGTTTTTGCTCGAACATTAAATGCCTCCAAATGGTATTTAATTAACTTCCCGGGGTGAAGAAACCCTTTTTGAGAACTCAGAGTGAGTAAATTGGCCATTTTCATGCACTTTTAACCATTCCATAAATCTTGTGTTTAGGGCACCTGGAAGCATGAAAATCACTTTAAACATGCTAATTTTAGCTCTAACACTGATGATCCACCTACAAATGTGAACTGACGTTCAAAAATAAAACATTTGAAAACGGACCATTTTCCACATTTCTGAAGCATGACGTAATGGGGGGGTGTTATCTCTTTTGTCAAAAATCAGCTGTTTTTGATTGAACATTAAATGCCTCCAAATAGTATTTAATTCACTTCCCGAGCCCCTGGAAGCATGAAAATCACTTTAAACATGCTAATTTTAGCTCTAACACTGATGATCCACCTACAAATGTGAACTGACGTTCAAAAATAAAACATTTGAAAACGGACCATTTTCCACATTTCTGAAGCATGACGTAATGGGGGGGTGTTATCTCTTTTGTCGAAAATCAGCCGTTTTTGCTCGAACATTAAATGCCTCCAAATGGTATTTAATTAACTTCCCGGGGTGAATAAACCCTTTTTGAGAACTCAGAGTGAGTAAATTGGCCATTTTCATGCACTTTTAACCATTCCATAAATCTTGTGTTTAGGGCCCCTGGAAGCATGAAAATCACTTTAAACATGCTAATTTTAGCTCTAACACTGATGATCCACCTACAAATGTGAACTGACGTTCAAAAATAAAACATTTGAAAACGGACCATTTTCCACATTTCTGAAGCATGACGTAATGGGGGGGTGTTATCTCTTTTGTCAAAAATCAGCTGTTTTTGCTTGAACATTAAATGCCTCCAAATAGTATTTAATTCACTTCCCGAGCCCCTGGAAGCATGAAAATCACTTTAAACATGCTAATTTTAGCTCTAACACTGATGATCCACCTACAAATGTGAACTGACGTTCAAAAATAAAACATTTGAAAACGGACCATTTTCCACATTTCTGAAGCATGACGTAATGGGGGGGGTTATCTCTTTTGTCGAAAATCAGCCGTTTTTGCTCGAACATTAAATGCCTCCAAATGGTATTTAATTAACTTCCCGGGGTGAAGAAACCCTTTTTGAGAACTCAGAGTGAGTAAATTGGCCATTTTCATGCACTTTTAACCATTCCATAAATCTTGTGTTTAGGGCCCCTGGAAGCATGAAAATCACTTTAAACATGCTAATTTTAGCTCCAACACTGATGATCCACCTACAAATGTGAACTGACATTCAAAAATAAAACATTTTAAAACGGACCATTTTCCACATTTCTGAAGCATGACGTAATGGGGGGGGTGTTATCTCTTTTGTCAAAAATCAGCTGTTTTTGATTGAACATTAAATGCCTCCAAATAGTATTTAATTCACTTCCCGAGCCCCTGGAAGCATGAACATCACTATAAACATGCTAATTTTAGCTCTAACACTGATGATCCACCTACAAATGTGAACTGACGTTCCAAAATAAAACATTTGAAAACGGACCATTTTCCACATTTCTGAAGCATGACTTAATGGGGGGGGGTGTTATCTCTTTTGTCGAAAATCAGCCGTTTCTGCTCGAACATTAAATGCCTCCAAATGGTATTTAATTAACTTCCCGGGGTGAAGAAACACTTTTTGAGAACTCAGAGTGAGTAAATTGGCCATTTTCATGCACTTTTAACCATTCCATAAATCTTGTGTTTAGGGCCCCTGGAAGCATGAAAATCACTTTAAACATGCTAATTTTAGCTCTAACACTGATGATCCACCTACAAATGTGAACTGACGTTCAAAAATAAAACATTTGAAAACGGACCATTTTCCACATTTCTGAAGCATGACGTAATGGGGGGGGTGTTATCTCTTTTGTCGAAAATCAGCCGTTTTTGCTCGAACATTAAATGCCTCCAAATGGTATTTAATTAACTTCCCGGGGTGAAGAAACCCTTTTTGAGAACTCAGAGTGAGTAAATTGGCCATTTTCATGCACTTTTAACCATTCCATAAATCTTGTGTTTAGGGCCCCTGGAAGCATGAAAATCACTTTAAACATGCTAATTTTAGCTCTAACACTGATGATCCACCTACAAATGTGAACTGACGTTCAAAAATAAAACATTTGAAAATGGACCATTTTCCACATTTCTGAAGCATGACGTAATGGGGGGGTGTTATCTCTTTTGTCGAAAATCAGCCGTTTTTGCTCGAACATTAAATGCCTCCAAATGGTATTTAATTAACTTCCTGGGGTGAAGAAACCCTTTTTGAGAACTCAGAGTGAGTAAATTGGCCATTTTCATGCACTTTTAACCATTCCATAAATCTTGTGTTTAGGGCCCCTGAAAGCATGAAAATCACTTTAAACATGCTAATTTTAGCTCTAACACTGATGATCCACCTACAAATGTGAACTGACGTTCAAAAATAAAACATTTGAAAACGGACCATTTTCCACATTTCTGAAGCACGACGTAATGGGGGGGTGTTATCTCTTTTGTCAAAAATCAGCTGTTTTTGCTTGAACATTAAATGCCTCCAAATAGTATTTAATTCACTTCCCGAGCCCCTGGAAGCATGAAAATCACTTTAAACATGCTAATTTTAGCTCTAACACTGATGATCCACCTACAAATGTGAACTGACGTTCAAAAATAAAACATTTGAAAACGGACCATTTTCCACATTTCTGAAGCATGTCGTAATGGAGGGGTGTTATCTCTTTTGTCGAAAATCAGCAGTTTTTGCTCGAACATTAAATGCCTCCAAATGGTATTTAATTAACTTCCCGGGGTGAAGAAACCCTTTTTGAGAACTCAGAGTGAGTAAATTGGCCATTTTCATGCACTTTTAACCATTCCATAAATCTTGTGTTTAGGGCACCTGGAAGCATGAAAATCACTTTAAACATGCTAATTTTAGCTCTAACACTGATGATCCACCTACAAATGTGAACTGACGTTCAAAAATAAAACATTTGAAAACGGACCATTTTCCACATTTCTGAAGCATGACGTAATGGGGGGGTGTTATCTCTTTTGTCAAAAATCAGCTGTTTTTGATTGAACATTAAATGCCTCCAAATAGTATTTAATTCACTTCCCGAGCCCCTGGAAGCATGAAAATCACTTTAAACATGCTAATTTTAGCTCTAACACTGATGATCCACCTACAAATGTGAACTGACGTTCAAAAATAAAACATTTGAAAACGGACCATTTTCCACATTTCTGAAGCATGACGTAATGGGGGGGTGTTATCTCTTTTGTCGAAAATCAGCCGTTTTTGCTCGAACATTAAATGCCTCCAAATGGTATTTAATTAACTTCCCGGGGTGAATAAACCCTTTTTGAGAACTCAGAGTGAGTAAATTGGCCATTTTCATGCACTTTTAACCATTCCATAAATCTTGTGTTTAGGGCCCCTGGAAGCATGAAAATCACTTTAAACATGCTAATTTTAGCTCTAACACTGATGATCCACCTACAAATGTGAACTGACGTTCAAAAATAAAACATTTGAAAACGGACCATTTTCCACATTTCTGAAGCATGACGTAATGGGGGGGTGTTATCTCTTTTGTCAAAAATCTGCTGTTTTTGCTTGAACATTAAATGCCTCCAAATAGTATTTAATTCACTTCCCGAGCCCCTGGAAGCATGAAAATCACTTTAAACATGCTAATTTTAGCTCTAACACTGATGATCCACCTACAAATGTGAACTGACGTTCAAAAATAAAACATTTGAAAACGGACCATTTTCCACATTTCTGAAGCATGACGTAATGGGGGGTGTTATCTCTTTTGTCGAAAATCAGCCGTTTTTGCTCGAACATTAAATGCCTCCAAATGGTATTTAATTAACTTCCCGGGGTGAAGAAACCCTTTTTGAGAACTCAGAGTGAGTAAATTGGCCATTTTCATGCACTTTTAACCATTCCATAAATCTTGTGTTTAGGGCCCCTGGAAGCATGAAAATCACTTTAAACATGCTAATTTTAGCTCTAACACTGATGATCCACCTACAAATGTGAACTGACGTTCAAAAATAAAACATTTGAAAACGGACCATTTTCCACATTTCTGAAGCATGACGTAATGGGGGGGTGTTATCTCTTTTGTCAAAAATCAGCTGTTTTTGCTTGAACATTAAATGCCTCCAAATAGTATTTAATTCACTTCCCGAGCCCCTGGAAGCATGAAAATCACTTTAAACATGCTAATTTTAGCTCTAACACTGATGATCCACCTACAAATGTGAACTGACGTTCAAAAATAAAACATTTGAAAACGGACCATTTTCCACATTTCTGAAGCATGACGTAATGGGGGGGTGTTATCTCTTTTGTCGAAAATCAGCCGTTTTTGCTCGAACATTAAATGCCTCCAAATGGTATTTAATTAACTTCCCGGGGTGAAGAAACCCTTTTTGAGAACTCAGAGTGAGTAAATTGGCCATTTTCATGCACTTTTAACCAATCCATAAATCTTGTGTTTAGGGCCCCTGGAAGCATGAAAATTACTTTAAACATGCTAATTTTAGCTCCAACACTGATGATCCACCTACAAATGTGAACTGACATTCAAAAAAAAAACATTTTAAAACGGACCATTTTCCACATTTCTGAAGCATGACGTAATGGGGGG
Source organism: Lissotriton vulgaris (assembly GCF_964263255.1). Classification (NCBI taxonomy): domain Eukaryota; kingdom Metazoa; phylum Chordata; class Amphibia; order Caudata; family Salamandridae; genus Lissotriton; species Lissotriton vulgaris. Next base: position 548,099 of record NW_028241489.1, on the reverse strand, counting down.
GTGTTATCTCTTTTGTCAAAAATCAGCTGTTTTTGATTGAACATTAAATGCCTCCAAATAGTATTTAATTCACTTCCCGAGCCCCTGGAAGCATGAACATCACTATAAACATGCTAATTTTAGCTCTAACACTGATGATCCACCTACAAATGTGAACTGACGTTCCAAAATAAAACATTTGAAAACGGACCATTTTCCACATTTCTGAAGCATGACTTAATGGGGGGGGGGGTGTTATCTCTTTTGTCGAAAATCAGCCGTTTCTGCTCGAACATTAAATGCCTCCAAATGGTATTTAATTAACTTCCCGGGGTGAAGAAACATTTTTTGAGAACTCAGATGGAGTAAATTGGCCATTTTCATGCACTTTTAACCATTCCATAAATCTTGTGTTTAGGGCCCCTGGAAGCATGAAAATCACTTTAAACATGCTAATTTTAGCTCTAACACTGATGATCCACCTACAAATGTGAACTGACGTTCAAAAATAAAACATTTGAAAACGGACCATTTTCCACATTTCTGAAGCATGACGTAATGGGGGGGTGTTATCTCTTTTGTCAAAAATCAGCTGTTTTTGATTGAACATTAAATGCCTCCAAATAGTATTTAATTCACTTCCCGAGCCCCTGGAAGCATGAAAATCACTTTAAACATGCTAATTTTAGCTCTAACACTGATGATCCACCTACAAATGTGAACTGACGTTCAAAAATAAAACATTTGAAAACGGACCATTTTCCACATTTCTGAAGCATGATGTAATGGGGGGGTGTTATCTCTTTTGTCGAAAATCAGCCGTTTTTGCTCGAACATTAAATGCCTCCAAATGGTATTTAATTAACTTTCCTGGGTGAAGAAACCCTTTTTGAGAACTCAGAGTGAGTAAATTGGCCATTTTCATGCACTTTTAACCATTCCATAAATCTTGTGTTTAGGGCCCCTGGAAGCATGAAAATCACTTTAAACATGCTAATTTTAGCTCTAACACTGATGATCCACCTACAAATGTGAACTGACGTTAAAAAATAAAACATTTGAAAACGGACCATTTTCCACATTTCTGAAGCATGACGTAATGGGGGGTGTTATCTCTTTTGTCAAAAATCAGCTGTTTTTGATTGAACATTAAATGCCTCCAAATAGTATTTAATTCACTTCCCGAGCCCCTGGAAGCATGAAAATCACTTTAAACATGCTAATTTTAGCTCTAACACTAATGATCCACCTACAAATGTGAACTGATGTTCAAAAATAAAACATTTGAAAACGGACCATTTTCCACATTTCTGAAGCATGACGTAATGGGGGGGTGTTATCTCTTTTGTCGAAAATCAGCTGTTTTTGCTCGAACATTAAATGCCTTCAAATGGTATTTAATTAACTTCCCGGGGTGAAGAAACACTTTTTGAGAACTCAGAGTGAGTAAATTGGCCATTTTCATGCACTTTTAACCATTCCATAAATCTTGTGTTTAGGGCCCCTGGAAGCATGAAAATCACTTTAAACATGCTAATTTTAGCTCTAACACTGATGATCCACCTACAAATGTGAACTGACGTTCAAAAATAAAACATTTGAAAACGGACCATTTTCCACATTTCTGAAGCATGACGTAATGGGGGGTTGTTATCTCTTTTGTCAAAAATCAGATGTTTTTGATTGAACATTAAATGCCTCCAAATAGTATTTAATTCACTTCATGAGCCCCTGGAAGCATGAAAATCACTTTAAACATGCTAATTTTAGCTCTAACACTGATGATCCACCTACAAATGTGAACTGATGTTCAAAAATAAAACATTTGAAAACGGACCATTTTCCACATTTCTGAAGCATGACGTAATGGGGGGGTGTTATCTCTTTTGTCGAAAATCAGCCGTTTTTGCTCGAACATTAAATGCCTCCAAATGGTATTTAATTAACTTCCCGGGGTGAAGAAACCCTTTTTGAGAACTCAGAGTGAGTAAATTGGCCATTTTCATGCACTTTTAACCATTCCATAAATCTTGTGTTTAGGGCCCCTGGAAGCATGAAAATCACTTTAAACATGCTAATTTTAGCTCTAACACTGATGATCCACCTACAAATGTGAACTGACGTTCAAAAATAAAACATTTGAAAACGGACCATTTTCCACATTTCTGAAGCATGACGTAATGGGGGGGTGTTATCTCTTTTGTCGAAAATCAGCCGTTTTTGCTCGAACATTAAATGCCTCCAAATGGTATTTAATTAACTTCCCGGGGTGAAGAAACCCTTTTTGAGAACTCAGAGTGAGTAAATTGGCCATTTTCATGCACTTTTAACCATTCCATAAATCTTGTGTTTAGGGCCCCTGGAAGCATGAAAATCACTTTAAACATGCTAATTTTAGCTCTAACACTGATGATCCACCTACAAATGTGAACTGACGTTCAAAAATAAAACATTTGAAAACGGACCATTTTCCACATTTCTGAAGCATGACGTAATGGGGGGTGCTATCTCTTTTGTCGAAAATCAGCCGTTTTTGCTCGAACATTAAATGCCTCCAAATGGTATTTAATTAACTTCCCGGGGTGAAGAAACCCTTTTTGAGAACTCAGAGTGAGTAAATTGGCCATTTTCATGCACTTTTAACCATTCCATAAATCTTGTGTTTAGGGCCCCTGGAAGCATGAAAATCACTTTAAACATGCTAATTTTAGCTCTAACACTGATGATCCACCTACAAATGTGAACTGACGTTAAAAAATAAAACATTTGAAAACGGACCATTTTTCACATTTCTGAAGCATGACGTAATGGGGGGTGTTATCTCTTTTGTCAAAAATCAGCTGTTTTTGATTGAACATTAAATGCCTCCAAATAGTATTTAATTCACTTCCCGAGCCCCTCGAAGCATGAAAATCACTTTAAACATGCTAATTTTAGCTCTAACACTGATGATCCACCTACAAATGTGAACTGATGTTCAAAAATAAAACATTTGAAAACGGACCATTTTCCACATTTCTGAAGCATGACGTAATGGGGGGGTGTTATCCCTTTTGTCGAAAATCAGCCGTTTTTGCTCGAACATTAAATGCCTCCAAATGGTATTTAATTAACTTCCCGGGGTGAAGAAACCCTTTTTGAGAACTCAGAGTGAGTAAATTGGCCATTTTCATGCACTTTTAACCATTCCATAAATCTTGTGTTTAGGGCCCCTGGAAGCATGAAAATCACTTTAAACATGCTAATTTTAGCTCTAACACTGATGATCCACCTACAAATGTGAACTGACGTTCAAAAATAAAACATTTGAAAACGGACCATTTTCCACATTTCTGAAGCATGACGTAATGGGGGGGTGTTATCTCTTTTGTCGAAAATCAGCCGTTTTTGCTCGAACATTAAATGCCTCCAAATGGTATTTAATTAACTTCCTGGGGTGAAGAAACCCTTTTTGAGAACTCAGAGTGAGTAAATTGGCCATTTTCATGCACTTTTAACCATTCCATAAATCTTGTGTTTAGGGCCCCTGGAAGCATGAAAATCACTTTAAACATGCTAATTTTAGCTCTAACACTGATGATCCACCTACAAATGGGAACTGACGTTCAAAAATAAAACATTTGAAAACGGACCATTTTCCACATTTCTGAAGCATGACGTAATGGGGGGGTGTTATCTCTTTTGTCGAAAATCAGCTGTTTTTGATTGAACATTAAATGCCTCCAAATAGTATTTAATTCACTTCCCGAGCCCCTGGAAGCAGGAAAATCACTTTAAACATGCTAATTTTTAGCTCTAACACTGATGATCCACCTACAAATGTGAACTGATGTTCAAAAATAAAACATTTGAAAACGGACCATTTTCCACATTTCTGAAGCATGACGTAATGGGGGGGTGTTATCTCTTTTGTCAAAAATCAGCTGTTTTTGATTGAACATTAAATGCCTCCAAATAGTATTTAATTCACTTCCCGAGCCCCTGGAAGCATGAAAATCACTTTAAACATGCTAATTTTAGCTCTAACACTGATGATCCACCTACAAATGTGAACTGACGTTCAAAAATAAAACATTTGAAAACGGACCATTTTCCACATTTCTGAAGCATGACGTAATGGGGGGGTGTTATCTCTTTTGTCGAAAATCAGCCGTTTTTGCTCGAACATTAAATGCCTCCAAATGGTATTTAATTAACTTCCCGGGGTGAATAAACCCTTTTTGAGAACTCAGAGTGAGTAAATTGGCCATTTTCATGCACTTTTAACCATTCCATAAATCTTGTGTTTAGGGCCCCTGGAAGCATGAAAATCACTTTAAACATGCTAATTTTAGCTCTAACACTGATGATCCACCTACAAATGTGAACTGACGTTCAAAAATAAAACATTTGAAAACGGACCATTTTCCACATTTCTGAAGCATGACGTAATGGGGGGGTGTTATCTCTTTTGTCAAAAATCAGCTGTTTTTGCTTGAACATTAAATGCCTCCAAATAGTATTTAATTCACTTCCCGAGCCCCTGGAAGCATGAAAATCACTTTAAACATGCTAATTTTAGCTCTAACACTGATGATCCACCTACAAATGTGAACTGACGTTCAAAAATAAAACATTTGAAAACGGACCATTTTCCACATTTCTGAAGCATGACGTAATGGGGGGGGTTATCTCTTTTGTCGAAAATCAGCCGTTTCTGCTCGAACATTAAATGCCTCCAAATGGTATTTAATTAACTTCCCGGGGTGAAGAAACACTTTTTGAGAACTCAGAGTGAGTAAATTGGCCATTTTCATGCACTTTTAACCATTCCATAAATCTTGTGTTTAGGGCCCCTGGAAGCATGAAAATCACTTTAAACATGCTAATTTTAGCTCTAACACTGATGATCCACCTACAAATGTGAACTGACGTTCAAAAATAAAACATTTGAAAACGGACCATTTTCCACATTTCTGAAGCATGACGTAATGGGGGGGGTGTTATCTCTTTTGTCGAAAATCAGCCGTTTTTGCTCGAACATTAAATGCCTCCAAATGGTATTTAATTAACTTCCCGGGGTGAAGAAACCCTTTTTGAGAACTCAGAGTGAGTAAATTGGCCATTTTCATGCACTTTTAACCATTCCATAAATCTTGTGTTTAGGGCCCCTGGAAGCATGAAAATCACTTTAAACATGCTAATTTTAGCTCTAACACTGATGATCCACCTACAAATGTGAACTGACGTTCAAAAATAAAACATTTGAAAACGGACCATTTTCCACATTTCTGAAGCATGACGTAATGGGGGGGTGTTATCTCTTTTGTCGAAAATCAGCCGTTTTTGCGCGAACATTAAATGCCTCCAAATGGTATTTAATTAACTTCCCGGGGTGAAGAAACCCTTTTTGAGAACTCAGAGTGAGTAAATTGGCCATTTTCATGCACTTTTAACCATTCCATAAATCTTGTGTTTAGGGCCCCTGGAAGCATGAAAATCACTTTAAACATGCTAATTTTAGCTCTAACACTGATGATCCACCGACAAATGTGAACTGACGTTCAAAAATAAAACATTTGAAAACGGACCATTTTCCACATTTCTGAAGCATGACGTAATGGGGGGTGTTATCTCTTTTGTCGAAAATCAGCCGTTTTTGCTCGAACATTAAATGCCTCCAAATGGTATTTAATTAACTTCCCGGGGTGAAGAAACCCTTTTTGAGAACTCAGAGTGAGTAAATTGGCCATTTTCATGCACTTTTAACCATTCCATAAATCTTGTGTTTAGGGCCCCTGGAAGCATGAAAATCACTTTAAACATGCTAATTTTAGCTCTAACACTGATGATCCACCTACAAATGTGAACTGACGTTAAAAAATAAAACATTTGAAAACGGACCATTTTCCACATTTCTGAAGCATGACGTAATGGGGGGTGTTATCTTTTTTGTCAAAAATCAGCTGTTTTTGATTGAACATTAAATGCCTCCAAATAGTATTTAATTCACTTCCCGAGCCCCTCGTAGCATGAAAATCACTTTAAACATGCTAATTTTAGCTCTAACACTGATGATCCACCTACAAATGTGAACTGATGTTCAAAAATAAAACATTTGAAAACGGACCATTTTCCACATTTCTGAAGCATGACGTAATGGGGGGGTGTTATCCCTTTTGTCGAAAATCAGCCGTTTTTGCTCGAACATTAAATGCCTCCAAATGGTATTTAATTAACTTCCCGGGGTGAAGAAACCCTTTTTGAGAACTCAGAGTGAGTAAATTGGCCATTTTCATGCACTTTTAACCATTCCATAAATCTTGTGTTTAGGGCCCCTGGAAGCATGAAAATCACTTTAAACATGCTAATTTTAGCTCTAACACTGATGATCCACCTACAAATGTGAACTGACGTTCAAAAATAAAACATTTGAAAACGGACCATTTTCCACATTTCTGAAGCATGTCGTAATGGAGGGGTGTTATCTCTTTTGTCGAAAATCAGCAGTTTTTGCTCGAACATTAAATGCCTCCAAATGGTATTTAATTAACTTCCCGGGGTGAAGAAACCCTTTTTGAGAACTCAGAGTGAGTAAATTGGCCATTTTCATGCACTTTTAACCATTCCATAAATCTTGTGTTTAGGGCACCTGGAAGCATGAAAATCACTTTAAACATGCTAATTTTAGCTCTAACACTGATGATCCACCTACAAATGTGAACTGACGTTCAAAAATAAAACATTTGAAAACGGACCATTTTCCACATTTCTGAAGCATGACGTAATGGGGGGGTGTTATCTCTTTTGTCAAAAATCAGCTGTTTTTGATTGAACATTAAATGCCTCCAAATAGTATTTAATTCACTTCCCGAGCCCCTGGAAGCATGAAAATCACTTTAAACATGCTAATTTTAGCTCTAACACTGATGATCCACCTACAAATGTGAACTGACGTTCAAAAATAAAACATTTGAAAACGGACCATTTTCCACATTTCTGAAGCATGACGTAATGGGGGGGTGTTATCTCTTTTGTCGAAAATCAGCCGTTTTTGCTCGAACATTAAATGCCTCCAAATGGTATTTAATTAACTTCCCGGGGTGAATAAACCCTTTTTGAGAACTCAGAGTGAGTAAATTGGCCATTTTCATGCACTTTTAACCATTCCATAAATCTTGTGTTTAGGGCCCCTGGAAGCATGAAAATCACTTTAAACATGCTAATTTTAGCTCTAACACTGATGATCCACCTACAAATGTGAACTGACGTTCAAAAATAAAACATTTGAAAACGGACCATTTTCCACATTTCTGAAGCATGACGTAATGGGGGGGTGTTATCTCTTTTGTCAAAAATCTGCTGTTTTTGCTTGAACATTAAATGCCTCCAAATAGTATTTAATTCACTTCCCGAGCCCCTGGAAGCATGAAAATCACTTTAAACATGCTAATTTTAGCTCTAACACTGATGATCCACCTACAAATGTGAACTGACGTTCAAAAATAAAACATTTGAAAACGGACCATTTTCCACATTTCTGAAGCATGACGTAATGGGGGGTGTTATCTCTTTTGTCGAAAATCAGCCGTTTTTGCTCGAACATTAAATGCCTCCAAATGGTATTTAATTAACTTCCCGGGGTGAAGAAACCCTTTTTGAGAACTCAGAGTGAGTAAATTGGCCATTTTCATGCACTTTTAACCATTCCATAAATCTTGTGTTTAGGGCCCCTGGAAGCATGAAAATCACTTTAAACATGCTAATTTTAGCTCTAACACTGATGATCCACCTACAAATGTGAACTGACGTTCAAAAATAAAACATTTGAAAACGGACCATTTTCCACATTTCTGAAGCATGACGTAATGGGGGGGTGTTATCTCTTTTGTCAAAAATCAGCTGTTTTTGCTTGAACATTAAATGCCTCCAAATAGTATTTAATTCACTTCCCGAGCCCCTGGAAGCATGAAAATCACTTTAAACATGCTAATTTTAGCTCTAACACTGATGATCCACCTACAAATGTGAACTGACGTTCAAAAATAAAACATTTGAAAACGGACCATTTTCCACATTTCTGAAGCATGACGTAATGGGGGGGTGTTATCTCTTTTGTCGAAAATCAGCCGTTTTTGCTCGAACATTAAATGCCTCCAAATGGTATTTAATTAACTTCCCGGGGTGAAGAAACCCTTTTTGAGAACTCAGAGTGAGTAAATTGGCCATTTTCATGCACTTTTAACCAATCCATAAATCTTGTGTTTAGGGCCCCTGGAAGCATGAAAATTACTTTAAACATGCTAATTTTAGCTCCAACACTGATGATCCACCTACAAATGTGAACTGACATTCAAAAAAAAAACATTTTAAAACGGACCATTTTCCACATTTCTGAAGCATGACGTAAGGGGGGGGTGTTATCTCTTTTGTCAAAAATCAGCTGTTTTTGATTGAACATTAAATGCCTCCAAATAGTATTTAATTCACTTCCCGAGCCCCTGGAAGCATGAACATCACTATAAACATGCTAATTTTAGCTCTAACACTGATGATCCACCTACAAATGTGAACTGACGTTCCAAAATAAAACATTTGAAAACGGACCATTTTCCACATTTCTGAAGCATGACTTAATGGGGGGGGGGTGTTATCTCTTTTGTCGAAAATCAGCCGTTTCTGCTCGAACATTAAATGCCTCCAAATGGTATTTAATTAACTTCCCGGGGTGAAGAAACATTTTTTGAGAACTCAGATGGAGTAAATTGGCCATTTTCATGCACTTTTAACCATTCCATAAATCTTGTGTTTAGGGCCCCTGGAAGCATGAAAATCACTTTAAACATGCTAATTTTAGCTCTAACACTGATGATCCACCTACAAATGTGAACTGACGTTCAAAAATAAAACATTTGAAAACGGACCATTTTCCACATTTCTGAAGCATGACGTAATGGGGGGGTGTTATCTCTTTTGTCAAAAATCAGCTGTTTTTGATTGAACATTAAATGCCTCCAAATAGTATTTAATTCACTTCCCGAGCCCCTGGAAGCATGAAAATCACTTTAAACATGCTAATTTTAGCTCTAACACTGATGATCCACCTACAAATGTGAACTGACGTTCAAAAATAAAACATTTGAAAACGGACCATTTTCCACATTTCTGAAGCATGATGTAATGGGGGGGTGTTATCTCTTTTGTCGAAAATCAGCCGTTTTTGCTCGAACATTAAATGCCTCCAAATGGTATTTAATTAACTTTCCTGGGTGAAGAAACCCTTTTTGAGAACTCAGAGTGAGTAAATTGGCCATTTTCATGCACTTTTAACCATTCCATAAATCTTGTGTTTAGGGCCCCTGGAAGCATGAAAATCACTTTAAACATGCTAATTTTAGCTCTAACACTGATGATCCACCTACAAATGTGAACTGACGTTAAAAAATAAAACATTTGAAAACGGACCATTTTCCACATTTCTGAAGCATGACGTAATGGGGGGTGTTATCTCTTTTGTCAAAAATCAGCTGTTTTTGATTGAACATTAAATGCCTCCAAATAGTATTTAATTCACTTCCCGAGCCCCTGGAAGCATGAAAATCACTTTAAACATGCTAATTTTAGCTCTAACACTAATGATCCACCTACAAATGTGAACTGATGTTCAAAAATAAAACATTTGAAAACGGACCATTTTCCACATTTCTGAAGCATGACGTAATGGGGGGGTGTTATCTCTTTTGTCGAAAATCAGCTGTTTTTGCTCGAACATTAAATGCCTTCAAATGGTATTTAATTAACTTCCCGGGGTGAAGAAACACTTTTTGAGAACTCAGAGTGAGTAAATTGGCCATTTTCATGCACTTTTAACCATTCCATAAATCTTGTGTTTAGGGCCCCTGGAAGCATGAAAATCACTTTAAACATGCTAATTTTAGCTCTAACACTGATGATCCACCTACAAATGTGAACTGACGTTCAAAAATAAAACATTTGAAAACGGACCATTTTCCACATTTCTGAAGCATGACGTAATGGGGGGTTGTTATCTCTTTTGTCAAAAATCAGATGTTTTTGATTGAACATTAAATGCCTCCAAATAGTATTTAATTCACTTCATGAGCCCCTGGAAGCATGAAAATCACTTTAAACATGCTAATTTTAGCTCTAACACTGATGATCCACCTACAAATGTGAACTGATGTTCAAAAATAAAACATTTGAAAACGGACCATTTTCCACATTTCTGAAGCATGACGTAATGGGGGGGTGTTATCTCTTTTGTCGAAAATCAGCCGTTTTTGCTCGAACATTAAATGCCTCCAAATGGTATTTAATTAACTTCCCGGGGTGAAGAAACCCTTTTTGAGAACTCAGAGTGAGTAAATTGGCCATTTTCATGCACTTTTAACCATTCCATAAATCTTGTGTTTAGGGCCCCTGGAAGCATGAAAATCACTTTAAACATGCTAATTTTAGCTCTAACACTGATGATCCACCTACAAATGTGAACTGACGTTCAAAAATAAAACATTTGAAAACGGACCATTTTCCACATTTCTGAAGCATGACGTAATGGGGGGGTGTTATCTCTTTTGTCGAAAATCAGCCGTTTTTGCTCGAACATTAAATGCCTCCAAATGGTATTTAATTAACTTCCCGGGGTGAAGAAACCCTTTTTGAGAACTCAGAGTGAGTAAATTGGCCATTTTCATGCACTTTTAACCATTCCATAAATCTTGTGTTTAGGGCCCCTGGAAGCATGAAAATCACTTTAAACATGCTAATTTTAGCTCTAACACTGATGATCCACCTACAAATGTGAACTGACGTTCAAAAATAAAACATTTGAAAACGGACCATTTTCCACATTTCTGAAGCATGACGTAATGGGGGGTGCTATCTCTTTTGTCGAAAATCAGCCGTTTTTGCTCGAACATTAAATGCCTCCAAATGGTATTTAATTAACTTCCCGGGGTGAAGAAACCCTTTTTGAGAACTTAGAGTGAGTAAATTGGCCATTTTCATGCACTTTTAACCATTCCATAAATCTTGTGTTTAGGGCCCCTGGAAGCATGAAAATCACTTTAAACATGCTAATTTTAGCTCTAACACTGATGATCCACCTACAAATGTGAACTGACGTTAAAAAATAAAACATTTGAAAACGGACCATTTTTCACATTTCTGAAGCATGACGTAATGGGGGGTGTTATCTCTTTTGTCAAAAATCAGCTGTTTTTGATTGAACATTAAATGCCTCCAAATAGTATTTAATTCACTTCCCGAGCCCCTCGAAGCATGAAAATCACTTTAAACATGCTAATTTTAGCTCTAACACTGATGATCCACCTACAAATGTGAACTGATGTTCAAAAATAAAACATTTGAAAACGGACCATTTTCCACATTTCTGAAGCATGACGTAATGGGGGGGTGTTATCCCTTTTGTCGAAAATCAGCCGTTTTTGCTCGAACATTAAATGCCTCCAAATGGTATTTAATTAACTTCCCGGGGTGAAGAAACCCTTTTTGAGAACTCAGAGTGAGTAAATTGGCCATTTTCATGCACTTTTAACCATTCCATAAATCTTGTGTTTAGGGCCCCTGGAAGCATGAAAATCACTTTAAACATGCTAATTTTAGCTCTAACACTGATGATCCACCTACAAATGTGAACTGACGTTCAAAAATAAAACATTTGAAAACGGACCATTTTCCACATTTCTGAAGCATGACGTAATGGGGGGGTGTTATCTCTTTTGTCGAAAATCAGCCGTTTTTGCTCGAACATTAAATGCCTCCAAATGGTATTTAATTAACTTCCTGGGGTGAAGAAACCCTTTTTGAGAACTCAGAGTGAGTAAATTGGCCATTTTCATGCACTTTTAACCATTCCATAAATCTTGTGTTTAGGGCCCCTGGAAGCATGAAAATCACTTTAAACATGCTAATTTTAGCTCTAACACTGATGATCCACCTACAAATGGGAACTGACGTTCAAAAATAAAACATTTGAAAACGGACCATTTTCCACATTTCTGAAGCATGACGTAATGGGGGGGTGTTATCTCTTTTGTCGAAAATCAGCTGTTTTTGATTGAACATTAAATGCCTCCAAATAGTATTTAATTCACTTCCCGAGCCCCTGGAAGCAGGAAAATCACTTTAAACATGCTAATTTTTAGCTCTAACACTGATGATCCACCTACAAATGTGAACTGATGTTCAAAAATAAAACATTTGAAAACGGACCATTTTCCACATTTCTGAAGCATGACGTAATGGGGGGGGTGTTATCTCTTTTGTCAAAAATCAGCTGTTTTTGATTGAACATTAAATGCCTCCAAATAGTATTTAATTCACTTCCCGAGCCCCTGGAAGCATGAAAATCACTTTAAACATGCTAATTTTAGCTCTAACACTGATGATCCACCTACAAATGTGAACTGACGTTCAAAAATAAAACATTTGAAAACGGACCATTTTCCACATTTCTGAAGCATGACGTAATGGGGGGGTGTTATCTCTTTTGTCGAAAATCAGCCGTTTTTGCTCGAACATTAAATGCCTCCAAATGGTATTTAATTAACTTCCCGGGGTGAATAAACCCTTTTTGAGAACTCAGAGTGAGTAAATTGGCCATTTTCATGCACTTTTAACCATTCCATAAATCTTGTGTTTAGGGCCCCTGGAAGCATGAAAATCACTTTAAACATGCTAATTTTAGCTCTAACACTGATGATCCACCTACAAATGTGAACTGACGTTCAAAAATAAAACATTTGAAAACGGACCATTTTCCACATTTCTGAAGCATGACGTAATGGGGGGGTGTTATCTCTTTTGTCAAAAATCAGCTGTTTTTGCTTGAACATTAAATGCCTCCAAATAGTATTTAATTCACTTCCCGAGCCCCTGGAAGCATGAAAATCACTTTAAACATGCTAATTTTAGCTCTAACACTGATGATCCACCTACAAATGTGAACTGACGTTCAAAAATAAAACATTTGAAAACGGACCATTTTCCACATTTCTGAAGCATGACGTAATGGGGGGGTTATCTCTTTTGTCGAAAATCAGCCGTTTTTGCTCGAACATTAAATGCCTCCAAATGGTATTTAATTAACTTCCCGGGGTGAAGAAACCCTTTTTGAGAACTCAGAGTGAGTAAATTGGCCATTTTCATGCACTTTTAACCATTCCATAAATCTTGTGTTTAGGGCCCCTGGAAGCATGAAAATCACTTTAAACATGCTAATTTTAGCTCCAACACTGATGATCCACCTACAAATGTGAACTGACATTCAAAAATAAAACATTTTAAAACGGACCATTTTCCACATTTCTGAAGCATGACGTAATGGGGGGGGTGTTATCTCTTTTGTCAAAAATCAGCTGTTTTTGATTGAACATTAAATGCCTCCAAATAGTATTTAATTCACTTCCCGAGCCCCTGGAAGCATGAACATCACTATAAACATGCTAATTTTAGCTCTAACACTGATGATCCACCTACAAATGTGAACTGACGTTCCAAAATAAAACATTTGAAAACGGACCATTTTCCACATTTCTGAAGCATGACTTAATGGGGGGGGGTGTTATCTCTTTTGTCGAAAATCAGCCGTTTCTGCTCGAACATTAAATGCCTCCAAATGGTATTTAATTAACTTCCCGGGGTGAAGAAACACTTTTTGAGAACTCAGAGTGAGTAAATTGGCCATTTTCATGCACTTTTAACCATTCCATAAATCTTGTGTTTAGGGCCCCTGGAAGCATGAAAATCACTTTAAACATGCTAATTTTAGCTCTAACACTGATGATCCACCTACAAATGTGAACTGACGTTCAAAAATAAAACATTTGAAAACGGACCATTTTCCACATTTCTGAAGCATGACGTAATGGGGGGGGTGTTATCTCTTTTGTCGAAAATCAGCCGTTTTTGCTCGAACATTAAATGCCTCCAAATGGTATTTAATTAACTTCCCGGGGTGAAGAAACCCTTTTTGAGAACTCAGAGTGAGTAAATTGGCCATTTTCATGCACTTTTAACCATTCCATAAATCTTGTGTTTAGGGCCCCTGGAAGCATGAAAATCACTTTAAACATGCTAATTTTAGCTCTAACACTGATGATCCACCTACAAATGTGAACTGACGTTCAAAAATAAAACATTTGAAAACGGACCATTTTCCACATTTCTGAAGCATGACGTAATGGGGGGGTGTTATCTCTTTTGTCGAAAATCAGCCGTTTTTGCTCGAACATTAAATGCCTCCAAATGGTATTTAATTAACTTCCCGGGGTGAAGAAACCCTTTTTGAGAACTCAGAGTGAGTAAATTGGCCATTTTCATGCACTTTTAACCATTCCATAAATCTTGTGTTTAGGGCCCCTGGAAGCATGAAAATCACTTTAAACATGCTAATTTTAGCTCTAACACTGATGATCCACCGACAAATGTGAACTGACGTTCAAAAATAAAACATTTGAAAACGGACCATTTTCCACATTTCTGAAGCATGACGTAATGGGGGGTGTTATCTCTTTTGTCGAAAATCAGCCGTTTTTGCTCGAACATTAAATGCCTCCAAATGGTATTTAATTAACTTCCCGGGGTGAAGAAACCCTTTTTGAGAACTCAGAGTGAGTAAATTGGCCATTTTCATGCACTTTTAACCATTCCATAAATCTTGTGTTTAGGGCCCCTGGAAGCATGAAAATCACTTTAAACATGCTAATTTTAGCTCTAACACTGATGATCCACCTACAAATGTGAACTGACGTTAAAAAATAAAACATTTGAAAACGGACCATTTTCCACATTTCTAAAGCATGACGTAATGGGGGGTGTTATCTCTTTTGTCAAAAATCAGCTGTTTTTGATTGAACATTAAATGCCTCCAAATAGTATTTAATTCACTTCCCGAGCCCCTCGTAGCATGAAAATCACTTTAAACATGCTAATTTTAGCTCTAACACTGATGATCCACCTACAAATGTGAACTGATGTTCAAAAATAAAACATTTGAAAACGGACCATTTTCCACATTTCTGAAGCATGACGTAATGGGGGGGTGTTATCCCTTTTGTCGAAAATCAGCCGTTTTTGCTCGAACATTAAATGCCTCCAAATGGTATTTAATTAACTTCCCGGGGTGAAGAAACCCTTTTTGAGAACTCAGAGTGAGTAAATTGGCCATTTTCATGCACTTTTAACCATTCCATAAATCTTGTGTTTAGGGCCCCTGGAAGCATGAAAATCACTTTAAACATGCTAATTTTAGCTCTAACACTGATGATCCACCTACAAATGTGAACTGACGTTCAAAAATAAAACATTTGAAAATGGACCATTTTCCACATTTCTGAAGCATGACGTAATGGGGGGGTGTTATCTCTTTTGTCGAAAATCAGCCGTTTTTGCTCGAACATTAAATGCCTCCAAATGGTATTTAATTAACTTCCTGGGGTGAAGAAACCCTTTTTGAGAACTCAGAGTGAGTAAATTGGCCATTTTCATGCACTTTTAACCATTCCATAAATCTTGTGTTTAGGGCCCCTGAAAGCATGAAAATCACTTTAAACATGCTAATTTTAGCTCTAACACTGATGATCCACCTACAAATGTGAACTGACGTTCAAAAATAAAACATTTGAAAACGGACCATTTTCCACATTTCTGAAGCACGACGTAATGGGGGGGTGTTATCTCTTTTGTCAAAAATCAGCTGTTTTTGCTTGAACATTAAATGCCTCCAAATAGTATTTAATTCACTTCCCGAGCCCCTGGAAGCATGAAAATCACTTTAAACATGCTAATTTTAGCTCTAACACTGATGATCCACCTACAAATGTGAACTGACGTTCAAAAATAAAACATTTGAAAACGGACCATTTTCCACATTTCTGAAGCATGTCGTAATGGAGGGGTGTTATCTCTTTTGTCGAAAATCAGCAGTTTTTGCTCGAACATTAAATGCCTCCAAATGGTATTTAATTAACTTCCCGGGGTGAAGAAACCCTTTTTGAGAACTCAGAGTGAGTAAATTGGCCATTTTCATGCACTTTTAACCATTCCATAAATCTTGTGTTTAGGGCACCTGGAAGCATGAAAATCACTTTAAACATGCTAATTTTAGCTCTAACACTGATGATCCACCTACAAATGTGAACTGACGTTCAAAAATAAAACATTTGAAAACGGACCATTTTCCACATTTCTGAAGCATGACGTAATGGGGGGGTGTTATCTCTTTTGTCAAAAATCAGCTGTTTTTGATTGAACATTAAATGCCTCCAAATAGTATTTAATTCACTTCCCGAGCCCCTGGAAGCATGAAAATCACTTTAAACATGCTAATTTTAGCTCTAACACTGATGATCCACCTACAAATGTGAACTGACGTTCAAAAATAAAACATTTGAAAACGGACCATTTTCCACATTTCTGAAGCATGACGTAATGGGGGGGTGTTATCTCTTTTGTCGAAAATCAGCCGTTTTTGCTCGAACATTAAATGCCTCCAAATGGTATTTAATTAACTTCCCGGGGTGAATAAACCCTTTTTGAGAACTCAGAGTGAGTAAATTGGCCATTTTCATGCACTTTTAACCATTCCATAAATCTTGTGTTTAGGGCCCCTGGAAGCATGAAAATCACTTTAAACATGCTAATTTTAGCTCTAACACTGATGATCCACCTACAAATGTGAACTGACGTTCAAAAATAAAACATTTGAAAACGGACCATTTTCCACATTTCTGAAGCATGACGTAATGGGGGGGTGTTATCTCTTTTGTCAAAAATCAGCTGTTTTTGCTTGAACATTAAATGCCTCCAAATAGTATTTAATTCACTTCCCGAGCCCCTGGAAGCATGAAAATCACTTTAAACATGCTAATTTTAGCTCTAACACTGATGATCCACCTACAAATGTGAACTGACGTTCAAAAATAAAACATTTGAAAATGGACCATTTTCCACATTTCTGAAGCATGACGTAATGGGGGGGTGTTATCTCTTTTGTCGAAAATCAGCCGTTTTTGCTCGAACATTAAATGCCTCCAAATGGTATTTAATTAACTTCCTGGGGTGAAGAAACCCTTTTTGAGAACTCAGAGTGAGTAAATTGGCCATTTTCATGCACTTTTAACCAATCCATAAATCTTGTGTTTAGGGCCCCTGGAAGCATGAAAATTACTTTAAACATGCTAATTTTAGCTCCAACACTGATGATCCACCTACAAATGTGAACTGACATTCAAAAAAAAAACATTTTAAAACGGACCATTTTCCACATTTCTGAAGCATGACGTAATGGGGGGGTGTTATCTCTTTTGTCAAAAATCAGCTGTTTTTGATTGAACATTAAATGCCTCCAAATAGTATTTAATTCACTTCCCGAGCCCCTGGAAGCATGAACATCACTATAAACATGCTAATTTTAGCTCTAACACTGATGATCCACCTACAAATGTGAACTGACGTTCCAAAATAAAACATTTGAAAACGGACCATTTTCCACATTTCTGAAGCATGACTTAATGGGGGGGGGTGTTATCTCTTTTGTCGAAAATCAGCCGTTTCTGCTCGAACATTAAATGCCTCCAAATGGTATTTAATTAACTTCCCGGGGTGAAGAAACATTTTTTGAGAACTCAGATGGAGTAAATTGGCCATTTTCATGCACTTTTAACCATTCCATAAATCTTGTGTTTAGGGCCCCTGGAAGCATGAAAATCACTTTAAACATGCTAATTTTAGCTCTAACACTGATGATCCACCTACAAATGTGAACTGACGTTCAAAAATAAAACATTTGAAAACGGACCATTTTCCACATTTCTGAAGCATGACGTAATGGGGGGTGTTATCTCTTTTGTCGAAAATCAGCCGTTTTTGCTCGAACATTAAATGCCTCCAAATGGTATTTAATTAACTTCCCGGGGTGAAGAAACCCTTTTTGGGAACTCAGAGTGAGTAAATTGGCCATTTTCATGCACTTTTAACCATTCCATAAATCTTGTGTTTAGGGCCCCTGGAAGCATGAAAATCACTTTAAACATGCTAATTTTAGCTCTAACACTGATGATCCACCTACAAATGTGAACTGACGTTCAAAAATAAAACATTTGAAAACGGACCATTTTCCACATTTCTGAAGCATGACGTAATGGGGGGGTGTTATCTCTTTTGTCAAAAATCAGCTGTTTTTGCTTGAACATTAAATGCCTCCAAATAGTATTTAATTCACTTCCCGAGCCCCTGGAAGCATGAACATCACTTTAAACATGCTAATTTTAGCTCTAACACTGATGATCCACCTACAAATGTGAACTGACGTTCAAAAATAAAACATTTGAAAACGGACCATTTTCCACATTTCTGAAGCATGACGTAATGGGGGGTGTTATCTCTTTTGTCGAAAATCAGCCGTTTTTGCTCGAACATTAAATGCCTCCAAATGGTATTTAATTAACTTCCCGGGGTGAAGAAACCCTTTTTGAGAACTCAGAGTGAGTAAATTGGCCATTTTCATGCACTTTTAACCATTCCATAAATCTTGTGTTTAGGGCCCCTGGAAGCATGAAAATCACTTTAAACATGCTAATTTTAGCTCTAACACTGATGATCCACCTACAAATGTGAACTGACGTTCAAAAATAAAACATTTGAAAACGGACCATTTTCCACATTTCTGAAGCATGACGTAATGGGGGGGTGTTATCTCTTTTGTCAAAAATCAGCTGTTTTTGCTTGAACATTAAATGCCTCCAAATAGTATTTAATTCACTTCCCGAGCCCCTGGAAGCATGAAAATCACTTTAAACATGCTAATTTTAGCTCTAACACTGATGATCCACCTACAAATGTGAACTGACGTTCAAAAATAAAACATTTGAAAACGGACCATTTTCCACATTTCTGAAGCATGACGTAATGGGGGGGTGTTATCTCTTTTGTCGAAAATCAGCCGTTTTTGCTCGAACATTAAATGCCTCCAAATGGTATTTAATTAACTTCCCGGGGTGAAGAAACCCTTTTTGAGAACTCAGAGTGAGTAAATTGGCCATTTTCATGCACTTTTAACCATTCCATAAATCTTGTGTTTAGGGCCCCTGGAAGCATGAAAATCACTTTAAACATGCTAATTTTAGCTCTAACACTGATGATCCACCGACAAATGTGAACTGACGTTCAAAAATAAAACATTTGAAAACGGACCATTTTCCACATTTCTGAAGCATGACGTAATGGGGGGTGTTATCTCTTTTGTCGAAAATCAGCCGTTTTTGCTCGAACATTAAATGCCTCCAAATGGTATTTAATTAACTTCCCGGGGTGAAGAAACCCTTTTTGAGAACTCAGAGTGAGTAAATTGGCCATTTTCATGCACTTTTAACCATTCCATAAATCTTGTGTTTAGGGCCCCTGGAAGCATGAAAATCACTTTAAACATGCTAATTTTAGCTCTAACACTGATGATCCACCTACAAATGTGAACTGACGTTAAAAAATAAAACATTTGAAAACGGACCATTTTCCACATTTCTGAAGCATGACGTAATGGGGGGTGTTATCTCTTTTGTCAAAAATCAGCTGTTTTTGATTGAACATTAAATGCCTCCAAATAGTATTTAATTCACTTCCCGAGCCCCTCGTAGCATGAAAATCACTTTAAACATGCTAATTTTAGCTCTAACACTGATGATCCACCTACAAATGTGAACTGATGTTCAAAAATAAAACATTTGAAAACGGACCATTTTCCACATTTCTGAAGCATGACGTAATGGGGGGGTGTTATCTCTTTTGTCAAAAATCAGCTGTTTTTGCTTGAACATTAAATGCCTCCAAATAGTATTTAATTCACTTCCCGAGCCCCTGGAAGCATGAAAATCACTTTAAACATGCTAATTTTAGCTCTAACACTGATGATCCACCTACAAATGTGAACTGACGTTCAAAAATAAAACATTTGAAAACGGACCATTTTCCACATTTCTGAAGCATGACGTAATGGGGGGGTGTTATCTCTTTTGTCGAAAATCAGCCGTTTTTGCTCGAACATTAAATGCCTCCAAATGGTATTTAATTAACTTCCCGGGGTGAAGAAACCCTTTTTGAGAACTCAGAGTGAGTAAATTGGCCATTTTCATGCACTTTTAACCAATCCATAAATCTTGTGTTTAGGGCCCCTGGAAGCATGAAAATTACTTTAAACATGCTAATTTTAGCTCCAACACTGATGATCCACCTACAAATGTGAACTGACATTCAAAAAAAAAACATTTTAAAACGGACCATTTTCCACATTTCTGAAGCATGACGTAATGGGGGGGTGTTATCTCTTTTGTCAAAAATCAGCTGTTTTTGATTGAACATTAAATGCCTCCAAATAGTATTTAATTCACTTCCCGAGCCCCTGGAAGCATGAACATCACTATAAACATGCTAATTTTAGCTCTAACACTGATGATCCACCTACAAATGTGAACTGACGTTCCAAAATAAAACATTTGAA
Source organism: Lissotriton vulgaris (assembly GCF_964263255.1). Classification (NCBI taxonomy): domain Eukaryota; kingdom Metazoa; phylum Chordata; class Amphibia; order Caudata; family Salamandridae; genus Lissotriton; species Lissotriton vulgaris. Next base: position 527,605 of record NW_028241489.1, on the reverse strand, counting down.
AACGGACCATTTTCCACATTTCTGAAGCATGACTTAATGGGGGGGGGGTGTTATCTCTTTTGTCGAAAATCAGCCGTTTCTGCTCGAACATTAAATGCCTCCAAATGGTATTTAATTAACTTCCCGGGGTGAAGAAACATTTTTTGAGAACTCAGATGGAGTAAATTGGCCATTTTCATGCACTTTTAACCATTCCATAAATCTTGTGTTTAGGGCCCCTGGAAGCATGAAAATCACTTTAAACATGCTAATTTTAGCTCTAACACTGATGATCCACCTACAAATGTGAACTGACGTTCAAAAATAAAACATTTGAAAACGGACCATTTTCCACATTTCTGAAGCATGACGTAATGGGGGGTGTTATCTCTTTTGTCAAAAATCAGCTGTTTTTGATTGAACATTAAATGCCTCCAAATAGTATTTAATTCACTTCCCGAGCCCCTGGAAGCATGAAAATCACTTTAAACATGCTAATTTTAGCTCTAACACTGATGATCCACCTACAAATGTGAACTGACGTTCAAAAATAAAACATTTGAAAACGGACCATTTTCCACATTTCTGAAGCATGATGTAATGGGGGGGTGTTATCTCTTTTGTCGAAAATCAGCCGTTTTTGCTCGAACATTAAATGCCTCCAAATGGTATTTAATTAACTTTCCTGGGTGAAGAAACCCTTTTTGAGAACTCAGAGTGAGTAAATTGGCCATTTTCATGCACTTTTAACCATTCCATTAATCTTGTGTTTAGGGCCCCTGGAAGCATGAAAATCACTTTAAACATGCTAATTTTAGCTCTAACACTGATGATCCACCTACAAATGTGAACTGACGTTAAAAAATAAAACATTTGAAAACGGACCATTTTCCACATTTCTGAAGCATGACGTAATGGGGGGTGTTATCTCTTTTGTCAAAAATCAGCTGTTTTTGATTGAACATTAAATGCCTCCAAATAGTATTTAATTCACTTCCCGAGCCCCTGGAAGCATGAAAATCACTTTAAACATGCTAATTTTAGCTCTAACACTAATGATCCACCTACAAATGTGAACTGATGTTCAAAAATAAAACATTTGAAAACGGACCATTTTCCACATTTCTGAAGCATGACGTAATGGGGGGGTGTTATCTCTTTTGTCGAAAATCAGCTGTTTTTGCTCGAACATTAAATGCCTTCAAATGGTATTTAATTAACTTCCCGGGGTGAAGAAACACTTTTTGAGAACTCAGAGTGAGTAAATTGGCCATTTTCATGCACTTTTAACCATTCCATAAATCTTGTGTTTAGGGCCCCTGGAAGCATGAAAATCACTTTAAACATGCTAATTTTAGCTCTAACACTGATGATCCACCTACAAATGTGAACTGACGTTCAAAAATAAAACATTTGAAAACGGACCATTTTCCACATTTCTGAAGCATGACGTAATGGGGGGTTGTTATCTCTTTTGTCAAAAATCAGATGTTTTTGATTGAACATTAAATGCCTCCAAATAGTATTTAATTCACTTCATGAGCCCCTGGAAGCATGAAAATCACTTTAAACATGCTAATTTTAGCTCTAACACTGATGATCCACCTACAAATGTGAACTGATGTTCAAAAATAAAACATTTGAAAACGGACCATTTTCCACATTTCTGAAGCATGACGTAATGGGGGGGTGTTATCTCTTTTGTCGAAAATCAGCCGTTTTTGCTCGAACATTAAATGCCTCCAAATGGTATTTAATTAACTTCCCGGGGTGAAGAAACCCTTTTTGAGAACTCAGAGTGAGTAAATTGGCCATTTTCATGCACTTTTAACCATTCCATAAATCTTGTGTTTAGGGCCCCTGGAAGCATGAAAATCACTTTAAACATGCTAATTTTAGCTCTAACACTGATGATCCACCTACAAATGTGAACTGACGTTCAAAAATAAAACATTTGAAAACGGACCATTTTCCACATTTCTGAAGCATGACGTAATGGGGGGTGCTATCTCTTTTGTCGAAAATCAGCCGTTTTTGCTCGAACATTAAATGCCTCCAAATGGTATTTAATTAACTTCCCGGGGTGAAGAAACCCTTTTTGAGAACTCAGAGTGAGTAAATTGGCCATTTTCATGCACTTTTAACCATTCCATAAATCTTGTGTTTAGGGCCCCTGGAAGCATGAAAATCACTTTAAACATGCTAATTTTAGCTCTAACACTGATGATCCACCTACAAATGTGAACTGACGTTAAAAAATAAAACATTTGAAAACGGACCATTTTTCACATTTCTGAAGCATGACGTAATGGGGGGTGTTATCTCTTTTGTCAAAAATCAGCTGTTTTTGATTGAACATTAAATGCCTCCAAATAGTATTTAATTCACTTCCCGAGCCCCTCGAAGCATGAAAATCACTTTAAACATGCTAATTTTAGCTCTAACACTGATGATCCACCTACAAATGTGAACTGATGTTCAAAAATAAAACATTTGAAAACGGACCATTTTCCACATTTCTGAAGCATGACGTAATGGGGGGGTGTTATCCCTTTTGTCGAAAATCAGCCGTTTTTGCTCGAACATTAAATGCCTCCAAATGGTATTTAATTAACTTCCCGGGGTGAAGAAACCCTTTTTGAGAACTCAGAGTGAGTAAATTGGCCATTTTCATGCACTTTTAACCATTCCATAAATCTTGTGTTTAGGGCCCCTGGAAGCATGAAAATCACTTTAAACATGCTAATTTTAGCTCTAACACTGATGATCCACCTACAAATGTGAACTGACGTTCAAAAATAAAACATTTGAAAACGGACCATTTTCCACATTTCTGAAGCATGACGTAATGGGGGGGTGTTATCTCTTTTGTCGAAAATCAGCCGTTTTTGCTCGAACATTAAATGCCTCCAAATGGTATTTAATTAACTTCCTGGGGTGAAGAAACCCTTTTTGAGAACTCAGAGTGAGTAAATTGGCCATTTTCATGCACTTTTAACCATTCCATAAATCTTGTGTTTAGGGCCCCTGGAAGCATGAAAATCACTTTAAACATGCTAATTTTAGCTCTAACACTGATGATCCACCTACAAATGGGAACTGACGTTCAAAAATAAAACATTTGAAAACGGACCATTTTCCACATTTCTGAAGCATGACGTAATGGGGGGGTGTTATCTCTTTTGTCGAAAATCAGCTGTTTTTGATTGAACATTAAATGCCTCCAAATAGTATTTAATTCACTTCCCGAGCCCCTGGAAGCAGGAAAATCACTTTAAACATGCTAATTTTTAGCTCTAACACTGATGATCCACCTACAAATGTGAACTGATGTTCAAAAATAAAACATTTGAAAACGGACCATTTTCCACATTTCTGAAGCATGACGTAATGGGGGGGTGTTATCTCTTTTGTCGAAAATCAGCCGTTTTTGCTCGAACATTAAATGCCTCCAAATGGTATTTAATTAACTTCCCGGGGTGAAGAAACCCTTTTTGAGAACTCAGAGTGAGTAAATTGGCCATTTTCATGCACTTTTAACCATTCCATAAATCTTGTGTTTAGGGCCCCTGAAAGCATGAAAATCACTTTAAACATGCTAATTTTAGCTCTAACACTGATGATCCACCTACAAATGTGAACTGACGTTCAAAAATAAAACATTTGAAAACGGACCATTTTCCACATTTCTGAAGCACGACGTAATGGGGGGGTGTTATCTCTTTTGTCAAAAATCAGCTGTTTTTGCTTGAACATTAAATGCCTCCAAATAGTATTTAATTCACTTCCCGAGCCCGTGGAAGCATGAAAATCACTTTAAACATGCTAATTTTAGCTCTAACACTGATGATCCACCTACAAATGTGAACTGACGTTCAAAAATAAAACATTTGAAAACGGACCATTTTCCACATTTCTGAAGCATGACGTAATGGGGGGGTGTTATCTCTTTTGTCAAAAATCAGCTGTTTTTGATTGAACATTAAATGCCTCCAAATAGTATTTAATTCACTTCCCGAGCCCCTGGAAGCATGAAAATCACTTTAAACATGCTAATTTTAGCTCTAACACTGATGATCCACCTACAAATGTGAACTGACGTTCAAAAATAAAACATTTGAAAACGGACCATTTTCCACATTTCTGAAGCATGACGTAATGGGGGGGTGTTATCTCTTTTGTCGAAAATCAGCCGTTTTTGCTCGAACATTAAATGCCTCCAAATGGTATTTAATTAACTTCCTGGGGTGAAGAAACCCTTTTTGAGAACTCAGAGTGAGTAAATTGGCCATTTTCATGCACTTTTAACCATTCCATAAATCTTGTGTTTAGGGCCCCTGGAAGCATGAAAATCACTTTAAACATGCTAATTTTAGCTCTAACACTGATGATCCACCTACAAATGGGAACTGACGTTCAAAAATAAAACATTTGAAAACGGACCATTTTCCACATTTCTGAAGCATGACGTAATGGGGGGGTGTTATCTCTTTTGTCGAAAATCAGCTGTTTTTGATTGAACATTAAATGCCTCCAAATAGTATTTAATTCACTTCCCGAGCCCCTGGAAGCAGGAAAATCACTTTAAACATGCTAATTTTTAGCTCTAACACTGATGATCCACCTACAAATGTGAACTGATGTTCAAAAATAAAACATTTGAAAACGGACCATTTTCCACATTTCTGAAGCATGACGTAATGGGGGGGTGTTATCTCTTTTGTCGAAAATCAGCCGTTTTTGCTCGAACATTAAATGCCTCCAAATGGTATTTAATTAACTTCCCGGGGTGAAGAAACCCTTTTTGAGAACTCAGAGTGAGTAAATTGGCCATTTTCATGCACTTTTAACCATTCCATAAATCTTGTGTTTAGGGCCCCTGAAAGCATAAAAAACACTTTAAACATGCTAATTTTAGCTCTAACACTGATGATCCACCTACAAATGTGAACTGACGTTCAAAAATAAAACATTTGAAAACGGACCATTTTCCACATTTCTGAAGCACGACGTAATGGGGGGGTGTTATCTCTTTTGTCAAAAATCAGCTGTTTTTGCTTGAACATTAAATGCCTCCAAATAGTATTTAATTCACTTCCCGAGCCCCTGGAAGCATGAAAATCACTTTAAACATGCTAATTTTAGCTCTAACACTGATGATCCACCTACAAATGTGAACTGACGTTCAAAAATAAAACATTTGAAAACGGACCATTTTCCACATTTCTGAAGCATGACGTAATGGGGGGGTGTTATCTCTTTTGTCAAAAATCAGCTGTTTTTGATTGAACATTAAATGCCTCCAAATAGTATTTAATTCACTTCCCGAGCCCCTGGAAGCATGAAAATCACTTTAAACATGCTAATTTTAGCTCTAACACTGATGATCCACCTACAAATGTGAACTGACGTTCAAAAATAAAACATTTGAAAACGGACCATTTTCCACATTTCTGAAGCATGACGTAATGGGGGGGTGTTATCTCTTTTGTCGAAAATCAGCCGTTTTTGCTCGAACATTAAATGCCTCCAAATGGTATTTAATTAACTTCCCGGGGTGAAGAAACCCTTTTTGAGAACTCAGAGTGAGTAAATTGGCCATTTTCATGCACTTTTAACCATTCCATAAATCTTGTGTTTAGGGCCCCTGGAAGCATGAAAATCACTTTAAACATGCTAATTTTAGCTCTAACACTGATGATCCACCTACAAATGTGAACTGACGTTCAAAAATAAAACATTTGAAAACGGACCATTTTCCACATTTCTGAAGCATGACGTAATGGGGGGGTGTTATCTCTTTTGTCGAAAATCAGCCGTTTTTGCTCGAACATTAAATGCCTCCAAATGGTATTTAATTAACTTCCTGGGGTGAAGAAACCCTTTTTGAGAACTCAGAGTGAGTAAATTGGCCATTTTCATGCACTTTTAACCATTCCATAAATCTTGTGTTTAGGGCCCCTGGAAGCATGAAAATCACTTTAAACATGCTAATTTTAGCTCTAACACTGATGATCCACCTACAAATGGGAACTGACGTTCAAAAATAAAACATTTGAAAACGGACCATTTTCCACATTTCTGAAGCATGACGTAATGGGGGGGTGTTATCTCTTTTGTCGAAAATCAGCTGTTTTTGATTGAACATTAAATGCCTCCAAATAGTATTTAATTCACTTCCCGAGCCCCTGGAAGCAGGAAAATCACTTTAAACATGCTAATTTTTAGCTCTAACACTGATGATCCACCTACAAATGTGAACTGATGTTCAAAAATAAAACATTTGAAAACGGACCATTTTCCACATTTCTGAAGCATGACGTAATGGGGGGGGTGTTATCTCTTTTGTCAAAAATCAGCTGTTTTTGATTGAACATTAAATGCCTCCAAATAGTATTTAATTCACTTCCCGAGCCCCTGGAAGCATGAAAATCACTTTAAACATGCTAATTTTAGCTCTAACACTGATGATCCACCTACAAATGTGAACTGACGTTCAAAAATAAAACATTTGAAAACGGACCATTTTCCACATTTCTGAAGCATGACGTAATGGGGGGGTGTTATCTCTTTTGTCGAAAATCAGCCGTTTTTGCTCGAACATTAAATGCCTCCAAATGGTATTTAATTAACTTCCCGGGGTGAATAAACCCTTTTTGAGAACTCAGAGTGAGTAAATTGGCCATTTTCATGCACTTTTAACCATTCCATAAATCTTGTGTTTAGGGCCCCTGGAAGCATGAAAATCACTTTAAACATGCTAATTTTAGCTCTAACACTGATGATCCACCTACAAATGTGAACTGACGTTCAAAAATAAAACATTTGAAAACGGACCATTTTCCACATTTCTGAAGCATGACGTAATGGGGGGGTGTTATCTCTTTTGTCAAAAATCAGCTGTTTTTGCTTGAACATTAAATGCCTCCAAATAGTATTTAATTCACTTCCCGAGCCCCTGGAAGCATGAAAATCACTTTAAACATGCTAATTTTAGCTCTAACACTGATGATCCACCTACAAATGTGAACTGACGTTCAAAAATAAAACATTTGAAAACGGACCATTTTCCACATTTCTGAAGCATGACGTAATGGGGGGGTTATCTCTTTTGTCGAAAATCAGCCGTTTTTGCTCGAACATTAAATGCCTCCAAATGGTATTTAATTAACTTCCCGGGGTGAAGAAACCCTTTTTGAGAACTCAGAGTGAGTAAATTGGCCATTTTCATGCACTTTTAACCATTCCATAAATCTTGTGTTTAGGGCCCCTGGAAGCATGAAAATCACTTTAAACATGCTAATTTTAGCTCCAACACTGATGATCCACCTACAAATGTGAACTGACATTCAAAAATAAAACATTTTAAAACGGACCATTTTCCACATTTCTGAAGCATGACGTAATGGGGGGGTGTTATCTCTTTTGTCAAAAATCAGCTGTTTTTGATTGAACATTAAATGCCTCCAAATAGTATTTAATTCACTTCCCGAGCCCCTGGAAGCATGAACATCACTATAAACATGCTAATTTTAGCTCTAACACTGATGATCCACCTACAAATGTGAACTGACGTTCCAAAATAAAACATTTGAAAACGGACCATTTTCCACATTTCTGAAGCATGACTTAATGGGGGGGGGTGTTATCTCTTTTGTCGAAAATCAGCCGTTTCTGCTCGAACATTAAATGCCTCCAAATGGTATTTAATTAACTTCCCGGGGTGAAGAAACACTTTTTGAGAACTCAGAGTGAGTAAATTGGCCATTTTCATGCACTTTTAACCATTCCATAAATCTTGTGTTTAGGGCCCCTGGAAGCATGAAAATCACTTTAAACATGCTAATTTTAGCTCTAACACTGATGATCCACCTACAAATGTGAACTGACGTTCAAAAATAAAACATTTGAAAACGGACCATTTTCCACATTTCTGAAGCATGACGTAATGGGGGGGGTGTTATCTCTTTTGTCGAAAATCAGCCGTTTTTGCTCGAACATTAAATGCCTCCAAATGGTATTTAATTAACTTCCCGGGGTGAAGAAACCCTTTTTGAGAACTCAGAGTGAGTAAATTGGCCATTTTCATGCACTTTTAACCATTCCATAAATCTTGTGTTTAGGGCCCCTGGAAGCATGAAAATCACTTTAAACATGCTAATTTTAGCTCTAACACTGATGATCCACCTACAAATGTGAACTGACGTTCAAAAATAAAACATTTGAAAACGGACCATTTTCCACATTTCTGAAGCATGACGTAATGGGGGGGTGTTATCTCTTTTGTCGAAAATCAGCCGTTTTTGCTCGAACATTAAATGCCTCCAAATGGTATTTAATTAACTTCCCGGGGTGAAGAAACCCTTTTTGAGAACTCAGAGTGAGTAAATTGGCCATTTTCATGCACTTTTAACCATTCCATAAATCTTGTGTTTAGGGCCCCTGGAAGCATGAAAATCACTTTAAACATGCTAATTTTAGCTCTAACACTGATGATCCACCGACAAATGTGAACTGACGTTCAAAAATAAAACATTTGAAAACGGACCATTTTCCACATTTCTGAAGCATGACGTAATGGGGGGTGTTATCTCTTTTGTCGAAAATCAGCCGTTTTTGCTCGAACATTAAATGCCTCCAAATGGTATTTAATTAACTTCCCGGGGTGAAGAAACCCTTTTTGAGAACTCAGAGTGAGTAAATTGGCCATTTTCATGCACTTTTAACCATTCCATAAATCTTGTGTTTAGGGCCCCTGGAAGCATGAAAATCACTTTAAACATGCTAATTTTAGCTCTAACACTGATGATCCACCTACAAATGTGAACTGACGTTAAAAAATAAAACATTTGAAAACGGACCATTTTCCACATTTCTGAAGCATGACGTAATGGGGGGTGTTATCTCTTTTGTCAAAAATCAGCTGTTTTTGATTGAACATTAAATGCCTCCAAATAGTATTTAATTCACTTCCCGAGCCCCTCGTAGCATGAAAATCACTTTAAACATGCTAATTTTAGCTCTAACACTGATGATCCACCTACAAATGTGAACTGATGTTCAAAAATAAAACATTTGAAAACGGACCATTTTCCACATTTCTGAAGCATGACGTAATGGGGGGGTGTTATCCCTTTTGTCGAAAATCAGCCGTTTTTGCTCGAACATTAAATGCCTCCAAATGGTATTTAATTAACTTCCCGGGGTGAAGAAACCCTTTTTGAGAACTCAGAGTGAGTAAATTGGCCATTTTCATGCACTTTTAACCATTCCATAAATCTTGTGTTTAGGGCCCCTGGAAGCATGAAAATCACTTTAAACATGCTAATTTTAGCTCTAACACTGATGATCCACCTACAAATGTGAACTGACGTTCAAAAATAAAACATTTGAAAATGGACCATTTTCCACATTTCTGAAGCATGACGTAATGGGGGGGTGTTATCTCTTTTGTCGAAAATCAGCCGTTTTTGCTCGAACATTAAATGCCTCCAAATGGTATTTAATTAACTTCCTGGGGTGAAGAAACCCTTTTTGAGAACTCAGAGTGAGTAAATTGGCCATTTTCATGCACTTTTAACCATTCCATAAATCTTGTGTTTAGGGCCCCTGAAAGCATGAAAATCACTTTAAACATGCTAATTTTAGCTCTAACACTGATGATCCACCTACAAATGTGAACTGACGTTCAAAAATAAAACATTTGAAAACGGACCATTTTCCACATTTCTGAAGCACGACGTAATGGGGGGGTGTTATCTCTTTTGTCAAAAATCAGCTGTTTTTGCTTGAACATTAAATGCCTCCAAATAGTATTTAATTCACTTCCCGAGCCCCTGGAAGCATGAAAATCACTTTAAACATGCTAATTTTAGCTCTAACACTGATGATCCACCTACAAATGTGAACTGACGTTCAAAAATAAAACATTTGAAAACGGACCATTTTCCACATTTCTGAAGCATGTCGTAATGGAGGGGTGTTATCTCTTTTGTCGAAAATCAGCAGTTTTTGCTCGAACATTAAATGCCTCCAAATGGTATTTAATTAACTTCCCGGGGTGAAGAAACCCTTTTTGAGAACTCAGAGTGAGTAAATTGGCCATTTTCATGCACTTTTAACCATTCCATAAATCTTGTGTTTAGGGCACCTGGAAGCATGAAAATCACTTTAAACATGCTAATTTTAGCTCTAACACTGATGATCCACCTACAAATGTGAACTGACGTTCAAAAATAAAACATTTGAAAACGGACCATTTTCCACATTTCTGAAGCATGACGTAATGGGGGGGTGTTATCTCTTTTGTCAAAAATCAGCTGTTTTTGATTGAACATTAAATGCCTCCAAATAGTATTTAATTCACTTCCCGAGCCCCTGGAAGCATGAAAATCACTTTAAACATGCTAATTTTAGCTCTAACACTGATGATCCACCTACAAATGTGAACTGACGTTCAAAAATAAAACATTTGAAAACGGACCATTTTCCACATTTCTGAAGCATGACGTAATGGGGGGGTGTTATCTCTTTTGTCGAAAATCAGCCGTTTTTGCTCGAACATTAAATGCCTCCAAATGGTATTTAATTAACTTCCCGGGGTGAATAAACCCTTTTTGAGAACTCAGAGTGAGTAAATTGGCCATTTTCATGCACTTTTAACCATTCCATAAATCTTGTGTTTAGGGCCCCTGGAAGCATGAAAATCACTTTAAACATGCTAATTTTAGCTCTAACACTGATGATCCACCTACAAATGTGAACTGACGTTCAAAAATAAAACATTTGAAAACGGACCATTTTCCACATTTCTGAAGCATGACGTAATGGGGGGGTGTTATCTCTTTTGTCAAAAATCAGCTGTTTTTGCTTGAACATTAAATGCCTCCAAATAGTATTTAATTCACTTCCCGAGCCCCTGGAAGCATGAAAATCACTTTAAACATGCTAATTTTAGCTCTAACACTGATGATCCACCTACAAATGTGAACTGACGTTCAAAAATAAAACATTTGAAAATGGACCATTTTCCACATTTCTGAAGCATGACGTAATGGGGGGGTGTTATCTCTTTTGTCGAAAATCAGCCGTTTTTGCTCGAACATTAAATGCCTCCAAATGGTATTTAATTAACTTCCTGGGGTGAAGAAACCCTTTTTGAGAACTCAGAGTGAGTAAATTGGCCATTTTCATGCACTTTTAACCAATCCATAAATCTTGTGTTTAGGGCCCCTGGAAGCATGAAAATTACTTTAAACATGCTAATTTTAGCTCCAACACTGATGATCCACCTACAAATGTGAACTGACATTCAAAAAAAAAACATTTTAAAACGGACCATTTTCCACATTTCTGAAGCATGACGTAATGGGGGGGTGTTATCTCTTTTGTCAAAAATCAGCTGTTTTTGATTGAACATTAAATGCCTCCAAATAGTATTTAATTCACTTCCCGAGCCCCTGGAAGCATGAACATCACTATAAACATGCTAATTTTAGCTCTAACACTGATGATCCACCTACAAATGTGAACTGACGTTCCAAAATAAAACATTTGAAAACGGACCATTTTCCACATTTCTGAAGCATGACTTAATGGGGGGGGGTGTTATCTCTTTTGTCGAAAATCAGCCGTTTCTGCTCGAACATTAAATGCCTCCAAATGGTATTTAATTAACTTCCCGGGGTGAAGAAACATTTTTTGAGAACTCAGATGGAGTAAATTGGCCATTTTCATGCACTTTTAACCATTCCATAAATCTTGTGTTTAGGGCCCCTGGAAGCATGAAAATCACTTTAAACATGCTAATTTTAGCTCTAACACTGATGATCCACCTACAAATGTGAACTGACGTTCAAAAATAAAACATTTGAAAACGGACCATTTTCCACATTTCTGAAGCATGACGTAATGGGGGGTGTTATCTCTTTTGTCGAAAATCAGCCGTTTTTGCTCGAACATTAAATGCCTCCAAATGGTATTTAATTAACTTCCCGGGGTGAAGAAACCCTTTTTGGGAACTCAGAGTGAGTAAATTGGCCATTTTCATGCACTTTTAACCATTCCATAAATCTTGTGTTTAGGGCCCCTGGAAGCATGAAAATCACTTTAAACATGCTAATTTTAGCTCTAACACTGATGATCCACCTACAAATGTGAACTGACGTTCAAAAATAAAACATTTGAAAACGGACCATTTTCCACATTTCTGAAGCATGACGTAATGGGGGGGTGTTATCTCTTTTGTCAAAAATCAGCTGTTTTTGCTTGAACATTAAATGCCTCCAAATAGTATTTAATTCACTTCCCGAGCCCCTGGAAGCATGAACATCACTTTAAACATGCTAATTTTAGCTCTAACACTGATGATCCACCTACAAATGTGAACTGACGTTCAAAAATAAAACATTTGAAAACGGACCATTTTCCACATTTCTGAAGCATGACGTAATGGGGGGTGTTATCTCTTTTGTCGAAAATCAGCCGTTTTTGCTCGAACATTAAATGCCTCCAAATGGTATTTAATTAACTTCCCGGGGTGAAGAAACCCTTTTTGAGAACTCAGAGTGAGTAAATTGGCCATTTTCATGCACTTTTAACCATTCCATAAATCTTGTGTTTAGGGCCCCTGGAAGCATGAAAATCACTTTAAACATGCTAATTTTAGCTCTAACACTGATGATCCACCTACAAATGTGAACTGACGTTCAAAAATAAAACATTTGAAAACGGACCATTTTCCACATTTCTGAAGCATGACGTAATGGGGGGGTGTTATCTCTTTTGTCAAAAATCAGCTGTTTTTGCTTGAACATTAAATGCCTCCAAATAGTATTTAATTCACTTCCCGAGCCCCTGGAAGCATGAAAATCACTTTAAACATGCTAATTTTAGCTCTAACACTGATGATCCACCTACAAATGTGAACTGACGTTCAAAAATAAAACATTTGAAAACGGACCATTTTCCACATTTCTGAAGCATGACGTAATGGGGGGGTGTTATCTCTTTTGTCGAAAATCAGCCGTTTTTGCTCGAACATTAAATGCCTCCAAATGGTATTTAATTAACTTCCCGGGGTGAAGAAACCCTTTTTGAGAACTCAGAGTGAGTAAATTGGCCATTTTCATGCACTTTTAACCATTCCATAAATCTTGTGTTTAGGGCCCCTGGAAGCATGAAAATCACTTTAAACATGCTAATTTTAGCTCTAACACTGATGATCCACCGACAAATGTGAACTGACGTTCAAAAATAAAACATTTGAAAACGGACCATTTTCCACATTTCTGAAGCATGACGTAATGGGGGGTGTTATCTCTTTTGTCGAAAATCAGCCGTTTTTGCTCGAACATTAAATGCCTCCAAATGGTATTTAATTAACTTCCCGGGGTGAAGAAACCCTTTTTGAGAACTCAGAGTGAGTAAATTGGCCATTTTCATGCACTTTTAACCATTCCATAAATCTTGTGTTTAGGGCCCCTGGAAGCATGAAAATCACTTTAAACATGCTAATTTTAGCTCTAACACTGATGATCCACCTACAAATGTGAACTGACGTTAAAAAATAAAACATTTGAAAACGGACCATTTTCCACATTTCTGAAGCATGACGTAATGGGGGGTGTTATCTCTTTTGTCAAAAATCAGCTGTTTTTGATTGAACATTAAATGCCTCCAAATAGTATTTAATTCACTTCCCGAGCCCCTCGTAGCATGAAAATCACTTTAAACATGCTAATTTTAGCTCTAACACTGATGATCCACCTACAAATGTGAACTGATGTTCAAAAATAAAACATTTGAAAACGGACCATTTTCCACATTTCTGAAGCATGACGTAATGGGGGGGTGTTATCTCTTTTGTCAAAAATCAGCTGTTTTTGCTTGAACATTAAATGCCTCCAAATAGTATTTAATTCACTTCCCGAGCCCCTGGAAGCATGAAAATCACTTTAAACATGCTAATTTTAGCTCTAACACTGATGATCCACCTACAAATGTGAACTGACGTTCAAAAATAAAACATTTGAAAACGGACCATTTTCCACATTTCTGAAGCATGACGTAATGGGGGGGTGTTATCTCTTTTGTCGAAAATCAGCCGTTTTTGCTCGAACATTAAATGCCTCCAAATGGTATTTAATTAACTTCCCGGGGTGAAGAAACCCTTTTTGAGAACTCAGAGTGAGTAAATTGGCCATTTTCATGCACTTTTAACCAATCCATAAATCTTGTGTTTAGGGCCCCTGGAAGCATGAAAATTACTTTAAACATGCTAATTTTAGCTCCAACACTGATGATCCACCTACAAATGTGAACTGACATTCAAAAAAAAAACATTTTAAAACGGACCATTTTCCACATTTCTGAAGCATGACGTAATGGGGGGGTGTTATCTCTTTTGTCAAAAATCAGCTGTTTTTGATTGAACATTAAATGCCTCCAAATAGTATTTAATTCACTTCCCGAGCCCCTGGAAGCATGAACATCACTATAAACATGCTAATTTTAGCTCTAACACTGATGATCCACCTACAAATGTGAACTGACGTTCCAAAATAAAACATTTGAAAACGGACCATTTTCCACATTTCTGAAGCATGACTTAATGGGGGGGGGGTGTTATCTCTTTTGTCGAAAATCAGCCGTTTCTGCTCGAACATTAAATGCCTCCAAATGGTATTTAATTAACTTCCCGGGGTGAAGAAACATTTTTTGAGAACTCAGATGGAGTAAATTGGCCATTTTCATGCACTTTTAACCATTCCATAAATCTTGTGTTTAGGGCCCCTGGAAGCATGAAAATCACTTTAAACATGCTAATTTTAGCTCTAACACTGATGATCCACCTACAAATGTGAACTGACGTTCAAAAATAAAACATTTGAAAACGGACCATTTTCCACATTTCTGAAGCATGACGTAATGGGGGGTGTTATCTCTTTTGTCAAAAATCAGCTGTTTTTGATTGAACATTAAATGCCTCCAAATAGTATTTAATTCACTTCCCGAGCCCCTGGAAGCATGAAAATCACTTTAAACATGCTAATTTTAGCTCTAACACTGATGATCCACCTACAAATGTGAACTGACGTTCAAAAATAAAACATTTGAAAACGGACCATTTTCCACATTTCTGAAGCATGATGTAATGGGGGGGTGTTATCTCTTTTGTCGAAAATCAGCCGTTTTTGCTCGAACATTAAATGCCTCCAAATGGTATTTAATTAACTTTCCTGGGTGAAGAAACCCTTTTTGAGAACTCAGAGTGAGTAAATTGGCCATTTTCATGCACTTTTAACCATTCCATTAATCTTGTGTTTAGGGCCCCTGGAAGCATGAAAATCACTTTAAACATGCTAATTTTAGCTCTAACACTGATGATCCACCTACAAATGTGAACTGACGTTAAAAAATAAAACATTTGAAAACGGACCATTTTCCACATTTCTGAAGCATGACGTAATGGGGGGTGTTATCTCTTTTGTCAAAAATCAGCTGTTTTTGATTGAACATTAAATGCCTCCAAATAGTATTTAATTCACTTCCCGAGCCCCTGGAAGCATGAAAATCACTTTAAACATGCTAATTTTAGCTCTAACACTAATGATCCACCTACAAATGTGAACTGATGTTCAAAAATAAAACATTTGAAAACGGACCATTTTCCACATTTCTGAAGCATGACGTAATGGGGGGGTGTTATCTCTTTTGTCGAAAATCAGCTGTTTTTGCTCGAACATTAAATGCCTTCAAATGGTATTTAATTAACTTCCCGGGGTGAAGAAACACTTTTTGAGAACTCAGAGTGAGTAAATTGGCCATTTTCATGCACTTTTAACCATTCCATAAATCTTGTGTTTAGGGCCCCTGGAAGCATGAAAATCACTTTAAACATGCTAATTTTAGCTCTAACACTGATGATCCACCTACAAATGTGAACTGACGTTCAAAAATAAAACATTTGAAAACGGACCATTTTCCACATTTCTGAAGCATGACGTAATGGGGGGTTGTTATCTCTTTTGTCAAAAATCAGATGTTTTTGATTGAACATTAAATGCCTCCAAATAGTATTTAATTCACTTCATGAGCCCCTGGAAGCATGAAAATCACTTTAAACATGCTAATTTTAGCTCTAACACTGATGATCCACCTACAAATGTGAACTGATGTTCAAAAATAAAACATTTGAAAACGGACCATTTTCCACATTTCTGAAGCATGACGTAATGGGGGGGTGTTATCTCTTTTGTCGAAAATCAGCCGTTTTTGCTCGAACATTAAATGCCTCCAAATGGTATTTAATTAACTTCCCGGGGTGAAGAAACCCTTTTTGAGAACTCAGAGTGAGTAAATTGGCCATTTTCATGCACTTTTAACCATTCCATAAATCTTGTGTTTAGGGCCCCTGGAAGCATGAAAATCACTTTAAACATGCTAATTTTAGCTCTAACACTGATGATCCACCTACAAATGTGAACTGACGTTCAAAAATAAAACATTTGAAAACGGACCATTTTCCACATTTCTGAAGCATGACGTAATGGGGGGTGCTATCTCTTTTGTCGAAAATCAGCCGTTTTTGCTCGAACATTAAATGCCTCCAAATGGTATTTAATTAACTTCCCGGGGTGAAGAAACCCTTTTTGAGAACTCAGAGTGAGTAAATTGGCCATTTTCATGCACTTTTAACCATTCCATAAATCTTGTGTTTAGGGCCCCTGGAAGCATGAAAATCACTTTAAACATGCTAATTTTAGCTCTAACACTGATGATCCACCTACAAATGTGAACTGACGTTAAAAAATAAAACATTTGAAAACGGACCATTTTTCACATTTCTGAAGCATGACGTAATGGGGGGTGTTATCTCTTTTGTCAAAAATCAGCTGTTTTTGATTGAACATTAAATGCCTCCAAATAGTATTTAATTCACTTCCCGAGCCCCTCGAAGCATGAAAATCACTTTAAACATGCTAATTTTAGCTCTAACACTGATGATCCACCTACAAATGTGAACTGATGTTCAAAAATAAAACATTTGAAAACGGACCATTTTCCACATTTCTGAAGCATGACGTAATGGGGGGGTGTTATCCCTTTTGTCGAAAATCAGCCGTTTTTGCTCGAACATTAAATGCCTCCAAATGGTATTTAATTAACTTCCCGGGGTGAAGAAACCCTTTTTGAGAACTCAGAGTGAGTAAATTGGCCATTTTCATGCACTTTTAACCATTCCATAAATCTTGTGTTTAGGGCCCCTGGAAGCATGAAAATCACTTTAAACATGCTAATTTTAGCTCTAACACTGATGATCCACCTACAAATGTGAACTGACGTTCAAAAATAAAACATTTGAAAACGGACCATTTTCCACATTTCTGAAGCATGACGTAATGGGGGGGTGTTATCTCTTTTGTCGAAAATCAGCCGTTTTTGCTCGAACATTAAATGCCTCCAAATGGTATTTAATTAACTTCCTGGGGTGAAGAAACCCTTTTTGAGAACTCAGAGTGAGTAAATTGGCCATTTTCATGCACTTTTAACCATTCCATAAATCTTGTGTTTAGGGCCCCTGGAAGCATGAAAATCACTTTAAACATGCTAATTTTAGCTCTAACACTGATGATCCACCTACAAATGGGAACTGACGTTCAAAAATAAAACATTTGAAAACGGACCATTTTCCACATTTCTGAAGCATGACGTAATGGGGGGGTGTTATCTCTTTTGTCGAAAATCAGCTGTTTTTGATTGAACATTAAATGCCTCCAAATAGTATTTAATTCACTTCCCGAGCCCCTGGAAGCAGGAAAATCACTTTAAACATGCTAATTTTTAGCTCTAACACTGATGATCCACCTACAAATGTGAACTGATGTTCAAAAATAAAACATTTGAAAACGGACCATTTTCCACATTTCTGAAGCATGACGTAATGGGGGGGTGTTATCTCTTTTGTCGAAAATCAGCCGTTTTTGCTCGAACATTAAATGCCTCCAAATGGTATTTAATTAACTTCCCGGGGTGAAGAAACCCTTTTTGAGAACTCAGAGTGAGTAAATTGGCCATTTTCATGCACTTTTAACCATTCCATAAATCTTGTGTTTAGGGCCCCTGAAAGCATGAAAATCACTTTAAACATGCTAATTTTAGCTCTAACACTGATGATCCACCTACAAATGTGAACTGACGTTCAAAAATAAAACATTTGAAAACGGACCATTTTCCACATTTCTGAAGCACGACGTAATGGGGGGGTGTTATCTCTTTTGTCAAAAATCAGCTGTTTTTGCTTGAACATTAAATGCCTCCAAATAGTATTTAATTCACTTCCCGAGCCCGTGGAAGCATGAAAATCACTTTAAACATGCTAATTTTAGCTCTAACACTGATGATCCACCTACAAATGTGAACTGACGTTCAAAAATAAAACATTTGAAAACGGACCATTTTCCACATTTCTGAAGCATGACGTAATGGGGGGGTGTTATCTCTTTTGTCAAAAATCAGCTGTTTTTGATTGAACATTAAATGCCTCCAAATAGTATTTAATTCACTTCCCGAGCCCCTGGAAGCATGAAAATCACTTTAAACATGCTAATTTTAGCTCTAACACTGATGATCCACCTACAAATGTGAACTGACGTTCAAAAATAAAACATTTGAAAACGGACCATTTTCCACATTTCTGAAGCATGACGTAATGGGGGGGTGTTATCTCTTTTGTCGAAAATCAGCCGTTTTTGCTCGAACATTAAATGCCTCCAAATGGTATTTAATTAACTTCCTGGGGTGAAGAAACCCTTTTTGAGAACTCAGAGTGAGTAAATTGGCCATTTTCATGCACTTTTAACCATTCCATAAATCTTGTGTTTAGGGCCCCTGGAAGCATGAAAATCACTTTAAACATGCTAATTTTAGCTCTAACACTGATGATCCACCTACAAATGGGAACTGACGTTCAAAAATAAAACATTTGAAAACGGACCATTTTCCACATTTCTGAAGCATGACGTAATGGGGGGGTGTTATCTCTTTTGTCGAAAATCAGCTGTTTTTGATTGAACATTAAATGCCTCCAAATAGTATTTAATTCACTTCCCGAGCCCCTGGAAGCAGGAAAATCACTTTAAACATGCTAATTTTTAGCTCTAACACTGATGATCCACCTACAAATGTGAACTGATGTTCAAAAATAAAACATTTGAAAACGGACCATTTTCCACATTTCTGAAGCATGACGTAATGGGGGGGTGTTATCTCTTTTGTCGAAAATCAGCCGTTTTTGCTCGAACATTAAATGCCTCCAAATGGTATTTAATTAACTTCCCGGGGTGAAGAAACCCTTTTTGAGAACTCAGAGTGAGTAAATTGGCCATTTTCATGCACTTTTAACCATTCCATAAATCTTGTGTTTAGGGCCCCTGAAAGCATAAAAAACACTTTAAACATGCTAATTTTAGCTCTAACACTGATGATCCACCTACAAATGTGAACTGACGTTCAAAAATAAAACATTTGAAAACGGACCATTTTCCACATTTCTGAAGCACGACGTAATGGGGGGGTGTTATCTCTTTTGTCAAAAATCAGCTGTTTTTGCTTGAACATTAAATGCCTCCAAATAGTATTTAATTCACTTCCCGAGCCCCTGGAAGCATGAAAATCACTTTAAACATGCTAATTTTAGCTCTAACACTGATGATCCACCTACAAATGTGAACTGACGTTCAAAAATAAAACATTTGAAAACGGACCATTTTCCACATTTCTGAAGCATGACGTAATGGGGGGGTGTTATCTCTTTTGTCAAAAATCAGCTGTTTTTGATTGAACATTAAATGCCTCCAAATAGTATTTAATTCACTTCCCGAGCCCCTGGAAGCATGAAAATCACTTTAAACATGCTAATTTTAGCTCTAACACTGATGATCCACCTACAAATGTGAACTGACGTTCAAAAATAAAACATTTGAAAACGGACCATTTTCCACATTTCTGAAGCATGACGTAATGGGGGGGTGTTATCTCTTTTGTCGAAAATCAGCCATTTTTGCTCGAACATTAAATGCCTCCAAATGGTATTTAATTAACTTCCCGGGGTGAATAAACCCTTTTTGAGAACTCAGAGTGAGTAAATTGGCCATTTTCATGCACTTTTAACCATTCCATAAATCTTGTGTTTAGGGCCCCTGGAAGCATGAAAATCACTTTAAACATGCTAATTTTAGCTCTAACACTGATGATCCACCTACAAATGTGAACTGACGTTCAAAAATAAAACATTTGAAAACGGACCATTTTCCACATTTCTGAAGCATGACGTAATGGGGGGGTGTTATCTCTTTTGTCAAAAATCAGCTGTTTTTGCTTGAACATTAAATGCCTCCAAATAGTATTTAATTCACTTCCCGAGCCCCTGGAAGCATGAAAATCACTTTAAACATGCTAATTTTAGCTCTAACACTGATGATCCACCTACAAATGTGAACTGACGTTCAAAAATAAAACATTTGAAAACGGACCATTTTCCACATTTCTGAAGCGTGACGTAATGGGGGGGTGTTATCTCTTTTGTCGAAAATCAGCCATTTTTGCTCGAACATTAAATGCCTCCAAATGGTATTTAATTAACTTCCCGGGGTGAATAAACCCTTTTTGAGAACTCAGAGTGAGTAAATTGGCCATTTTCATGCACTTTTAACCATTCCATAAATCTTGTGTTTAGGGCCCCTGGAAGCATGAAAATCACTTTAAACATGCTAATTTTAGCTCTAACACTGATGATCCACCTACAAATGTGAACTGACGTTCAAAAATAAAACATTTGAAAACGGACCATTTTCCACATTTCTGAAGCATGACGTAATGGGGGGGGTTATCTCTTTTGTCGAAAATCAGCCGTTTTTGCTCGAACATTAAATGCCTCCAAATGGTATTTAATTAACTTCCCGGGGTGAAGAAACCCTTTTTGAGAACTCAGAGTGAGTAAATTGGCCATTTTCATGCACTTTTAACCATTCCATAAATCTTGTGTTTAGGGCCCCTGGAAGCATGAAAATCACTTTAAACATGCTAATTTTAGCTCCAACACTGATGATCCACCTACAAATGTGAACTGACATTCAAAAATAAAACATTTTAAAACGGACCATTTTCCACATTTCTGAAGCATGACGTAATGGGGGGGGTGTTATCTCTTTTGTCAAAAATCAGCTGTTTTTGATTGAACATTAAATGCCTCCAAATAGTATTTAATTCACTTCCCGAGCCCCTGGAAGCATGAACATCACTATAAACATGCTAATTTTAGCTCTAACACTGATGATCCACCTACAAATGTGAACTGACGTTCCAAAATAAAACATTTGAAAACGGACCATTTTCCACATTTCTGAAGCATGACTTAATGGGGGGGGGTGTTATCTCTTTTGTCGAAAATCAGCCGTTTCTGCTCGAACATTAAATGCCTCCAAATGGTATTTAATTAACTTCCCGGGGTGAAGAAACACTTTTTGAGAACTCAGAGTGAGTAAATTGGCCATTTTCATGCACTTTTAACCATTCCATAAATCTTGTGTTTAGGGCCCCTGGAAGCATGAAAATCACTTTAAACATGCTAATTTTAGCTCTAACACTGATGATCCACCTACAAATGTGAACTGACGTTCAAAAATAAAACATTTGAAAACGGACCATTTTCCACATTTCTGAAGCATGACGTAATGGGGGGGGTGTTATCTCTTTTGTCGAAAATCAGCCGTTTTTGCTCGAACATTAAATGCCTCCAAATGGTATTTAATTAACTTCCCGGGGTGAAGAAACCCTTTTTGAGAACTCAGAGTGAGTAAATTGGCCATTTTCATGCACTTTTAACCATTCCATAAATCTTGTGTTTAGGGCCCCTGGAAGCATGAAAATCACTTTAAACATGCTAATTTTAGCTCTAACACTGATGATCCACCTACAAATGTGAACTGACGTTCAAAAATAAAACATTTGAAAACGGACCATTTTCCACATTTCTGAAGCATGACGTAATGGGGGGGTGTTATCTCTTTTGTCGAAAATCAGCCGTTTTTGCTCGAACATTAAATGCCTCCAAATGGTATTTAATTAACTTCCCGGGGTGAAGAAACCCTTTTTGAGAACTCAGAGTGAGTAAATTGGCCATTTTCATGCACTTTTAACCATTCCATAAATCTTGTGTTTAGGGCCCCTGGAAGCATGAAAATCACTTTAAACATGCTAATTTTAGCTCTAACACTGATGATCCACCGACAAATGTGAACTGACGTTCAAAAATAAAACATTTGAAAACGGACCATTTTCCACATTTCTGAAGCATGACGTAATGGGGGGTGTTATCTCTTTTGTCGAAAATCAGCCGTTTTTGCTCGAACATTAAATGCCTCCAAATGGTATTTAATTAACTTCCCGGGGTGAAGAAACCCTTTTTGAGAACTCAGAGTGAGTAAATTGGCCATTTTCATGCACTTTTAACCATTCCATAAATCTTGTGTTTAGGGCCCCTGGAAGCATGAAAATCACTTTAAACATGCTAATTTTAGCTCTAACACTGATGATCCACCTACAAATGTGAACTGACGTTAAAAAATAAAACATTTGAAAACGGACCATTTTCCACATTTCTGAAGCATGACGTAATGGGGGGTGTTATCTCTTTTGTCAAAAATCAGCTGTTTTTGATTGAACATTAAATGCCTCCAAATAGTATTTAATTCACTTCCCGAGCCCCTCGTAGCATGAAAATCACTTTAAACATGCTAATTTTAGCTCTAACACTGATGATCCACCTACAAATGTGAACTGATGTTCAAAAATAAAACATTTGAAAACGGACCATTTTCCACATTTCTGAAGCATGACGTAATGGGGGGGTGTAATCCCTTTTGTCGAAAATCAGCCGTTTTTGCTCGAACATTAAATGCCTCCAAATGGTATTTAATTAACTTCCCGGGGTGAAGAAACCCTTTTTGAGAACTCAGAGTGAGTAAATTGGCCATTTTCATGCACTTTTAACCATTCCATAAATCTTGTGTTTAGGGCCCCTGGAAGCATGAAAATCACTTTAAACATGCTAATTTTAGCTCTAACACTGATGATCCACCTACAAATGTGAACTGACGTTCAAAAATAAAACATTTGAAAACGGACCATTTTCCACATTTCTGAAGCATGACGTAATGGGGGGGTGTTATCTCTTTTGTCGAAAATCAGCCGTTTTTGCTCGAACATTAAATGCCTCCAAATGGTATTTAATTAACTTCCTGGGGTGAAGAAACCCTTTTTGAGAACTCAGAGTGAGTAAATTGGCCATTTTCATGCACTTTTAACCATTCCATAAATCTTGTGTTTAGGGCCCCTGAAAGCATGAAAATCACTTTAAACATGCTAATTTTAGCTCTAACACTGATGATCCACCTACAAATGTGAACTGACGTTCAAAAATAAAACATTTGAAAACGGACCATTTTCCACATTTCTGAAGCACGACGTAATGGGGGGGTGTTATCTCTTTTGTCAAAAATCAGCTGTTTTTGCTTGAACATTAAATGCCTCCAAATAGTATTTAATTCACTTCCCGAGCCCCTGGAAGCATGAAAATCACTTTAAACATGCTAATTTTAGCTCTAACACTGATGATCCACCTACAAATGTGAACTGACGTTCAAAAATAAAACATTTGAAAACGGACCATTTTCCACATTTCTGAAGCATGACGTAATGGAGGGGTGTTATCTCTTTTGTCGAAAATCAGCAGTTTTTGCTCGAACATTAAATGCCTCCAAATGGTATTTAATTAACTTCCCGGGGTGAAGAAACCCTTTTTGAGAACTCAGAGTGAGTAAATTGGCCATTTTCATGCACTTTTAACCATTCCATAAATCTTGTGTTTAGGGCACCTGGAAGCATGAAAATCACTTTAAACATGCTAATTTTAGCTCTAACACTGATGATCCACCTACAAATGTGAACTGACGTTCAAAAATAAAACATTTGAAAACGGACCATTTTCCACATTTCTGAAGCATGACGTAATGGGGGGGTGTTATCTCTTTTGTCAAAAATCAGCTGTTTTTGATTGAACATTAAATGCCTCCAAATAGTATTTAATTCACTTCCCGAGCCCCTGGAAGCATGAAAATCACTTTAAACATGCTAATTTTAGCTCTAACACTGATGATCCACCTACAAATGTGAACTGACGTTCAAAAATAAAACATTTGAAAACGGACCATTTTCCACATTTCTGAAGCATGACGTAATGGGGGGGTGTTATCTCTTTTGTCGAAAATCAGCCGTTTTTGCTCGAACATTAAATGCCTCCAAATGGTATTTAATTAACTTCCCGGGGTGAATAAACCCTTTTTGAGAACTCAGAGTGAGTAAATTGGCCATTTTCATGCACTTTTAACCATTCCATAAATCTTGTGTTTAGGGCCCCTGGAAGCATGAAAATCACTTTAAACATGCTAATTTTAGCTCTAACACTGATGATCCACCTACAAATGTGAACTGACGTTCAAAAATAAAACATTTGAAAACGGACCATTTTCCACATTTCTGAAGCATGACGTAATGGGGGGGTGTTATCTCTTTTGTCAAAAATCAGCTGTTTTTGCTTGAACATTAAATGCCTCCAAATAGTATTTAATTCACTTCCCGAGCCCCTGGAAGCATGAAAATCACTTTAAACATGCTAATTTTAGCTCTAACACTGATGATCCACCTACAAATGTGAACTGACGTTCAAAAATAAAACATTTGAAAACGGACCATTTTCCACATTTCTGAAGCATGACGTAATGGGGGGTGTTATCTCTTTTGTCGAAAATCAGCCGTTTTTGCTCGAACATTAAATGCCTCCAAATGGTATTTAATTAACTTCCCGGGGTGAAGAAACCCTTTTTGAGAACTCAGAGTGAGTAAATTGGCCATTTTCATGCACTTTTAACCATTCCATAAATCTTGTGTTTAGGGCCCCTGGAAGCATGAAAATCACTTTAAACATGCTAATTTTAGCTCTAACACTGATGATCCACCTACAAATGTGAACTGACGTTCAAAAATAAAACATTTGAAAACTGACCATTTTCCACATTTCTGAAGCATGACGTAATGGGGGGGTGTTATCTCTTTTGTCAAAAATCAGCTGTTTTTGATTGAACATTAAATGCCTCCAAATAGTATTTAATTCACTTCCCGAGCCCCTGGAAGCATGAAAATCACTTTAAACATGCTAATTTTAGCTCTAACACTGATGATCCACCTACAAATGTGAACTGATGTTCAAAAATAAAACATTTGAAAACGGACCATTTTCCACATTTCTGAAGCATGATGTAATGGGGGGGTGTTATCTCTTTTGTCGAAAATCAGCCGTTTTTGCTCGAACATTAAATGCCTCCAAATGGTATTTAATTAACTTTCCTGGGTGAAGAAACCCTTTTTGAGAACTCAGAGTGAGTAAATTGGCCATTTTCATGCACTTTTAACCATTCCATAAATCTTGTGTTTAGGGCCCCTGGAAGCATGAAAATCACTTTAAACATGCTAATTTTAGCTCTAACACTGATGATCCACCTACAAATGTGAACTGACGTTAAAAAATAAAACATTTGAAAACGGACCATTTTCCACATTTCTGAAGCATGACGTAATGGGGGGTGTTATCTCTTTTGTCAAAAATCAGCTGTTTTTGATTGAACATTAAATGCCTCCAAATAGTATTTAATTCACTTCCCGAGCCCCTGGAAGCATGAAAATCACTTTAAACATGCTAATTTTAGCTCTAACACTAATGATCCACCTACAAATGTGAACTGATGTTCAAAAATAAAACATTTGAAAACGGACCATTTTCCACATTTCTGAAGCATGACGTAATGGGGGGGTGTTATCTCTTTTGTCGAAAATCAGCTGTTTTTGCTCGAACATTAAATGCCTTCAAATGGTATTTAATTAACTTCCCGGGGTGAAGAAACACTTTTTGAGAACTCAGAGTGAGTAAATTGGCCATTTTCATGCACTTTTAACCATTCCATAAATCTTGTGTTTAGGGCCCCTGGAAGCATGAAAATCACTTTAAACATGCTAATTTTAGCTCTAACACTGATGATCCACCTACAAATGTGAACTGACGTTCAAAAATAAAACATTTGAAAACGGACCATTTTCCACATTTCTGAAGCATGACGTAATGGGGGGTTGTTATCTCTTTTGTCAAAAATCAGATGTTTTTGATTGAACATTAAATGCCTCCAAATAGTATTTAATTCACTTCATGAGCCCCTGGAAGCATGAAAATCACTTTAAACATGCTAATTTTAGCTCTAACACTGATGATCCACCTACAAATGTGAACTGATGTTCAAAAATAAAACATTTGAAAACGGACCATTTTCCACATTTCTGAAGCATGACGTAATGGGGGGGTGTTATCTCTTTTGTCGAAAATCAGCCGTTTTTGCTCGAACATTAAATGCCTCCAAATGGTATTTAATTAACTTCCCGGGGTGAAGAAACCCTTTTTGAGAACTCAGAGTGAGTAAATTGGCCATTTTCATGCACTTTTAACCATTCCATAAATCTTGTGTTTAGGGCCCCTGGAAGCATGAAAATCACTTTAAACATGCTAATTTTAGCTCTAACACTGATGATCCACCTACAAATGTGAACTGACGTTCAAAAATAAAACATTTGAAAACGGACCATTTTCCACATTTCTGAAGCATGACGTAATGGGGGGGTGTTATCTCTTTTGTCGAAAATCAGCTGTTTTTGCTCGAACATTAAATGCCTCCAAATGGTATTTAATTAACTTCCCGGGGTGAAGAAACCCTTTTTGAGAACTCAGAGTGAGTAAATTGGCCATTTTCATGCACTTTTAACCATTCCATAAATCTTGTGTTTAGGGCCCCTGGAAGCATGAAAATCACTTTAAACATGCTAATTTTAGCTCTAACACTGATGATCCACCTACAAATGTGAACTGACGTTCAAAAATAAAACATTTGAAAACGGACCATTTTCCACATTTCTGAAGCATGACGTAATGGGGGGTGCTATCTCTTTTGTCGAAAATCAGCCGTTTTTGCTCGAACATTAAATGCCTCCAAATAGTATTTAATTCACTTCCCGAGCCCCTGGAAGCAGGAAAATCACTTTAAACATGCTAATTTTTAGCTCTAACACTGATGATCCACCTACAAATGTGAACTGATGTTCAAAAATAAAACATTTGAAAACGGACCATTTTCCACATTTCTGAAGCATGACGTAATGGGGGGGTGTTATCTCTTTTGTCGAAAATCAGCCGTTTTTGCTCGAACATTAAATGCCTCCAAATGGTATTTAATTAACTTCCCGGGGTGAAGAAACCCTTTTTGAGAACTCAGAGTGAGTAAATTGGCCATTTTCATGCACTTTTAACCATTCCATAAATCTTGTGTTTAGGGCCCCTGAAAGCATGAAAATCACTTTAAACATGCTAATTTTAGCTCTAACACTGATGATCCACCTACAAATGTGAACTGACGTTCAAAAATAAAACATTTGAAAACGGACCATTTTCCACATTTCTGAAGCACGACGTAATGGGGGGGTGTTATCTCTTTTGTCAAAAATCAGCTGTTTTTGCTTGAACATTAAATGCCTCCAAATAGTATTTAATTCACTTCCCGAGCCCCTGGAAGCATGAAAATCACTTTAAACATGCTAATTTTAGCTCTAACACTGATGATCCACCTACAAATGTGAACTGACGTTCAAAAATAAAACATTTGAAAACGGACCATTTTCCACATTTCTGAAGCATGACGTAATGGGGGGGTGTTATCTCTTTTGTCAAAAATCAGCTGTTTTTGATTGAACATTAAATGCCTCCAAATAGTATTTAATTCACTTCCCGAGCCCCTGGAAGCATGAAAATCACTTTAAACATGCTAATTTTAGCTCTAACACTGATGATCCACCTACAAATGTGAACTGACGTTCAAAAATAAAACATTTGAAAACGGACCATTTTCCACATTTCTGAAGCATGACGTAATGGGGGGGTGTTATCTCTTTTGTCGAAAATCAGCCATTTTTGCTCGAACATTAAATGCCTCCAAATGGTATTTAATTAACTTCCCGGGGTGAATAAACCCTTTTTGAGAACTCAGAGTGAGTAAATTGGCCATTTTCATGCACTTTTAACCATTCCATAAATCTTGTGTTTAGGGCCCCTGGAAGCATGAAAATCACTTTAAACATGCTAATTTTAGCTCTAACACTGATGATCCACCTACAAATGTGAACTGACGTTCAAAAATAAAACATTTGAAAACGGACCATTTTCCACATTTCTGAAGCATGACGTAATGGGGGGGTGTTATCTCTTTTGTCAAAAATCAGCTGTTTTTGCTTGAACATTAAATGCCTCCAAATAGTATTTAATTCACTTCCCGAGCCCCTGGAAGCATGAAAATCACTTTAAACATGCTAATTTTAGCTCTAACACTGATGATCCACCTACAAATGTGAACTGACGTTCAAAAATAAAACATTTGAAAACGGACCATTTTCCACATTTCTGAAGCATGACGTAATGGGGGGTTGTTATCTCTTTTGTCGAAAATCAGCCGTTTTTGCTCGAACATTAAATGCCTCCAAATGGTATTTAATTAACTTCCCGGGGTGAAGAAACCCTTTTTGAGAACTCAGAGTGAGTAAATTGGCCATTTTCATGCACTTTTAACCATTCCATAAATCTTGTGTTTAGGGCCCCTGGAAGCATGAAAATCACTTTAAACATGCTAATTTTAGCTCTAACACTGATGATCCACCTACAAATGTGAACTGACGTTCAAAAATAAAACATTTGAAAACGGACCATTTTCCACATTTCTGAAGCATGACGTAATGGGGGGGTGTTATCTCTTTTGTCAAAAATCAGCTGTTTTTGATTGAACATTAAATGCCTCCAAATAGTATTTAATTCACTTCCCGAGCCCCTGGAAGCATGAAAATCACTTTAAACATGCTAATTTTAGCTCTAACACTGATGATCCACCTACAAATGTGAACTGACGTTCAAAAATAAAACATTTGAAAACGGACCATTTTCCACATTTCTGAAGCATGACGTAATGGGGGGGTGTTATCTCTTTTGTCGAAAATCAGCCATTTTTGCTCGAACATTAAATGCCTCCAAATGGTATTTAATTAACTTCCCGGGGTGAATAAACCCTTTTTGAGAACTCAGAGTGAGTAAATTGGCCATTTTCATGCACTTTTAACCATTCCATAAATCTTGTGTTTAGGGCCCCTGGAAGCATGAAAATCACTTTAAACATGCTAATTTTAGCTCTAACACTGATGATCCACCTACAAATGTGAACTGACGTTCAAAAATAAAACATTTGAAAACGGACCATTTTCCACATTTCTGAAGCATGACGTAATGGGGGGGTGTTATCTCTTTTGTCAAAAATCAGCTGTTTTTGCTTGAACATTAAATGCCTCCAAATAGTATTTAATTCACTTCCCGAGCCCCTGGAAGCATGAAAATCACTTTAAACATGCTAATTTTAGCTCTAACACTGATGATCCACCTACAAATGTGAACTGACGTTCAAAAATAAAACATTTGAAAACGGACCATTTTCCACATTTCTGAAGCATGACGTAATGGGGGGGTGTTATCTCTTTTGTCGAAAATCAGCCGTTTTTGCTCGAACATTAAATGCCTCCAAATGGTATTTAATTAACTTCCCGGGGTGAAGAAACCCTTTTTGAGAACTCAGAGTGAGTAAATTGGCCATTTTCATGCACTTTTAACCATTCCATAAATCTTGTGTTTAGGGCCCCTGGAAGCATGAAAATCACTTTAAACATGCTAATTTTAGCTCCAACACTGATGATCCACCTACAAATGTGAACTGACATTCAAAAATAAAACATTTTAAAACGGACCATTTTCCACATTTCTGAAGCATGACGTAATGGGGGGGGTGTTATCTCTTTTGTCAAAAATCAGCTGTTTTTGATTGAACATTAAATGCCTCCAAATAGTATTTAATTCACTTCCCGAGCCCCTGGAAGCATGAACATCACTATAAACATGCTGATTTTAGCTCTAACACTGATGATCCACCTACAAATGTGAACTGACGTTCCAAAATAAAACATTTGAAAACGGACCATTTTCCACATTTCTGAAGCATGACTTAATGGGGGGGGGTGTTATCTCTTTTGTCGAAAATCAGCCGTTTCTGCTCGAACATTAAATGCCTCCAAATGGTATTTAATTAACTTCCCGGGGTGAAGAAACACTTTTTGAGAACTCAGAGTGAGTAAATTGGCCATTTTCATGCACTTTTAACCATTCCATAAATCTTGTGTTTAGGGCCCCTGGAAGCATGAAAATCACTTTAAACATGCTAATTTTAGCTCTAACACTGATGATCCACCTACAAATGTGAACTGATGTTCAAAAATAAAACATTTGAAAACGGACCATTTTCCACATTTCTGAAGCATGACGTAATGGGGGGGGTGTTATCTCTTTTGTCGAAAATCAGCCGTTTTTGCTCGAACATTAAATGCCTCCAAATGGTATTTAATTAACTTCCCGGGGTGAAGAAACCCTTTTTGAGAACTCAGAGTGAGTAAATTGGCCATTTTCATGCACTTTTAACCATTCCATAAATCTTGTGTTTAGGGCCCCTGGAAGCATGAAAATCACTTTAAACATGCTAATTTTAGCTCTAACACTGATGATCCACCTACAAATGTGAACTGACGTTCAAAAATAAAACATTTGAAAACGGACCATTTTCCACATTTCTGAAGCATGACGTAATGGGGGGGTGTTATCTCTTTTGTCGAAAATCAGCCGTTTTTGCTCGAACATTAAATGCCTCCAAATGGTATTTAATTAACTTCCCGGGGTGAAGAAACCCTTTTTGAGAACTCAGAGTGAGTAAATTGGCCATTTTCATGCACTTTTAACCATTCCATAAATCTTGTGTTTAGGGCCCCTGGAAGCATGAAAATCACTTTAAACATGCTAATTTTAGCTCTAACACTGATGATCCACCTACAAATGTGAACTGACGTTCAAAAATAAAACATTTGAAAACGGACCATTTTCCACATTTCTGAAGCATGACGTAATGGGGGGTGTTATCTCTTTTGTCGAAAATCAGCCGTTTTTGCTCGAACATTAAATGCCTCCAAATGGTATTTAATTAACTTCCCGGGGTGAAGAAACCCTTTTTGAGAACTCAGAGTGAGTAAATTGGCCATTTGCATGCACTTTTAACCATTCCATAAATCTTGTGTTTAGGGCCCCTGGAAGCATGAAAATCACTTTAAACATGCTAATTTTAGCTCTAACACTGATGATCCACCTACAAATGTGAACTGACGTTAAAAAATAAAACATTTGAAAACGGACCATTTTCCACATTTCTGAAGCATGACGTAATGGGGGGGTGTTATCTCTTTTGTCAAAAATCAGCTGTTTTTGCTTGAACATTAAATGCCTCCAAATAGTATTTAATTCACTTCCCGAGCCCCTGGAAGCATGAAAATCACTTTAAACATGCTAATTTTAGCTCTAACACTGATGATCCACCTACAAATGTGAACTGACGTTCAAAAATAAAACATTTGAAAACGGACCATTTTCCACATTTCTGAAGCATGACGTAATGGGGGGGTGTTATCTCTTTTGTCGAAAATCAGCAGTTTTTGCTCGAACATTAAATGCCTCCAAATGGTATTTAATTAACTTCCCGGGGTGAAGAAACCCTTTTTGAGAACTCAGAGTGAGTAAATGGGCCATTTTCATGCACTTTTAACCATTCCATAAATCTTGTGTTTAGGGCCCCTGGAAGCATGAAAATCACTTTAAACATGCTAATTTTAGCTCTAACACTGATGATCCACCTACAAATGTGAACTGACGTTCAAAAATAAAACATTTGACAACGGACCATTTTCCACATTTCTGAAGCATGACGTAATGGGGGGGTGTTATCTCTTTTGTCAAAAATCAGCTGTTTTTGATTGAACATTAAATGCCTCCAAATAGTATTTAATTCACTTCCCGAGCCCCTGGAAGCATGAAAATCACTTTAAACATGCTAATTTTAGCTCTAACACTGATGATCCACCTACAAATGTGAACTGACGTTCAAAAATAAAACATTTGAAAACGGACCATTTTCCACATTTCTGAAGCATGACGTAATGGGGGGGTGTTATCTCTTTTGTCGAAAATCAGCCGTTTTTGCTCGAACATTAAATGCCTCCAAATGGTATTTAATTAACTTCCCGGGGTGAAGAAAACCTTTTTGAGAACTCAGAGTGAGTAAATTGGCCATTTTCATGCACTTTTAACCATTCCATAAATCTTGTGTTTAGGGCCCCTGGAAGCATGAAAATCACTTTAAACATGCTAATTTTAGCTCTAACACTGATGATCCACCTACAAATGTGAACTGACGTTCAAAAATAAAACATTTGAAAACGGACCATTTTCCACATTTCTGAAGCATGACGTAATGGGGTGGGGTGTTATCTCTTTTGTCAAAAATCAGCTGTTTTTGCTTGAACATTAAATGCCTCCAAATAGTATTTAATTCACTTCCCGAGCCCCTGGAAGCATGAAAATCACTTTAAACATGCTAATTTTAGCTCTAACACTGATGATCCACCTACAAATATGAACTGACGTTCCAAAATGAAACATTTGAAAACGGACCATTTTCCACATTTCTGAAGCATGACTTAATGGGGGGGGTGTTATCTCTTTTGTCGAAAATCAGCCGTTTCTGCTCGAACATTAAATGCCTCCAAATGGTATTTAATTAACTTCCTGGGGTGAAGAAACACTTTTTGAGAACTCAGAGTGAGTAAATTGGCCATTTTCATGCACTTTTAACCATTCCATAAATCTTGTGTTTAGGGCCCCTGGAAGCATGAAAATCACTTTAAACATGCTAATTTTAGCTCTAACACTGATGATCCACCTACAAATGTGAACTGACGTTCAAAAATAAAACATTTGAAAACGGACCATTTTCCACATTTCTGAAGCATGACGTAATGGGGGGGTGTTATCTCTTTTGTCAAAAATCAGATGTTTTTGATTGAACATTAAATCCCTCCAAATAGTATTTAATTCACTTCCCGAGCCCCTGGAAGCATGAAAATCACTTTAAACATGCTAATTTTAGCTCTAACACTGATGATCCACCTACAAATGTGAACTGATGTTCAAAAATAAAACATTTGAAAACGGACCATTTTCCACATTTCTGAAGCATGACGTAATGGGGGGGTGTTATCTCTTTTGTCGAAAATCAGCCGTTTTTGCTCGAACATTAAATGCCTCCAAATGGTATTTAATTAACTTCCCGGGGTGAAGAAACCCTTTTTGAGAACTCAGAGTGAGTAAATTGGCCATTTTCATGCACTTTTAACCATTCCATAAATCTTGTGTTTAGGGCCCCTGGAAGCATGAAAATCACTTTAAACATGCTAATTTTAGCTCTAACACTGATGATCCACCTACAAATGTGAACTGACGTTCAAAAATAAAACATTTGAAAACGGACCATTTTCCACATTTCTGAAGCATGACGTAATGGGGGGGTGTTATCTCTTTTGTCGAAAATCAGCCGTTTTTGCTCGAACATTAAATGCCTCCAAATGGTATTTAATTAACTTCCCGGGGTGAAGAAACCCTTTTTGAGAACTCAGAGTGAGTAAATTGGCCATTTTCATGCACTTTTAACCATTCCATAAATCTTGTGTTTAGGGCCCCTGGAAGCATGAAAATCACTTTAAACATGCTAATTTTAGCTCCAACACTGATGATCCACTGACAAATGTGAACTGACGTTAAAAAATAAAACATTTGAAAACGGACCATTTTCCACATTTCTGAAGCATGACGTAATGGGGGGGTGTTATCTCTTTTGTCAAAAATCAGCTGTTTTTGATTGAACATTAAATGCCTCCAAATAGTATTTAATTCACTTCCCGAGCCCCTGGAAGCATGAAAATCACTTTAAACATGCTAATTTTAGCTCTAACACTGATGATCCACCTACAAATGTGAACTGATGTTCAAAAATAAAACATTTGAAAACGGACCATTTTCCACATTTCTGAAGCATGACGTAATGGGGGGGTGTTATCTCTTTTGTCGAAAATCAGCTGTTTTTGCTCGAACATTAAATGCCTTCAAATGGTATTTAATTAACTTCCCGGGGTGAAGAAACACTTTTTGAGAACTCAGAGTGAGTAAATTGGCCATTTTCATGCACTTTTAACCATTCCATAAATCTTGTGTTTAGGGCCCCTGGAAGCATGAAAATCACTTTAAACATGCTAATTTTAGCTCTAACACTGATGATCCACCTACAAATGTGAACTGACGTTCAAAAATAAAACATTTGAAAACGGACCATTTTCCACATTTCTGAAGCATGACGTAATGGGGGGGTGTTATCTCTTTTGTCAAAAATCAGATGTTTTTGATTGAACATTAAATGCCTCCAAATAGTATTTAATTCACTTCCCGAGCCCCTGGAAGCATGAAAATCACTTTAAACATGCTAATTTTAGCTCTAACACTGATGATCCACCTACAAATGTGAACTGACGTTCAAAAATAAAACATTTGAAAACGGACCATTTTCCACATTTCTGAAGCATGACGTAATGGGGGGGTGTTATCTCTTTTGTCGAAAATCAGCCGTTTTTGCTCGAACATTAAATGCCTCCAAATGGTATTTAATTAACTTCCCGGGGTGAAGAAACCCTTTTTGAGAACTCAGAGTGAGTAAATTGGCCATTTTCATGCACTTTTAACCATTCCATAAATCTTGTGTTTAGGGCCCCTGGAAGCATGAAAATCACTTTAAACATGCTAATTTTAGCTCTAACACTGATGATCCACCTACAAATGTGAACTGACGTTAAAAAATAAAACATTTGAAAACGGACCATTTTCCACATTTCTGAAGCATGACATATTGGGGGGTGTTATCTCTTTTGTCAAAAATCAGCTGTTTTTGATTGAACATTAAATGCCTCCAAATAGTATTTAATTCACTTCCCGAGCCCCTGGAAGCATGAAAATCACTTTAAACATGCTAATTTTAGCTCTAACACTGATGATCCACCTACAAATGTGAACTGATGTTCAAAAATAAAACATTTGAAAACGGACCATTTTCCACATTTCTGAAGCATGACGTAATGGGGGGGTGTTATCTCTTTTGTCGAAAATCAGCCGTTTTTGCTCGAACATTAAATGCCTCCAAATGGTATTTAATTAACTTCCCGGGGTGAAGAAACCCTTTTTGAGAACTCAGAGTGAGTAAATTGGCCATTTTCATGCACTTTTAACCATTCCATAAATCTTGTGTTTAGGGCCCCTGGAAGCATGAAAATCACTTTAAACATGCTAATTTTAGCTCCAACACTGATGATCCACCTACAAATGTGAACTGACATTCAAAAATAAAACATTTTAAAACGGACCATTTTCCACATTTCTGAAGCATGACGTAATGGGGGGGTGTTATCTCTTTTGTCAAAAATCAGCTGTTTTTGATTGAACATTAAATGCCTCCAAATAGTATTTAATTCACTTCCCGAGCCCCTGGAAGCATGAACATCACTATAAACATGCTAATTTTAGCTCTAACACTGATGATCCACCTACAAATGTGAACTGACGTTCCAAAATAAAACATTTGAAAACGGACCATTTTCCACATTTCTGAAGCATGACTTAATGGGGGGGGTGTTATCTCTTTTGTCGAAAATCAGCCATTTCTGCTCGAACATTAAATGCCTCCAAATGGTATTTAATTAACTTCCCGGGGTGAAGAAACACTTTTTGAGAACTCAGAGTGAGTAAATTGGCCATTTTCATGCACTTTTAACCATTCCATAAATCTTGTGTTTAGGGCCCCTGGAAGCATGAAAATCACTTTAAACATGCTAATTTTAGCTCTAACACTGATGATCCGCCTACAAATGTGAACTGACGTTCAAAAATAAAACATTTGAAAACGGACCATTTTCCACATTTCTGAAGCATGACGTAATGGGGGGGTGTTATCTCTTTTGTCGAAAATCAGCCGTTTTTGCTCGAACATTAAATGCCTCCAAATGGTATTTAATTAACTTCCCGGGGTGAAGAAACCCTTTTTGAGAACTCAGAGTGAGTAAATTGGCCGATTTCATGCACTTTTAACCATTCCATAAATCTTCTGTTTAGGGCCCCTGGAAGCATGAAAATCACTTTAAACATGCTAATTTTAGCTCTAACACTGATGATCCACCTACAAATGTGAACTGACGTTCAAAAATAAAACATTTGAAAACGGACCATTTTCCACATTTCTGAAGCATGACGTAATGGGGGGGTGTTATCTCTTTTGTCGAAAATCAGCTGTTTTTGATTGAACATTAAATGCCTCCAAATAGTATTTAATTCACTTCCCGAGCCCCTGGAAGCATGAAAATCACTTTAAACATGCTAATTTTAGCTCTAACACTGATGATCCACCTACAAATGTGAACTGATGTTCAAAAATAAAACATTTGAAAACGGACCATTTTCCACATTTCTGAAGCATGACGTAATGGGGGGGTGTTATCTCTTTTGTCAAAAATCAGCAGTTTTTGCTCGAACATTAAATGCCTCCAAATGGTATTTAATTAACTTCCCGGGGTGAAGAAACCCTTTTTGAGAACTCAGAGTGAGTAAATTGGCCATTTTCATGCACTTTTAACCATTCCATAAATCTTGTGTTTAGGGCACCTGGAAGCATGAAAATCACTTTAAACATGCTAATTTTAGCTCTAACACTGATGATCCACCTACAAATGTGAACTGACGTTCAAAAATAAAACATTTGAAAACGGACCATTTTCCACATTTCTGAAGCATGACGTAATGGGGGGTGTTATCTCTTTTGTCAAAAATCAGCTGTTTTTGCTTGAACATTAAATGCCTCCAAATAGTATTTAATTCACTTCCCGGGCCCCTGGAAGCATGAAAATCACTTTAAACATGCTAATTTGAGCTCTAACACTGATGATCCACCTACAAATGTGAACTGACGTTCAAAAATAAAACATTTGAAAACGGACCATTTTCCACATTTCTGAAGCATGACGTAATGGGGGGGTGTTATCTCTTTTGTCAAAAATCAGCTGTTTTTGATTGAACATTAAATGCCTCCAAATAGTATTTAATTCACTTCCCGAGCCCCTGGAAGCATGAAAATCACTTTAAACATGCTAATTTTAGCTCTAACACTGATGATCCACCTACAAATGTGAACTGATTTTCAAAAATAAAACATTTGAAAACTGACCATTTTCCACATTTCTGAAGCATGACGTAATGGGGGGGTGTTATCTCTTTTGTCGAAAATCAGCCGTTTTTGCTCGAACATTAAATGCCTCCAAATGGTATTTAATTAACTTCCCGGGGTGAAGAAACCCTTTTTGAGAACTCAGAGTGAGTAAATTGGCCATTTTCATGCACTTTTAACCATTCCATAAATCTTGTGTTTAGGGCCCCTGGAAGCATGAAAATCACTTTAAACATGCTAATTTTAGCTCTAACACTGATGATCCACCTACAAATGTGAACTGACGTTCAAAAATAAAACATTTGAAAACGGACCATTTTCCACATTTCTGAAGCATGACGTAATGGGGGGTGTTATCTCTTTTGTCAAAAATCAGCTGTTTTTGATTGAACATTAAATGCCTCCAAATAGTATTTAATTCACTTCCCGAGCCACTGGAAGCATGAAAATCACTTTAAACATGCTAATTTTAGCTCTAACACTGATGATCCACCTACAAATGTGAACTGATGTTCAAAAATAA
Organism: Lissotriton vulgaris; assembly: GCF_964263255.1. Classification (NCBI taxonomy): domain Eukaryota; kingdom Metazoa; phylum Chordata; class Amphibia; order Caudata; family Salamandridae; genus Lissotriton; species Lissotriton vulgaris. Next base: position 489,673 of record NW_028241489.1, on the reverse strand, counting down.
AACATTTGAAAACGGACCATTTTCCACATTTCTGAAGCATGACGTAATGGGGGGGTGTTATCTCTTCTGTCGAAAATCAGCCGTTTTTGCTCGAACATTAAATGCCTCCAAATGGTATTTAATTAACTTCCCGGGGTGAAGAAACCCTTTTTGAGAACTCAGAGTGAGTAAATTGGCCATTTTCATGCACTTTTAACCATTCCATAAATCTTGTGTTTAGGGCCCCTGGAAGCATGAAAATCACTTTAAACATGCTAATTTTAGCTCTAACACTGATGATCCACCTACAAATGTGAACTGACGTTCAAAAATAAAACATTTGAAAACGGACCATTTTCCACATTTCTGAAGCATGACGTAATGGGGGGGTGTTATCTCTTTTGTTAAAAAAATCAGCTGTTTTTGCTTGAACATTAAATGCCTCCAAATAGTATTTAATTCACTTCCCAAGCCCCTGGAAGCATGAAAATCACTTTAAACATGCTAATTTTAGCTCTAACACTGATGATCCACCTACAAATGTGAACTGACGTTCAAAAATAAAACATTTGAAAACGGACCATTTTCCACATTTCTGAAGCATGACGTAATGGGGGGGTGTTATCTCTTTTGTCGAAAATCAGCCGTTTTTGCTCGAACATTAAATGCCTCCAAATGGTATTTAATTAACTTCCCGGGGTGAAGAAACCCTTTTTGAGAACTCAGAGTGAGTAAATTGGCCATTTTCATGCACTTTTAACCATTCCATAAATCTTGTGTTTAGGGCCCCTGGAAGCATGAAAATCACTTTAAACATGCTAATTTTAGCTCCAACACTGATGATCCACTGACAAATGTGAACTGACGTTAAAAAATAAAACATTTGAAAACGGACCATTTTCCACATTTCTGAAGCATGACGTAATGGGGGGGTGTTATCTCTTTTGTCAAAAATCAGCTGTTTTTGATTGAACATTAAATGCCTCCAAATAGTATTTAATTCACTTCCCGAGCCCCTGGAAGCATGAAAATCACTTTAAACATGCTAATTTTAGCTCTAACACTGATGATCCACCTACAAATGTGAACTGATGTTCAAAAATAAAACATTTGAAAACGGACCATTTTCCACATTTCTGAAGCATGACGTAATGGGGGGGTGTTATCTCTTTTGTCGAAAATCAGCTGTTTTTGCTCGAACATTAAATGCCTTCAAATGGTATTTAATTAACTTCCCGGGGTGAAGAAACACTTTTTGAGAACTCAGAGTGAGTAAATTGGCCATTTTCATGCACTTTTAACCATTCCATAAATCTTGTGTTTAGGGCCCCTGGAAGCATGAAAATCACTTTAAACATGCTAATTTTAGCTCTAACACTGATGATCCACCTACAAATGTGAACTGACGTTCAAAAATAAAACATTTGAAAACGGACCATTTTCCACATTTCTGAAGCATGACGTAATGGGGGGGTGTTATCTCTTTTGTCAAAAATCAGATGTTTTTGATTGAACATTAAATGCCTCCAAATAGTATTTAATTCACTTCCCGAGCCCCTGGAAGCATGAAAATCACTTTAAACATGCTAATTTTAGCTCTAACACTGATGATCCACCTACAAATGTGAACTGACGTTCAAAAATAAAACATTTGAAAACGGACCATTTTCCACATTTCTGAAGCATGACGTAATGGGGGGGTGTTATCTCTTTTGTCGAAAATCAGCCGTTTTTGCTCGAACATTAAATGCCTCCAAATGGTATTTAATTAACTTCCCGGGGTGAAGAAACCCTTTTTGAGAACTCAGAGTGAGTAAATTGGCCATTTTCATGCACTTTTAACCATTCCATAAATCTTGTGTTTAGGGCCCCTGGAAGCATGAAAATCACTTTAAACATGCTAATTTTAGCTCTAACACTGATGATCCACCTACAAATGTGAACTGACGTTAAAAAATAAAACATTTGAAAACGGACCATTTTCCACATTTCTGAAGCATGACATATTGGGGGGTGTTATCTCTTTTGTCAAAAATCAGCTGTTTTTGATTGAACATTAAATGCCTCCAAATAGTATTTAATTCACTTCCCGAGCCCCTGGAAGCATGAAAATCACTTTAAACATGCTAATTTTAGCTCTAACACTGATGATCCACCTACAAATGTGAACTGATGTTCAAAAATAAAACATTTGAAAACGGACCATTTTCCACATTTCTGAAGCATGACGTAATGGGGGGGTGTTATCTCTTTTGTCGAAAATCAGCCGTTTTTGCTCGAACATTAAATGCCTCCAAATGGTATTTAATTAACTTCCCGGGGTGAAGAAACCCTTTTTGAGAACTCAGAGTGAGTAAATTGGCCATTTTCATGCACTTTTAACCATTCCATAAATCTTGTGTTTAGGGCCCCTGGAAGCATGAAAATCACTTTAAACATGCTAATTTTAGCTCCAACACTGATGATCCACCTACAAATGTGAACTGACATTCAAAAATAAAACATTTTAAAACGGACCATTTTCCACATTTCTGAAGCATGACGTAATGGGGGGGTGTTATCTCTTTTGTCAAAAATCAGCTGTTTTTGATTGAACATTAAATGCCTCCAAATAGTATTTAATTCACTTCCCGAGCCCCTGGAAGCATGAACATCACTATAAACATGCTAATTTTAGCTCTAACACTGATGATCCACCTACAAATGTGAACTGACGTTCCAAAATAAAACATTTGAAAACGGACCATTTTCCACATTTCTGAAGCATGACTTAATGGGGGGGGTGTTATCTCTTTTGTCGAAAATCAGCCATTTCTGCTCGAACATTAAATGCCTCCAAATGGTATTTAATTAACTTCCCGGGGTGAAGAAACACTTTTTGAGAACTCAGAGTGAGTAAATTGGCCATTTTCATGCACTTTTAACCATTCCATAAATCTTGTGTTTAGGGCCCCTGGAAGCATGAAAATCACTTTAAACATGCTAATTTTAGCTCTAACACTGATGATCCGCCTACAAATGTGAACTGACGTTCAAAAATAAAACATTTGAAAACGGACCATTTTCCACATTTCTGAAGCATGACGTAATAGGGGGGTGTTATCTCTTTTGTCGAAAATCAGCCGTTTTTGCTCGAACATTAAATGCCTCCAAATGGTATTTAATTAACTTCCCGGGGTGAAGAAACCCTTTTTGAGAACTCAGAGTGAGTAAATTGGCCGATTTCATGCACTTTTAACCATTCCATAAATCTTCTGTTTAGGGCCCCTGGAAGCATGAAAATCACTTTAAACATGCTAATTTTAGCTCTAACACTGATGATCCACCTACAAATGTGAACTGACGTTCAAAAATAAAACATTTGAAAACGGACCATTTTCCACATTTCTGAAGCATGACGTAATGGGGGGGTGTTATCTCTTTTGTCGAAAATCAGCTGTTTTTGATTGAACATTAAATGCCTCCAAATAGTATTTAATTCACTTCCCGAGCCCCTGGAAGCATGAAAATCACTTTAAACATGCTAATTTTAGCTCTAACACTGATGATCCACCTACAAATGTGAACTGATGTTCAAAAATAAAACATTTGAAAACGGACCATTTTCCACATTTCTGAAGCATGACGTAATGGGGGGGTGTTATCTCTTTTGTCAAAAATCAGCAGTTTTTGCTCGAACATTAAATGCCTCCAAATGGTATTTAATTAACTTCCCGGGGTGAAGAAACCCTTTTTGAGAACTCAGAGTGAGTAAATTGGCCATTTTCATGCACTTTTAACCATTCCATAAATCTTGTGTTTAGGGCACCTGGAAGCATGAAAATCACTTTAAACATGCTAATTTTAGCTCTAACACTGATGATCCACCTACAAATGTGAACTGACGTTCAAAAATAAAACATTTGAAAACGGACCATTTTCCACATTTCTGAACCATGACGTAATGGGGGGGTGTTATCTCTTTTGTCAAAAATCAGCTGTTTTTGATTGAACATTAAATGCCTCCAAATAGTATTTAATTCACTTCCCGAGCCCCTGGAAGCATGAAAATCACTTTAAACATGCTCATTTTAGCTCTAACACTGATGATCCACCTACAAATGTGAATTGACGTTCAAAAATAAAACATTTGAAAACGGACCATTTTCCACATTTCTGAAGCATGACGTAATGGGGGGGTGTTATCTCTTTTGTCGAAAATCAGCCGTTTTTGCTCGAACATTAAATGCCTCCAAATGGTATTTAATTAACTTCCCGGGGTGAAGAAACCCTTTTTGAGAACTCAGAGTGAGTAAATTGGCCATTTTCATGCACTTTTAACCATTCCATAAATCTTGTGTTTAGGGCCCCTGGAAGCATGAAAATCACTTTAAACATGCTAATTTTAGCTCTAACACTGATGATCCACCTACAAATGTGAACTGACGTTCAAAAATAAAACATTTGAAAACGGACCATTTTCCACATTTCTGAAGCATGACGTAATGGGGGGTGTTATCTCTTTTGTCAAAAATCAGCTGTTTTTGCTTGAACATTAAATGCCTCCAAATAGTATTTAATTCACTTCCCGGGCCCCTGGAAGCATGAAAATCACTTTAAACATGCTAATTTGAGCTCTAACACTGATGATCCACCTACAAATGTGAACTGACGTTCAAAAATAAAACATTTGAAAACGGACCATTTTCCACATTTCTGAAGCATGACGTAATGGGGGGGTGTTATCTCTTTTGTCAAAAATCAGCTGTTTTTGATTGAACATTAAATGCCTCCAAATAGTATTTAATTCACTTCCCGAGCCCCTGGAAGCATGAAAATCACTTTAAACATGCTAATTTTAGCTCTAACACTGATGATCCACCGACAAATGTGAACTGATTTTCAAAAATAAAACATTTGAAAACTGACCATTTTCCACATTTCTGAAGCATGACGTAATGGGGGGGTGTTATCTCTTTTGTCGAAAATCAGCCGTTTTTGCTCGAACATTAAATGCCTCCAAATGGTATTTAATTAACTTCCCGGGGTGAAGAAACCCTTTTTGAGAACTCAGAGTGAGTAAATTGGCCATTTTCATGCACTTTTAACCATTCCATAAATCTTGTGTTTAGGGCCCCTGGAAGCATGAAAATCACTTTAAACATGCTAATTTTAGCTCTAACACTGATGATCCACCTACAAATGTGAACTGACGTTCAAAAATAAAACATTTGAAAACGGACCATTTTCCACATTTCTGAAGCATGACGTAATGGGGGGTGTTATCTCTTTTGTCAAAAATCAGCTGTTTTTGATTGAACATTAAATGCCTCCAAATAGTATTTAATTCACTTCCCGAGCCACTGGAAGCATGAAAATCACTTTAAACATGCTAATTTTAGCTCTAACACTGATGATCCACCTACAAATGTGAACTGATGTTCAAAAATAAAACATTTGAAAACGGACCATTTTCCACATTTCTGAAGCATGACGTAATGGGGGGGTGTTATCTCTTCTGTCGAAAATCAGCCATTTTTGCTCGAACATTAAATGCCTCCAAATGGTATTTAATTAACTTCCCGGGGTGAAGAAACCCTTTTTGAGAACTCAGAGTGAGTAAATTGGCCATTTTCATGCACTTTTAACCATTCCATAAATCTTGTGTTTAGGGCCCCTGGAAGCATGAAAATCACTTTAAACATGCTAATTTTAGCTCTAACACTGATGATCCACCTACAAATGTGAACTGACGTTCAAAAATAAAACATTTGAAAACGGACCATTTTCCACATTTCTGAAGCATGACGTAATGGGGGGGTGTTATCTCTTTTGTTAAAAAAATCAGCTGTTTTTGCTTGAACATTAAATGCCTCCAAATAGTATTTAATTCACTTCCCAAGCCCCTGGAAGCATGAAAATCACTTTAAACATGCTAATTTTAGCTCTAACACTGATGATCCACCTACAAATGTGAACTGACGTTCAAAAATAAAACATTTGAAAACGGACCATTTTCCACATTTCTGAAGCATGACGTAATGGGGGGGTGTTATCTCTTTTGTCGAAAATCAGCAGTTTTTGCTCGAACATTAAATGCCTCCAAATGGTATTTAATTAACTTCCCGGGGTGAAGAAACCCTTTTTGAGAACTCAGAGTGAGTAAATTGGCCATTTTCATGCACTTTTAACCATTCCATAAATCTTGTGTTTAGGGCCCCTGGAAGCATGAAAATCACTTTAAACATGCTAATTTTAGCTCTAACACTGATGATCCACCTACAAATGTGAACTGACGTTCAAAAATAAAACATTTGAAAACGGACCATTTTCCACATTTCTGAAGCATGACGTAATGGGGGGGTGTTATCTCTTTTGTCAAAAATCAGCTGTTTTTGATTGAACATTAAATGCCTCCAAATAGTATTTAATTCGATTCCCGAGCCCCTGGAAGCATGAAAATCACTTTAAACATGCTAATTTTAGCTCTAACACTGATGATCCACCTACAAATGTGAACTGACGTTCAAAAATAAAACATTTGAAAACGGACCATTTTCCACATTTCTGAAGCATGACGTAATGGGGGGGTGTTATCTCTTTTGTCAAAAATCAGCTGTTTTTGATTGAACATTAAATGCCTCCAAATAGTATTTAATTCACTTCCCGAGCCCCTGGAAGCATGAAAATCACTTTAAACATGCTAATTTTAGCTCTAACACTGATGATCCACCTACAAATGTGAACTGACGTTCAAAAATAAAACATTTGAAAACGGACCATTTTCCACATTTCTGAAGCATGATGTAATGGGGGGGTGTTATCTCTTTTGTCGAAAATCAGCCGTTTTTGCTCGAACATTAAATGCCTCCAAATGGTATTTAATTAACTTCCCGGGGGGAAGAAACCCTTTTTGAGAACTCAGAGTGAGTAAATTGGCCATTTTCATGCACTTTTAACCATTCCATAAATCTTGTGTTTAGGGCCCCTGGAAGCATGAAAATCACTTTAAACATGCTAATTTTAGCTCCAACACTGATGATCCACCTACAAATGTGAACTGACGTTCAAAAATAAAACATTTGAAAACGGACCATTTTCCACATTTCTGAAGCATGACGTAATGGGGGGGTGTTATCTCTTTTGTCGAAAATCAGCCGTTTTTGCTCGAACATTAAATGCCTCCAAATGGTATTTAATTAACTTCCCGGGGTGAAGAAACCCTTTTTGAGAACTCAGAGTGAGTAAATTGGCCATTTTCATGCACTTTTAACCATTCCATAAATCTTGTGTTTAGGGCCCCTGGAAGCATGAAAATCACTTTAAACATGCTAATTTTAGCTCTAACACTGATGATCCACCTACAAATGTGAACTGACGTTCAAAAATAAAACATTTGAAAACGGACCATTTTCCACATTTCTGAAGCATGACGTAATGGGGGGGTGTTATCTCTTTTGTCAAAAATCAGATGTTTGTGATTGAACATTAAATGCCTCCAAATAGTATTTAATTCACTTCCCGAGCCCCTGGAAGCATGAAAATCACTTTAAACATGCAAATTTTAGCTCTAACACTGATGATCCACCTACAAATGTGAACTGACGTTCAAAAATAAAACATTTGAAAACTGACCATTTTCCACATTTCTGAAGCATGACGTAATGGGGGGGTGTTATCTCTTTTGTCGAAAATCAGCCGTTTTTGCTCGAACATTAAATGCCTCCAAATGGTATTTAATTAACTTCCCGGGGTGAAGAAACCCTTTTTGAGAACTCAGAGTGAGTAAATTGGCCATTTTCATGCACTTTTAACCATTCCATAAATCTTGTGTTTAGGGCCCCTGGAAGCATGAAAATCACTTTAAACATGCTAATTTTAGCTCTAACACTGATGATCCACCTAAGAATGTGAACTGACGTTAAAAAATAAAACATTTGAAAACGGACCATTTTCCACATTTCTGAAGCATGACGTAATGGGGGGGTGTTATCTCTTTTGTCGAAAATCAGCCGTTTTTGCTCGAACATTAAATGTCTCCAAATGGTATTTAATTAACTTCCCGGGGTGAAGAAACCCTTTTTGAGACCTAAGAGTGAGTAAATTGGCCATTTTCATGCACTTTTAACCATTCCATAAATCTTGTGTCTAGGGCCCCTGGAAGCATGAAAATCACTTTAAACATGATAATTTTAGCTCTAACACTGATGATCCACCTACAAATGTGAACTGACGTTCAAAAATAAACATTTGAAAACGGACCATTTTCCACATTTCTGAAGCATGACGTAATGGGGGGGTGTTATCTCTTTTGTCAAAAATCTGCTGTTTTTGCTTGAACATTAAATGCCTCCAAATAGTATTTAATTCACTTCCCGAGCCCCTGGAAGCATGAAAATCACTTTAAACATGCTAATTTTAGCTCTAACACTGATGATCCACCTACAAATGTGAACTGACGTTCAAAAATAAAACATTTGAAAACGGACCATTTTCCACATTTCTGAAGCATGACGTAATGGGGGGGGTGTTATCTCTTTTGTCAAAAATCAGCTGTTTTTGATTGAACATTAAATGCCTCCAAATTGTATTTAATTCAATTCCCGAGCCCCTGGAAGCATGAAAATCACTTTAAACATGCTAATTTTAGCTCTAACACTGATGATCCACCTACAAATGTGAACTGACGTTCAAAAATAAAACATTTGAAAACGGACCATTTTCCACATTTCTGAAGCATGACGTAATGGGGGGGTGTTATCTCTTTTGTCGAAAATCAGCCGTTTTTGCTCGAACATTAAATGCCTCCAAATGGTATTTAATTAACTTCCCGGGGTGAAGAAACCCTTTTTGAGAACTCAGAGTGAGTAAATTGGCCATTTTCATGCACTTTTAACCATTCCATAAATCTTGTGTTTAGCCCCCCTGGAAGCATGAAAATCACTTTAAACATGCTAATTTTAGCTCCAACACTGATGATCCACCTACAAATGTGAACTGACATTCAAAAATAAAACATTTTAAAACGGACCACTTTCCACATTTCTGAAGCATGACGTAATGGGGGGGTGTTATCTCTTTTGTCAAAAATCAGCTGTTTTTGATTGAACATTAAATGCCTCCAAATAGTATTTAATTCACTTCCCGAGCCCCTGGAAGCATGAACATCACTATAAACATGCTAATTTTAGCTCTAACACTGATGATCCACCTACAAATGTGAACTGACGTTCCAAAATAAAACATTTGAAAACGGACCATTTTCCACATTTCTGAAGCATGACTTCATGGGGGGGGTGTTATCTCTTTTGTCGAAAATCAGCCGTTTCTGCTCGAACATTAAATGCCTCCAAATGGTATTTAATTAACTTCCCGGGTGAAGAAACCCTTTTTGAGAACTCAGAGTGAGTAAATTGGCCATTTTCATGCACTTTTAACCATTCCATAAATCTTGTGTTTAGGGCCCCTGGAAGCATGAAAATCACTTTAAACATGCTAATTTTAGCTCTAACACTGATGATCCACCTACAAATGTGAACTGACGTTCAAAAATAAAACATTTGAAAACGGACCATTTTCCACATTTCTGAAGCATGACGTAATGGGGGGGTGTTATCTCTTTTGTCAAAAATCAGATGTTTTTGATTGAACATTAAATGCCTCCAAATAGTATTTAATTCACTTCCCGAGCCCCTGGAAGCATGAAAATCACTTTAAACATGCTAATTTTAGCTCTAACACTGATGATCCACCTACAAATGTGAACTGACGTTCAAAAATAAAACATTTGAAAACTGACCATTTTCCACATTTCTGAAGCATGACGTAATGGGGGGGTGTTATCTCTTTTGTCGAAAATCAGCCGTTTTTGCTCGAACATTAAATGCCTCCAAATGGTATTTAATTAACTTCCCGGGTGAAGAAACCCTTTTTGAGAACTCAGAGTGAGTAAATTGGCCATTTTCATGCACTTTTAACCATTCCATAAATCTTGTGTTTAGGGCCCCTGGAAGCATGAAAATCACTTTAAACATGCTAATTTTAGCTCTAACACTGATGATCCACCTAAGAATGTGAACTGACGTTAAAAAATAAAACATTTGAAAACGGACCATTTTCCACATTTCTGAAGCATGACGTAATGGGGGGGTGTTATCTCTTTTGTCGAAAATCAGCCGTTTTTGCTCGAACATTAAATGCCTCCAAATGGTATTTAATTAACTTCCCGGGGTGAAGAAACCCTTTTTGAGACCTCAGAGTGAGTAAATTGGCAATTTTCATGCACTTTTAACCATTCCATAAATCTTGTGTTTAGGGCCCCTGGAAGCATGAAAATCACTTTAAACATGCTAATTTTAGCTCTAACACTGATGATCCACCTACAAATGTGAACTGACGTTCAAAAATAAACATTTGAAAACGGACCATTTTCCACATTTCTGAAGCATGACGTAATGGGGGGGTGTTATCTCTTTTGTCAAAAATCTGCTGTTTTTGCTTGAACATTAAATGCCTCCAAATAGTATTTAATTCACTTCCCGAGCCCCTGGAAGCATGAAAATCACTTTAAACATGCTAATTTTAGCTCTAACACTGATGATCCACCTACAATTGTGAACTGACGTTCAAAAATAAAACATTTAAAAACGGACCATTTTCCACATTTCTGAAGCATGACGTAATGGGGGGGTGTTATCTCTTTTGTCTAAAATCAGCCGTTTTTGCTCGAACATTAAATGCCTCCAAATGGTATTTAATTAACTTCCCGGGGTGAAGAAACCCTTTTTGAGAACTCAGAGTGAGTAAATTGGCCATTTTCATGCACTTTTAACCATTCCATAAATCTTGTGTTTAGGGCCCCTGGAAGCATGAAAATCACTTTAAACATGCTAATTTTAGCTCTAACACTGATGATCCACCTACAAATGTGAACTGACGTTAAAAAATAAAACATTTGAAAACGGACCATTTTCCACATTTCTGAAGCATGACGTAATGGGGGGGTGTTATCTCTTTTGTCAAAAATCAGCTGTTTTTGATTGAACATTAAATGCCTCCAAATAGTATTTAATTCACTTCCCGAGCCCCGGGAAGCATGAAAATCACTTTAAACATGCTAATTTTAGCGCTAACACTGATGATCCACCTACAAATGTGAACTGATGTTCAAAAATAAAACATTTGAAAACGGACCATTTTCCACATTTCTGAAGCATGACGTAATGGGGGGGGTGTTATCTCTTTTGTCGAAAATCAGCCGTTTTTGCTCGAACATTAAATGCCTCCAAATGGTATTTAATTAACTTCACGGGGTGAAGAAACCCTTTTTGAGAACTCAGAGTGAGTAAATTGGCCATTTTCATGCACTTTTAACCATTCCATAAATCTTGTGTTTAGGGCCCCTGGAAGCATGAAAATCACTTTAAACATGCTAATTTTAGCTCTAACACTGATGATCCACCTAAGAATGTGAACTGACGTTAAAAAATAAAACATTTGAAAACGGACCATTTTCCACATTTCTGAAGCATGACGTAATGGGGGGGTGTTATCTCTTTTGTCGAAAATCAGCCGTTTTTGCTCGAACATTAAATGCCTCCAAATGGTATTTAATTAACTTCCCGGGGTGAAGAAACCCTTTTTGAGACCTCAGAGTGAGTAAATTGGCCATTTTCATGCACTTTTAACCATTCCATAAATCTTGTGTTTAGGGCCCCTGGAAGCATGAAAATCACTTTAAACATGCTAATTTTAGCTCTAACACTGATGATCCACCTACAAATGTGAACTGACGTTCAAAAATAAACATTTGAAAACGGACCATTTTCCACATTTCTGAAGCATGACGTAATGGGGGGGTGTTATCTCTTTTGTCAAAAATCTGCTGTTTTTGCTTGAACATTAAATGCCTCCAAATAGTATTTAATTCACTTCCCGAGCCCCTGGAAGCATGAAAATCACTTTAAACATGCTAATTTTAGCTCTAACACTGATGATCCACCTACAATTGTGAACTGACGTTCAAAAATAAAACATTTAAAAACGGACCATTTTCCACATTTCTGAAGCATGACGTAATGGGGGGGTGTTATCTCTTTTGTCTAAAATCAGCCGTTTTTGCTCGAACATTAAATGCCTCCAAATGGTATTTAATTAACTTCCCGGGGTGAAGAAACCCTTTTTGAGAACTCAGAGTGAGTAAATTGGCCATTTTCATGCACTTTTAACCATTCCATAAATCTTGTGTTTAGGGCCCCTGGAAGCATGAAAATCACTTTAAACATGCTAATTTTAGCTCTAACACTGATGATCCACCTACAAATGTGAACTGACGTTAAAAAATAAAACATTTGAAAACGGACCATTTTCCACATTTCTGAAGCATGACGTAATGGGGGGGTGTTATCTCTTTTGTCAAAAATCAGCTGTTTTTGATTGAACATTAAATGCCTCCAAATAGTATTTAATTCACTTCCCGAACCCCGGGAAGCATGAAAATCACTTTAAACATGCTAATTTTAGCTCTAACACTGATGATCCACCTACAAATGTGAACTGATGTTCAAAAATAAAACATTTGAAAACGGACCATTTTCCACATTTCTGAAGCATGACGTAATGGGGGGGTGTTATCTCTTTTGTCGAAAATCAGCCGTTTTTGCTCGAACATTAAATACCTCCAAATGGTATTTAATTAACTTCCCGGGGTGAAGAAACCCTTTTTGAGAACTCAGAGTGAGTAAATTGGCCATTTTCATGCACTTTTAACCATTCCATAAATCTTGTGTTTAGGGCCCCTGGAAGCATGAAAATCACTTTAAACATGCTAATTTTAGCTCTAACACTGATGATCCACCTACAAATGTGAACTGACGTTCAAAAATAAAACATTTGAAAACGGACCATTTTCCACATTTCTGAAGCATGACGTAATGGGGGGGTGTTATCTCTTTTGTCAAAAATCTGCTGTTTTTGCTTGAACATTAAATGCCTCCAAATAGTATTTAATTCACTTCCCGAGCCCCTGGAAGCATGAAAATCACTTTAAACATGCTAATTTTAGCTCTAACACTGATGATCCACCTACAATTGTGAACTGACGTTCAAAAATAAAACATTTAAAAACGGACCATTTTCCACATTTCTGAAGCATGACGTAATGGGGGGGTGTTATCTCTTTTGTCTAAAATCAGCCGTTTTTGCTCGAACATTAAATGCCTCCAAATGGTATTTAATTAACTTCCCGGGGTGAAGAAACCCTTTTTGAGAACTCAGAGTGAGTAAATTGGCAATTTTCATGCACTTTTAACCATTCCATAAATCTTGTGTTTAGGGCCCCTGGAAGCATGAAAATCACTTTAAACATGCTAATTTTAGCTCTAACACTGATGATCCACCTACAAATGTGAACTGACGTTAAAAAATAAAACATTTGAAAACGGACCATTTTCCACATTTCTGAAGCATGACGTAATGGGGGGGTGTTATCTCTTTTGTCAAAAATCAGCTGTTTTTGATTGAACATTAAATGCCTCCAAATAGTATTTAATTCACTTCCCGAGCCCCTGGAAGCATGAAAATCACTTTAAACATGCTAATTTTAGCTCTAACACTGATGATCCACCTACAAATGTGAACTGATGTTCAAAAATAAAACATTTGAAAATGGACCATTTTCCACATTTCTGAAGCATGACGTAATGGGGGGGTGTTATCTCTTTTGTCGAAAATCAGCCGTTTTTGCTCGAACATTAAATGCCTCCAAATGGTATTTAATTAACTTCCCGGGGTGAAGAAACCCTTTTTGAGAACTCAGAGTGAGTAAATTGGCCATTTTCATGCACTTTTAACCATTCCATAAATCTTGTGTTTAGGGCGCCTGGAAGCATGAAAATCACTTTAAACATGCTAATTTTAGCTCTAACACTGATGATCCACCTACAAATGTGAACTGACGTTCAAAAATAAAACATTTGAAAACGGACCATTTTCCACATTTCTGAAGCATGACGTAATGGGGGGGTGTTATCTCTTTTGTCAAAAATCAGCTGTTTTTGCTTGAACATTAAATGCCTCCAAATAGTATTTAATTCACTTCCCGAGCCCCTGGAAGCATGAAAATCACTTTAAACATGCTAATTTTAGCTCTAACACTGATGATCCACCTACAAATGTGAACTGACGTTCAAAAATAAAACATTTGAAAACGGACCATTTTCCACATTTCTGAAGCATGACGTAATGGGGGGGTGTTATCTCTTTTGTCTAAAATCAGCAGTTTTTGCTCGAACATTAAATGCCTCCAAATGGTATTTAATTAACTTCCCGGGGTGAAGAAACCCTTTTTGAGAACTCAGAGTGAGTAAATTGGCCATTTTCATCCACTTTTAACCATTCCATAAATCTTGTGTTTAGGGCCCCTGGAAGCATGAAAATCACTTTAAACATGCTAATTTTAGCTCTAACACTGATGATCCACCTACAAATGTGAACTGACGTTCAAAAATAAAACATTTGAAAACGGACCATTTTCCACATTTCTGAAGCATGACGTAATGGGGGGGTGTTATCTCTTTTGTCAAAAATCAGCTGTTTTTGATTGAACATTAAATGCCTCCAAATAGTATTTAATTCACTTCCCGAGCCCCTGGAAGCATGAAAATCACTTTAAACATGCTAATTTTAGCTCTAACACTGATGATCCACCTACAAATGTGAACTGACGTTCAAAAATAAAACATTTGAAAACGGACCATTTTCCACATTTCTGAAGCATGACGTAATGGGGGGGTTTTATCTCTTTTGTCGAAAATCAGCCGTTTTTGCTCGAACATTAAATGCCTCCAAATGGTATTTAATTAACTTCCCGGGGTGAAGAAACCCTTTTTGAGAACTCAGAGTGAGTAAATTGGCCATTTTCATGCACTTTTAACCATTCCATAAATCTTGTGTTTAGGGCCCCTGGAAGCATGAAAATCACTTTAAACATGCTAATTTTAGCTCTAACACTGATGATCCACCTACAAATGTGAACTGACGTTCAAAAATAAAACATTTGAAAACGGACCATTTTCCACATTTCTGAAGCATGACGTAATGGGGGGGTGTTATCTCTTTTGTCAAAAATCAGCTGTTTTTGCTTGAACATTAAATGCCTCCAAATAGTATTTAATTCACTTCCCGAGCCCCTGGAAGCATGAAAATCACTTTAAACATGCTAATTTTAGCTCTAACACTGATGATCCACCTACAAATGTGAACTGACGTTCAAAAATAAAACATTTGAAAACGGACCATTTTCCACATTTCTGAAGCATGACGTAATGGGGGGGTGTTATCTCTTTTGTCGAAAATCAGCCGTTTTTGCTCGAACATTAAATGCCTCCAAATGGTATTTAATTAACTTCCCGGGGTGAAGAAACCCTTTTTGAGAACTCAGAGTGAGTAAATTGGCCATTTTCATGCACTTTTAACCATTCCATAAATCTTGTGTTTAGGGCCCCTGGAAGCATGAAAATCACTTTAAACATGCTAATTTTAGCTCCAACACTGATGATCCACCTACAAATGTGAACTGACATTCAAAAATAAAACATTTTAAAACGGACCATTTCCACATTTCTGAAGCATGACGTAATGGGGGGATGTTATCTCTTTTGTCAAAAATCAGCTGTTTTTGATTGAACATTAAATGCCTCCAAATAGTATTTAATTCACTTCCCGAGCCCCTGGAAGCATGAACATCACTATAAACATGCTAATTTTAGCTCTAACACTGATGATCCACCTACAAATGTGAACTGACGTTCCAAAATAAAACATTTGAAAACGGACCATTTTCCACATTTCTGAAGCATGACTTAATGGGGGGGGTGTTATCTCTTTTGTCGAAAATCAGCCATTTCTGCTCGAACATTAAATGCCTCCAAATGGTATTTAATTAACTTCCCGGGGTGAAGAAACACTTTTTGAGAACTCAGAGTGAGTAAATTGGCCATTTTCATGCACTTTTAACCATTCCATAAAACTTGTGTTTAGGGCCCCTGGAAGCATGAAAATCACTTTAAACATGCTAATTTTAGCTCTAACACTGATGATCCACCTACAAATGTGAACTGACGTTCAAAAATAAAACATTTGAAAACGGACCATTTTCCACATTTCTGAAGCATGACGTAATGGGGGGGTGTTATCTCTTTTGTCAAAAATCAGATGTTTTTGATTGAACATTAAATGCCTCCAAATAGTATTTAATTCACTTCCCGAGCCCCTGGAAGCATGAAAATCACTTTAAACATGCTAATTTTAGCTCTAACACTGATGATCCACCTACAAATGTGAACTGACGTTCAAAAATAAAACATTTGAAAACGGACCATTTTCCACATTTCTGAAGCATGACGTAATGGGGGGGTGTTATCTCTTTTGTCGAAAATCAGCCGTTTTTGCTCGAACATTAAATACCTCCAAATGGTATTTAATTAACTTCCCGGGGTGAAGAAACCCTTTTTGAGAACTCAGAGTGAGTAAATTGGCCATTTTCATGCACTTTTAACCATTCCATAAATCTTGTGTTTAGGGCCCCTGGAAGCATGAAAATCACTTTAAACATGCTAATTTTAGCTCTAACACTGATGATCCACCTACAAATGTGAACTGACGTTCAAAAATAAAACATTTGAAAACGGACCATTTTCCACATTTCTGAAGCATGACGTAATGGGGGGGTGTTATCTCTTTTGTCAAAAATCTGCTGTTTTTGCTTGAACATTAAATGCCTCCAAATAGTATTTAATTCACTTCCCGAGCCCCTGGAAGCATGAAAATCACTTTAAACATGCTAATTTTAGCTCTAACACTGATGATCCACCTACAATTGTGAACTGACGTTCAAAAATAAAACATTTAAAAACGGACCATTTTCCACATTTCTGAAGCATGACGTAATGGGGGGGTGTTATCTCTTTTGTCTAAAATCAGCCGTTTTTGCTCGAACATTAAATGCCTCCAAATGGTATTTAATTAACTTCCCGGGGTGAAGAAACCCTTTTTGAGAACTCAGAGTGAGTAAATTGGCAATTTTCATGCACTTTTAACCATTCCATAAATCTTGTGTTTAGGGCCCCTGGAAGCATGAAAATCACTTTAAACATGCTAATTTTAGCTCTAACACTGATGATCCACCTACAAATGTGAACTGACGTTAAAAAATAAAACATTTGAAAACGGACCATTTTCCACATTTCTGAAGCATGACGTAATGGGGGGGTGTTATCTCTTTTGTCAAAAATCAGCTGTTTTTGATTGAACATTAAATGCCTCCAAATAGTATTTAATTCACTTCCCGAGCCCCTGGAAGCATGAAAATCACTTTCAACATGCTAATTTTAGCTCTAACACTGATGATCCACCTACAAATGTGAACTGACGTTCAAAAATAAAACATTTGAAAACGGACCATTTTCCACATTTCTGAAGCATGACGTAATGGGGGGGTGTTATCTCTTTTGTCGAAAATCAGCTGTTTTTGATTGAACATTAAATGCCTCCAAATAGTATTTAATTCACTTCCCGAGCCCCTGGAAGCATGAAAATCACTTTAAACATGCTAATTTTAGCTCTAACACTGATGATCCACCTACAAATGTGAACTGATGTTCAAAAATAAAACATTTGAAAACGGACCATTTTCCACATTTCTGAAGCATGACGTAATGGGGGGGTGTTATCTCTTTTGTCAAAAATCAGCAGTTTTTGCTCGAACATTAAATGCCTCCAAATGGTATTTAATTAACTTCCCGGGGTGAAGAAACCCTTTTTGAGAACTCAGAGTGAGTAAATTGGCCATTTTCATGCACTTTTAACCATTCCATAAATCTTGTGTTTAGGGCACCTGGAAGCATGAAAATCACTTTAAACATGCTAATTTTAGCTCTAACACTGATGATCCACCTACAAATGTGAACTGACGTTCAAAAATAAAACATTTGAAAACGGACCATTTTCCACATTTCTGAACCATGACGTAATGGGGGGGTGTTATCTCTTTTGTCAAAAATCAGCTGTTTTTGATTGAACATTAAATGCCTCCAAATAGTATTTAATTCACTTCCCGAGCCCCTGGAAGCATGAAAATCACTTTAAACATGCTCATTTTAGCTCTAACACTGATGATCCACCTACAAATGTGAATTGACGTTCAAAAATAAAACATTTGAAAACGGACCATTTTCCACATTTCTGAAGCATGACGTAATGGGGGGGTGTTATCTCTTTTGTCGAAAATCAGCCGTTTTTGCTCGAACATTAAATGCCTCCAAATGGTATTTAATTAACTTCCCGGGGTGAAGAAACCCTTTTTGAGAACTCAGAGTGAGTAAATTGGCCATTTTCATGCACTTTTAACCATTCCATAAATCTTGTGTTTAGGGCCCCTGGAAGCATGAAAATCACTTTAAACATGCTAATTTTAGCTCTAACACTGATGATCCACCTACAAATGTGAACTGACGTTCAAAAATAAAACATTTGAAAACGGACCATTTTCCACATTTCTGAAGCATGACGTAATGGGGGGTGTTATCTCTTTTGTCAAAAATCAGCTGTTTTTGCTTGAACATTAAATGCCTCCAAATAGTATTTAATTCACTTCCCGGGCCCCTGGAAGCATGAAAATCACTTTAAACATGCTAATTTGAGCTCTAACACTGATGATCCACCTACAAATGTGAACTGACGTTCAAAAATAAAACATTTGAAAACGGACCATTTTCCACATTTCTGAAGCATGACGTAATGGGGGGGTGTTATCTCTTTTGTCAAAAATCAGCTGTTTTTGATTGAACATTAAATGCCTCCAAATAGTATTTAATTCACTTCCCGAGCCCCTGGAAGCATGAAAATCACTTTAAACATGCTAATTTTAGCTCTAACACTGATGATCCACCTACAAATGTGAACTGATTTTCAAAAATAAAACATTTGAAAACTGACCATTTTCCACATTTCTGAAGCATGACGTAATGGGGGGGTGTTATCTCTTTTGTCGAAAATCAGCCGTTTTTGCTCGAACATTAAATGCCTCCAAATGGTATTTAATTAACTTCCCGGGGTGAAGAAACCCTTTTTGAGAACTCAGAGTGAGTAAATTGGCCATTTTCATGCACTTTTAACCATTCCATAAATCTTGTGTTTAGGGCCCCTGGAAGCATGAAAATCACTTTAAACATGCTAATTTTAGCTCTAACACTGATGATCCACCTACAAATGTGAACTGACGTTCAAAAATAAAACATTTGAAAACGGACCATTTTCCACATTTCTGAAGCATGACGTAATGGGGGGTGTTATCTCTTTTGTCAAAAATCAGCTGTTTTTGATTGAACATTAAATGCCTCCAAATAGTATTTAATTCACTTCCCGAGCCACTGGAAGCATGAAAATCACTTTAAACATGCTAATTTTAGCTCTAACACTGATGATCCACCTACAAATGTGAACTGATGTTCAAAAATAAAACATTTGAAAACGGACCATTTTCCACATTTCTGAAGCATGACGTAATGGGGGGGTGTTATCTCTTCTGTCGAAAATCAGCCGTTTTTGCTCGAACATTAAATGCCTCCAAATGGTATTTAATTAACTTCCCGGGGTGAAGAAACCCTTTTTGAGAACTCAGAGTGAGTAAATTGGCCATTTTCATGCACTTTTAACCATTCCATAAATCTTGTGTTTAGGGCCCCTGGAAGCATGAAAATCACTTTAAACATGCTAATTTTAGCTCTAACACTGATGATCCACCTACAAATGTGAACTGACGTTCAAAAATAAAACATTTGAAAACGGACCATTTTCCACATTTCTGAAGCATGACGTAATGGGGGGGTGTTATCTCTTTTGTTAAAAAAATCAGCTGTTTTTGCTTGAACATTAAATGCCTCCAAATAGTATTTAATTCACTTCCCAAGCCCCTGGAAGCATGAAAATCACTTTAAACATGCTAATTTTAGCTCTAACACTGATGATCCACCTACAAATGTGAACTGACGTTCAAAAATAAAACATTTGAAAACGGACCATTTTCCACATTTCTGAAGCATGACGTAATGGGGGGGTGTTATCTCTTTTGTCGAAAATCAGCAGTTTTTGCTCGAACATTAAATGCCTCCAAATGGTATTTAATTAACTTCCCGGGGTGAAGAAACCCTTTTTGAGAACTCAGAGTGAGTAAATTGGCCATTTTCATGCACTTTTAACCATTCCATAAATCTTGTGTTTAGGGCCCCTGGAAGCATGAAAATCACTTTAAACATGCTAATTTTAGCTCTAACACTGATGATCCACCTACAAATGTGAACTGACGTTCAAAAATAAAACATTTGAAAACGGACCATTTTCCACATTTCTGAAGCATGACGTAATGGGGGGGTGTTATCTCTTTTGTCAAAAATCAGCTGTTTTTGATTGAACATTAAATGCCTCCAAATAGTATTTAATTCGATTCCCGAGCCCCTGGAAGCATGAAAATCACTTTAAACATGCTAATTTTAGCTCTAACACTGATGATCCACCTACAAATGTGAACTGACGTTCAAAAATAAAACATTTGAAAACGGACCATTTTCCACATTTCTGAAGCATGACGTAATGGGGGGGTGTTATCTCTTTTGTCAAAAATCAGCTGTTTTTGATTGAACATTAAATGCCTCCAAATAGTATTTAATTCACTTCCCGAGCCCCTGGAAGCATGAAAATCACTTTAAACATGCTAATTTTAGCTCTAACACTGATGATCCACCTACAAATGTGAACTGACGTTCAAAAATAAAACATTTGAAAACGGACCATTTTCCACATTTCTGAAGCATGATGTAATGGGGGGGTGTTATCTCTTTTGTCGAAAATCAGCCGTTTTTGCTCGAACATTAAATGCCTCCAAATGGTATTTAATTAACTTCCCGGGGGTAAGAAACCCTTTTTGAGAACTCAGAGTGAGTAAATTGGCCATTTTCATGCACTTTTAACCATTCCATAAATCTTGTGTTTAGGGCCCCTGGAAGCATGAAAATCACTTTAAACATGCTAATTTTAGCTCCAACACTGATGATCCACCTACAAATGTGAACTGACGTTCAAAAATAAAACATTTGAAAACGGACCATTTTCCACATTTCTGAAGCATGACGTAATGGGGGGGTGTTATCTCTTTTGTCGAAAATCAGCCGTTTTTGCTCGAACATTAAATGCCTCCAAATGGTATTTAATTAACTTCCCGGGGTGAAGAAACCCTTTTTGAGAACTCAGAGTGAGTAAATTGGCCATTTTCATGCACTTTTAACCATTCCATAAATCTTGTGTTTAGGGCCCCTGGAAGCATGAAAATCACTTTAAACATGCTAATTTTAGCTCTAACACTGATGATCCACCTACAAATGTGAACTGACGTTCAAAAATAAAACATTTGAAAACGGACCATTTTCCACATTTCTGAAGCATGACGTAATGGGGGGGTGTTATCTCTTTTGTCAAAAATCAGATGTTTGTGATTGAACATTAAATGCCTCCAAATAGTATTTAATTCACTTCCCGAGCCCCTGGAAGCATGAAAATCACTTTAAACATGCAAATTTTAGCTCTAACACTGATGATCCACCTACAAATGTGAACTGACGTTCAAAAATAAAACATTTGAAAACTGACCATTTTCCACATTTCTGAAGCATGACGTAATGGGGGGGTGTTATCTCTTTTGTCGAAAATCAGCCGTTTTTGCTCGAACATTAAATGCCTCCAAATGGTATTTAATTAACTTCCCGGGGTGAAGAAACCCTTTTTGAGAACTCAGAGTGAGTAAATTGGCCATTTTCATGCACTTTTAACCATTCCATAAATCTTGTGTTTAGGGCCCCTGGAAGCATGAAAATCACTTTAAACATGCTAATTTTAGCTCTAACACTGATGATCCACCTAAGAATGTGAACTGACGTTAAAAAATAAAACATTTGAAAACGGACCATTTTCCACATTTCTGAAGCATGACGTAATGGGGGGGTGTTATCTCTTTTGTCGAAAATCAGCCGTTTTTGCTCGAACATTAAATGTCTCCAAATGGTATTTAATTAACTTCCCGGGGTGAAGAAACCCTTTTTGAGACCTAAGAGTGAGTAAATTGGCCATTTTCATGCACTTTTAACCATTCCATAAATCTTGTGTCTAGGGCCCCTGGAAGCATGAAAATCACTTTAAACATGATAATTTTAGCTCTAACACTGATGATCCACCTACAAATGTGAACTGACGTTCAAAAATAAACATTTGAAAACGGACCATTTTCCACATTTCTGAAGCATGACGTAATGGGGGGGTGTTATCTCTTTTGTCAAAAATCTGCTGTTTTTGCTTGAACATTAAATGCCTCCAAATAGTATTTAATTCACTTCCCGAGCCCCTGGAAGCATGAAAATCACTTTAAACATGCTAATTTTAGCTCTAACACTGATGATCCACCTACAAATGTGAACTGACGTTCAAAAATAAAACATTTGAAAACGGACCATTTTCCACATTTCTGAAGCATGACGTAATGGGGGGGGTGTTATCTCTTTTGTCAAAAATCAGCTGTTTTTGATTGAACATTAAATGCCTCCAAATAGTATTTAATTCAATTCCCGAGCCCCTGGAAGCATGAAAATCACTTTAAACATGCTAATTTTAGCTCTAACACTGATGATCCACCTACAAATGTGAACTGACGTTCAAAAATAAAACATTTGAAAACGGACCATTTTCCACATTTCTGAAGCATGACGTAATGGGGGGGTGTTATCTCTTTTGTCGAAAATCAGCCGTTTTTGCTCGAACATTAAATGCCTCCAAATGGTATTTAATTAACTTCCCGGGGTGAAGAAACCCTTTTTGAGAACTCAGAGTGAGTAAATTGGCCATTTTCATGCACTTTTAACCATTCCATAAATCTTGTGTTTAGCCCCCCTGGAAGCATGAAAATCACTTTAAACATGCTAATTTTAGCTCCAACACTGATGATCCACCTACAAATGTGAACTGACATTCAAAAATAAAACATTTTAAAACGGACCACTTTCCACATTTCTGAAGCATGACGTAATGGGGGGGTGTTATCTCTTTTGTCAAAAATCAGCTGTTTTTGATTGAACATTAAATGCCTCCAAATAGTATTTAATTCACTTCCCGAGCCCCTGGAAGCATGAACATCACTATAAACATGCTAATTTTAGCTCTAACACTGATGATCCACCTACAAATGTGAACTGACGTTCCAAAATAAAACATTTGAAAACGGACCATTTTCCACATTTCTGAAGCATGACTTCATGGGGGGGGTGTTATCTCTTTTGTCGAAAATCAGCCGTTTCTGCTCGAACATTAAATGCCTCCAAATGGTATTTAATTAACTTCCCGGGGTGAAGAAACCCTTTTTGAGAACTCAGAGTGATTAAATTGGCCATTTTCATGCACTTTTAACCATTCCATAAATCTTGTGTTTAGGGCCCCTGGAAGCATGAAAATCACTTTAAACATGCTAATTTTAGCTCTAACACTGATGATCCACCTACAAATGTGAACTGACGTTCAAAAATAAAACATTTGAAAACGGACCATTTTCCACATTTCTGAAGCATGACGTAATGGGGGGGTGTTATCTCTTTTGTCAAAAATCAGATGTTTTTGATTGAACATTAAATGCCTCCAAATAGTATTTAATTCACTTCCCGAGCCCCTGGAAGCATGAAAATCACTTTAAACATGCTAATTTTAGCTCTAACACTGATGATCCACCTACAAATGTGAACTGACGTTCAAAAATAAAACATTTGAAAACTGACCATTTTCCACATTTCTGAAGCATGACGTAATGGGGGGGTGTTATCTCTTTTGTCGAAAATCAGCCGTTTTTGCTCGAACATTAAATGCCTCCAAATGGTATTTAATTAACTTCCCGGGTGAAGAAACCCTTTTTGAGAACTCAGAGTGAGTAAATTGGCCATTTTCATGCACTTTTAACCATTCCATAAATCTTGTGTTTAGGGCCCCTGGAAGCATGAAAATCACTTTAAACATGCTAATTTTAGCTCTAACACTGATGATCCACCTAAGAATGTGAACTGACGTTAAAAAATAAAACATTTGAAAACGGACCATTTTCCACATTTCTGAAGCATGACGTAATGGGGGGGTGTTATCTCTTTTGTCGAAAATCAGCCGTTTTTGCTCGAACATTAAATGCCTCCAAATGGTATTTAATTAACTTCCCGGGGTGAAGAAACCCTTTTTGAGACCTCAGAGTGAGTAAATTGGCAATTTTCATGCACTTTTAACCATTCCATAAATCTTGTGTTTAGGGCCCCTGGAAGCATGAAAATCACTTTAAACATGCTAATTTTAGCTCTAACACTGATGATCCACCTACAAATGTGAACTGACGTTCAAAAATAAACATTTGAAAACGGACCATTTTCCACATTTCTGAAGCATGACGTAATGGGGGGGTGTTATCTCTTTTGTCAAAAATCTGCTGTTTTTGCTTGAACATTAAATGCCTCCAAATAGTATTTAATTCACTTCCCGAGCCCCTGGAAGCATGAAAATCACTTTAAACATGCTAATTTTAGCTCTAACACTGATGATCCACCTACAATTGTGAACTGACGTTCAAAAATAAAACATTTAAAAACGGACCATTTTCCACATTTCTGAAGCATGACGTAATGGGGGGGTGTTATCTCTTTTGTCTAAAATCAGCCGTTTTTGCTCGAACATTAAATGCCTCCAAATGGTATTTAATTAACTTCCCGGGGTGAAGAAACCCTTTTTGAGAACTCAGAGTGAGTAAATTGGCCATTTTCATGCACTTTTAACCATTCCATAAATCTTGTGTTTAGGGCCCCTGGAAGCATGAAAATCACTTTAAACATGCTAATTTTAGCTCTAACACTGATGATCCACCTACAAATGTGAACTGACGTTAAAAAATAAAACATTTGAAAACGGACCATTTTCCACATTTCTGAAGCATGACGTAATGGGGGGGTGTTATCTCTTTTGTCAAAAATCAGCTGTTTTTGATTGAACATTAAATGCCTCCAAATAGTATTTAATTCACTTCCCGAGCCCCGGGAAGCATGAAAATCACTTTAAACATGCTAATTTTAGCGCTAACACTGATGATCCACCTACAAATGTGAACTGATGTTCAAAAATAAAACATTTGAAAACGGACCATTTTCCACATTTCTGAAGCATGACGTAATGGGGGGGGTGTTATCTCTTTTGTCGAAAATCAGCCGTTTTTGCTCGAACATTAAATGCCTCCAAATGGTATTTAATTAACTTCACGGGGTGAAGAAACCCTTTTTGAGAACTCAGAGTGAGTAAATTGGCCATTTTCATGCACTTTTAACCATTCCATAAATCTTGTGTTTAGGGCCCCTGGAAGCATGAAAATCACTTTAAACATGCTAATTTTAGCTCTAACACTGATGATCCACCTAAGAATGTGAACTGACGTTAAAAAATAAAACATTTGAAAACGGACCATTTTCCACATTTCTGAAGCATGACGTAATGGGGGGGTGTTATCTCTTTTGTCGAAAATCAGCCGTTTTTGCTCGAACATTAAATGCCTCCAAATGGTATTTAATTAACTTCCCGGGGTGAAGAAACCCTTTTTGAGACCTCAGAGTGAGTAAATTGGCCATTTTCATGCACTTTTAACCATTCCATAAATCTTGTGTTTAGGGCCCCTGGAAGCATGAAAATCACTTTAAACATGCTAATTTTAGCTCTAACACTGATGATCCACCTACAAATGTGAACTGACGTTCAAAAATAAACATTTGAAAACGGACCATTTTCCACATTTCTGAAGCATGACGTAATGGGGGGGTGTTATCTCTTTTGTCAAAAATCTGCTGTTTTTGCTTGAACATTAAATGCCTCCAAATAGTATTTAATTCACTTCCCGAGCCCCTGGAAGCATGAAAATCACTTTAAACATGCTAATTTTAGCTCTAACACTGATGATCCACCTACAATTGTGAACTGACGTTCAAAAATAAAACATTTAAAAACGGACCATTTTCCACATTTCTGAAGCATGACGTAATGGGGGGGTGTTATCTCTTTTGTCTAAAATCAGCCGTTTTTGCTCGAACATTAAATGCCTCCAAATGGTATTTAATTAACTTCCCGGGGTGAAGAAACCCTTTTTGAGAACTCAGAGTGAGTAAATTGGCCATTTTCATGCACTTTTAACCATTCCATAAATCTTGTGTTTAGGGCCCCTGGAAGCATGAAAATCACTTTAAACATGCTAATTTTAGCTCTAACACTGATGATCCACCTACAAATGTGAACTGACGTTAAAAAATAAAACATTTGAAAACGGACCATTTTCCACATTTCTGAAGCATGACGTAATGGGGGGGTGTTATCTCTTTTGTCAAAAATCAGCTGTTTTTGATTGAACATTAAATGCCTCCAAATAGTATTTAATTCACTTCCCGAACCCCGGGAAGCATGAAAATCACTTTAAACATGCTAATTTTAGCTCTAACACTGATGATCCACCTACAAATGTGAACTGATGTTCAAAAATAAAACATTTGAAAACGGACCATTTTCCACATTTCTGAAGCATGACGTAATGGGGGGGTGTTATCTCTTTTGTCGAAAATCAGCCGTTTTTGCTCGAACATTAAATACCTCCAAATGGTATTTAATTAACTTCCCGGGGTGAAGAAACCCTTTTTGAGAACTCAGAGTGAGTAAATTGGCCATTTTCATGCACTTTTAACCATTCCATAAATCTTGTGTTTAGGGCCCCTGGAAGCATGAAAATCACTTTAAACATGCTAATTTTAGCTCTAACACTGATGATCCACCTACAAATGTGAACTGACGTTCAAAAATAAAACATTTGAAAACGGACCATTTTCCACATTTCTGAAGCATGACGTAATGGGGGGGTGTTATCTCTTTTGTCAAAAATCTGCTGTTTTTGCTTGAACATTAAATGCCTCCAAATAGTATTTAATTCACTTCCCGAGCCCCTGGAAGCATGAAAATCACTTTAAACATGCTAATTTTAGCTCTAACACTGATGATCCACCTACAATTGTGAACTGACGTTCAAAAATAAAACATTTAAAAACGGACCATTTTCCACATTTCTGAAGCATGACGTAATGGGGGGGTGTTATCTCTTTTGTCTAAAATCAGCCGTTTTTGCTCGAACATTAAATGCCTCCAAATGGTATTTAATTAACTTCCCGGGGTGAAGAAACCCTTTTTGAGAACTCAGAGTGAGTAAATTGGCAATTTTCATGCACTTTTAACCATTCCATAAATCTTGTGTTTAGGG
This sequence comes from Lissotriton vulgaris, assembly GCF_964263255.1. NCBI lineage: Eukaryota > Metazoa > Chordata > Amphibia > Caudata > Salamandridae > Lissotriton > Lissotriton vulgaris. The sequence continues at coordinate 462,315 of NW_028241489.1, read as the reverse complement.
CCCCTGGAAGCATGAAAATCACTTTAAACATGCTAATTTTAGCTCTAACACTGATGATCCACCTACAAATGTGAACTGACGTTAAAAAATAAAACATTTGAAAACGGACCATTTTCCACATTTCTGAAGCATGACGTAATGGGGGGGTGTTATCTCTTTTGTCAAAAATCAGCTGTTTTTGATTGAACATTAAATGCCTCCAAATAGTATTTAATTCACTTCCCGAGCCCCTGGAAGCATGAAAATCACTTTAAACATGCTAATTTTAGCTCTAACACTGATGATCCACCTACAAATGTGAACTGATGTTCAAAAATAAAACATTTGAAAATGGACCATTTTCCACATTTCTGAAGCATGACGTAATGGGGGGGTGTTATCTCCTTTGTCGAAAATCAGCCGTTTTTGCTCGAACATTAAATGCCTCCAAATGGTATTTAATTAACTTCCCGGGGTGAAGAAACCCTTTTTGAGAACTCAGAGTGAGTAAATTGGCCATTTTCATGCACTTTTAACCATTCCATAAATCTTGTGTTTAGGGCGCCTGGAAGCATGAAAATCACTTTAAACATGCTAATTTTAGCTCTAACACTGATGATCCACCTACAAATGTGAACTGACGTTCAAAAATAAAACATTTGAAAACGGACCATTTTCCACATTTCTGAAGCATGACGTAATGGGGGGGTGTTATCTCTTTTGTCAAAAATCAGCTGTTTTTGCTTGAACATTAAATGCCTCCAAATAGTATTTAATTCACTTCCCGAGCCCCTGGAAGCATGAAAATCACTTTAAACATGCTAATTTTAGCTCTAACACTGATGATCCACCTACAAATGTGAACTGACGTTCAAAAATAAAACATTTGAAAACGGACCATTTTCCACATTTCTGAAGCATGACGTAATGGGGGGGTGTTATCTCTTTTGTCTAAAATCAGCAGTTTTTGCTCGAACATTAAATGCCTCCAAATGGTATTTAATTAACTTCCCGGGGTGAAGAAACCCTTTTTGAGAACTCAGAGTGAGTAAATTGGCCATTTTCATCCACTTTTAACCATTCCATAAATCTTGTGTTTAGGGCCCCTGGAAGCATGAAAATCACTTTAAACATGCTAATTTTAGCTCTAACACTGATGATCCACCTACAAATGTGAACTGACGTTCAAAAATAAAACATTTGAAAACGGACCATTTTCCACATTTCTGAAGCATGACGTAATGGGGGGGTGTTATCTCTTTTGTCAAAAATCAGCTGTTTTTGATTGAACATTAAATGCCTCCAAATAGTATTTAATTCACTTCCCGAGCCCCTGGAAGCATGAAAATCACTTTAAACATGCTAATTTTAGCTCTAACACTGATGATCCACCTACAAATGTGAACTGACGTTCAAAAATAAAACATTTGAAAACGGACCATTTTCCACATTTCTGAAGCATGACGTAATGGGGGGGTTTTATCTCTTTTGTCGAAAATCAGCCGTTTTTGCTCGAACATTAAATGCCTCCAAATGGTATTTAATTAACTTCCCGGGGTGAAGAAACCCTTTTTGAGAACTCAGAGTGAGTAAATTGGCCATTTTCATGCACTTTTAACCATTCCATAAATCTTGTGTTTAGGGCCCCTGGAAGCATGAAAATCACTTTAAACATGCTAATTTTAGCTCTAACACTGATGATCCACCTACAAATGTGAACTGACGTTCAAAAATAAAACATTTGAAAACGGACCATTTTCCACATTTCTGAAGCATGACGTAATGGGGGGGTGTTATCTCTTTTGTCAAAAATCAGCTGTTTTTGCTTGAACATTAAATGCCTCCAAATAGTATTTAATTCACTTCCCGAGCCCCTGGAAGCATGAAAATCACTTTAAACATGCTAATTTTAGCTCTAACACTGATGATCCACCTACAAATGTGAACTGACGTTCAAAAATAAAACATTTGAAAACGGACCATTTTCCACATTTCTGAAGCATGACGTAATGGGGGGGTGTTATCTCTTTTGTCGAAAATCAGCCGTTTTTGCTCGAACATTAAATGCCTCCAAATGGTATTTAATTAACTTCCCGGGGTGAAGAAACCCTTTTTGAGAACTCAGAGTGAGTAAATTGGCCATTTTCATGCACTTTTAACCATTCCATAAATCTTGTGTTTAGGGCCCCTGGAAGCATGAAAATCACTTTAAACATGCTAATTTTAGCTCCAACACTGATGATCCACCTACAAATGTGAACTGACATTCAAAAATAAAACATTTTAAAACGGACCATTTTCCACATTTCTGAAGCATGACGTAATGGGGGGATGTTATCTCTTTTGTCAAAAATCAGCTGTTTTTGATTGAACATTAAATGCCTCCAAATAGTATTTAATTCACTTCCCGAGCCCCTGGAAGCATGAACATCACTATAAACATGCTAATTTTAGCTCTAACACTGATGATCCACCTACAAATGTGAACTGACGTTCCAAAATAAAACATTTGAAAACGGACCATTTTCCACATTTCTGAAGCATGACTTAATGGGGGGGGTGTTATCTCTTTTGTCGAAAATCAGCCATTTCTGCTCGAACATTAAATGCCTCCAAATGGTATTTAATTAACTTCCCGGGGTGAAGAAACACTTTTTGAGAACTCAGAGTGAGTAAATTGGCCATTTTCATGCACTTTTAACCATTCCATAAAACTTGTGTTTAGGGCCCCTGGAAGCATGAAAATCACTTTAAACATGCTAATTTTAGCTCTAACACTGATGATCCACCTACAAATGTGAACTGACGTTCAAAAATAAAACATTTGAAAACGGACCATTTTCCACATTTCTGAAGCATGACGTAATGGGGGGGTGTTATCTCTTTTGTCAAAAATCAGATGTTTTTGATTGAACATTAAATGCCTCCAAATAGTATTTAATTCACTTCCCGAGCCCCTGGAAGCATGAAAATCACTTTAAACATGCTAATTTTAGCTCTAACACTGATGATCCACCTACAAATGTGAACTGACGTTCAAAAATAAAACATTTGAAAACGGACCATTTTCCACATTTCTGAAGCATGACGTAATGGGGGGGTGTTATCTCTTTTGTCGAAAATCAGCCGTTTTTGCTCGAACATTAAATACCTCCAAATGGTATTTAATTAACTTCCCGGGGTGAAGAAACCCTTTTTGAGAACTCAGAGTGAGTAAATTGGCCATTTTCATGCACTTTTAACCATTCCATAAATCTTGTGTTTAGGGCCCCTGGAAGCATGAAAATCACTTTAAACATGCTAATTTTAGCTCTAACACTGATGATCCACCTACAAATGTGAACTGACGTTCAAAAATAAAACATTTGAAAACGGACCATTTTCCACATTTCTGAAGCATGACGTAATGGGGGGGTGTTATCTCTTTTGTCAAAAATCTGCTGTTTTTGCTTGAACATTAAATGCCTCCAAATAGTATTTAATTCACTTCCCGAGCCCCTGGAAGCATGAAAATCACTTTAAACATGCTAATTTTAGCTCTAACACTGATGATCCACCTACAATTGTGAACTGACGTTCAAAAATAAAACATTTAAAAACGGACCATTTTCCACATTTCTGAAGCATGACGTAATGGGGGGGTGTTATCTCTTTTGTCTAAAATCAGCCGTTTTTGCTCGAACATTAAATGCCTCCAAATGGTATTTAATTAACTTCCCGGGGTGAAGAAACCCTTTTTGAGAACTCAGAGTGAGTAAATTGGCAATTTTCATGCACTTTTAACCATTCCATAAATCTTGTGTTTAGGGCCCCTGGAAGCATGAAAATCACTTTAAACATGCTAATTTTAGCTCTAACACTGATGATCCACCTACAAATGTGAACTGACGTTAAAAAATAAAACATTTGAAAACGGACCATTTTCCACATTTCTGAAGCATGACGTAATGGGGGGGTGTTATCTCTTTTGTCAAAAATCAGCTGTTTTTGATTGAACATTAAATGCCTCCAAATAGTATTTAATTCACTTCCCGAGCCCCTGGAAGCATGAAAATCACTTTCAACATGCTAATTTTAGCTCTAACACTGATGATCCACCTACAAATGTGAACTGATGTTCAAAAATAAAACATTTGAAAACGGACCATTTTCCACATTTCTGAAGCATGACGTAATGGGGGGGTGTTATCTCTTTTGTCGAAAATCAGCCGTTTTTGCTCGAACATTAAATGCCTCCAAATGGTATTTAATTAACTTCCCGGGGTGAAGAAACCCTTTTTGAGAACTCAGAGTGAGTAAATTGGCCATTTTCATGCACTTTTAACCATTCCATAAATCTTGTGTTTAGGGCGCCTGGAAGCATGAAAATCACTTTAAACATGCTAATTTTAGCTCTAACACTGATGATCCACCTACAAATGTGAACTGATGTTCAAAAATAAAACATTTGAAAACGGACCATTTTCCACATTTCTGAAGCATGACGTAATGGGGGGGTGTTATCTCTTTTGTCAAAAATCAGCTGTTTTTGCTTGAACATTAAATGCCTCCAAATAGTATTTAATTCACTTCCCGAGCCCCTGGAAGCATGAAAATCACTTTAAACATGCTAATTTTAGCTCTAACACTGATGATCCACCTACAAATGTGAACTGACGTTCAAAAATAAAACATTTGAAAACGGACCATTTTCCACATTTCTGAAGCATGACGTAATGGGGGGGTGTTATCTCTTTTGTCTAAAATCAGCAGTTTTTGCTCGAACATTAAATGCCTCCAAATGGTATTTAATTAACTTCCCGGGGTGAAGAAACCCTTTTTGAGAACTCAGAGTGAGTAAATTGGCCATTTTCATCCACTTTTAACCATTCCATAAATCTTGTGTTTAGGGCCCCTGGAAGCATGAAAATCACTTTAAACATGCTAATTTTAGCTCTAACACTGATGATCCACCTACAAATGTGAACTGACGTTCAAAAATAAAACATTTGAAAACGGACCATTTTCCACATTTCTGAAGCATGACGTAATGGGGGGGTGTTATCTCTTTTGTCAAAAATCAGCTGTTTTTGATTGAACATTAAATGCCTCCAAATAGTATTTAATTCACTTCCCGAGCCCCTGGAAGCATGAAAATCACTTTAAACATGCTAATTTTAGCTCTAACACTGATGATCCACCTACAAATGTGAACTGACGTTCAAAAATAAAACATTTGAAAACGGACCATTTTCCACATTTCTGAAGCATGACGTAATGGGGGGGTTTTATCTCTTTTGTCGAAAATCAGCCGTTTTTGCTCGAACATTAAATGCCTCCAAATGGTATTTAATTAACTTCCCGGGGTGAAGAAACCCTTTTTGAGAACTCAGAGTGAGTAAATTGGCCATTTTCATGCACTTTTAACCATTCCATAAATCTTGTGTTTAGGGCCCCTGGAAGCATGAAAATCACTTTAAACATGCTAATTTTAGCTCTAACACTGATGATCCACCTACAAATGTGAACTGACGTTCAAAAATAAAACATTTGAAAACGGACCATTTTCCACATTTCTGAAGCATGACGTAATGGGGGGGTGTTATCTCTTTTGTCAAAAATCAGCTGTTTTTGCTTGAACATTAAATGCCTCCAAATAGTATTTAATTCACTTCCCGAGCCCCTGGAAGCATGAAAATCACTTTAAACATGCTAATTTTAGCTCTAACACTGATGATCCACCTACAAATGTGAACTGACGTTCAAAAATAAAACATTTGAAAACGGACCATTTTCCACATTTCTGAAGCATGACGTAATGGGGGGGTGTTATCTCTTTTGTCGAAAATCAGCCGTTTTTGCTCGAACATTAAATGCCTCCAAATGGTATTTAATTAACTTCCCGGGGTGAAGAAACCCTTTTTGAGAACTCAGAGTGAGTAAATTGGCCATTTTCATGCACTTTTAACCATTCCATAAATCTTGTGTTTAGGGCCCCTGGAAGCATGAAAATCACTTTAAACATGCTAATTTTAGCTCCAACACTGATGATCCACCTACAAATGTGAACTGACATTCAAAAATAAAACATTTTAAAACGGACCATTTTCCACATTTCTGAAGCATGACGTAATGGGGGGATGTTATCTCTTTTGTCAAAAATCAGCTGTTTTTGATTGAACATTAAATGCCTCCAAATAGTATTTAATTCACTTCCCGAGCCCCTGGAAGCATGAACATCACTATAAACATGCTAATTTTAGCTCTAACACTGATGATCCACCTACAAATGTGAACTGACGTTCCAAAATAAAACATTTGAAAACGGACCATTTTCCACATTTCTGAAGCATGACTTAATGGGGGGGGTGTTATCTCTTTTGTCGAAAATCAGCCATTTCTGCTCGAACATTAAATGCCTCCAAATGGTATTTAATTAACTTCCCGGGGTGAAGAAACACTTTTTGAGAACTCAGAGTGAGTAAATTGGCCATTTTCATGCACTTTTAACCATTCCATAAATCTTGTGTTTAGGGCCCCTGGAAGCATGAAAATCACTTTAAACATGCTAATTTTAGCTCTAACACTGATGATCCACCTACAAATGTGAACTGACGTTCAAAAATAAAACATTTGAAAACGGACCATTTTCCACATTTCTGAAGCATGACGTAATGGGGGGGTGTTATCTCTTTTGTCAAAAATCAGATGTTTTTGATTGAACATTAAATGCCTCCAAATAGTATTTAATTCACTTCCCGAGCCCCTGGAAGCATGAAAATCACTTTAAACATGCTAATTTTAGCTCTAACACTGATGATCCACCTACAAATGTGAACTGACGTTCAAAAATAAAACATTTGAAAACTGACCATTTTCCACATTTCTGAAGCATGACGTAATGGGGGGGTGTTATCTCTTTTGTCGAAAATCAGCCGTTTTTGCTCGAACATTAAATGTCTCCAAATGGTATTTAATTAACTTCCCGGGGTGAAGAAACCCTTTTTGAGACCTAAGAGTGAGTAAATTGGCCATTTTCATGCACTTTTAACCATTCCATAAATCTTGTGTCTAGGGCCCCTGGAAGCATGAAAATCACTTTAAACATGATAATTTTAGCTCTAACACTGATGATCCACCTACAAATGTGAACTGACGTTCAAAAATAAACATTTGAAAACGGACCATTTTCCACATTTCTGAAGCATGACTTAATGGGGGGGTGTTATCTCTTTTGTCAAAAATCTGCTGTTTTTGCTTGAACATTAAATGCCTCCAAATAGTATTTAATTCACTTCCCGAGCCCCTGGAAGCATGAAAATCACTTTAAACATGCTAATTTTAGCTCTAACACTGATGATCCACCTACAAATGTGAACTGACGTTCAAAAATAAAACATTTGAAAACGGACCATTTTCCACATTTCTGAAGCATGACGTAATGGGGGGGTGTTATCTCTTTTGTCAAAAATCAGCTGTTTTTGATTGAACATTAAATGCCTCCAAATGGAAAGGGGCGACCACTCGGTCCCCCCGAACGTATGGCGGAGTGCCTCGATCCCCCCGGGAAGCCATTTTGTGGCGGGAGGCGCGTCTCGGCTGGTATGCCCGAAGCGGCGTAGCCGGGGCGCGCCTTTTCCCGCCCTAGAGTGGGCTGGCCTAGACACCGACGTAGCCAGCCCCGCCTCCGGGACGGGCAGGGGCGGGTTTACGCCCGCCCTGAAGACGGATAAAAGGAGACGCAAGGCCTGAAGACGTCCTCTTGTTCTTGTGCTCCGAAGCTGCACCTCCTCGCTACACGTGAGCTCGGGACAGAACGAAGAGCCAATTTTGAGCGTTTTGATCTTTTTCTTTGTCTTCTAGATACTTCGTCGGAGAGATGCCCAGGAAAGGCGAAAAAAGAATGACGACGGAGCGGATGGTTCGGGCACTCTTTAAAGATATGTCCGACATAAAGAAACGGTTGGCGGAGCGAGATGGGGAGGAGGGTTCGGGCCCTTCGCCGGCTGGAGGGAGACCTAAGAGGCCGAGAAAGGTTCCAGCCGGTGGGGACGTCCCGGTTCCCTCTGCCCCTCTCGAGGCGCCGACCCCAGTACCGATAGAGGGGAACCCAATCCCGGGGGTCGTCACCCCGACATCCAAGGAAGACATGCCCCCCGAGCTGGCAGCACAGCTAGCAGCATGGTTGGGGGATAGTGGTGATGACGCCACGGCTGCCGAGGCACAGGCGCTGATAAAAGGGCTTCGTGAGAAGAAAGAGGCAGCTAGAGTGGCGGGGATAGACAAGCCGCAAGCGGCAGAAGCTGCGTCCGGGTCAGGTAAGCGGCCATTGCCGATTGCAAGGGACGAGTCAGCACCCTCTCGTAGAGAGAGATTGGGACAACATGTGCCTTTAGCTATAAAAGAAAAGATCTGGGCGGGAGAGTACGTGAATATTTTTTCCCTGCTTGTTGATCATTATGATGTGGAGCATGTGAAAAGTCAGAAGGACTTAATGCATCCGAGTGTGTGGCGCGCAAAGATGGCCGCCTTTAAGGTAAATGAGAACATTGGCAACTGGGGCAATGCATGGGGTATTTTCACATCGATTTTGGGGGAACGTAGGCCCGAGTTGCTCCCTGAGTTTCCCGTTTACCAATCACGAATTATGGGTTACTCGACAACGTATCAAGGTAACCATTGGTTTTGTTATGACAATCTGTTCAGGAAGGAAAAGGAACATAACAAGAGTTTGAGTTGGGATTGTTACGATTCGTTAACTTGGGACAAAATGAAAGAATCAGGAATGTTAAGAATGCCATTGGTCGGGAGCAATGTTGTTGATTACTCCCGCCAAAATGTGGGGACGCCCTTTCGACCGAGTACGAGCACCGACGACCAGTCGAGGCCCGCAGGCAATACAGGGAAAAAGGGTTTCTGTTTTAATTTCAACAAGGGGAAATGTACCAGGCCTCCGGGATCGTGTAAGTTCAAACATGAGTGTAGTACGTGTGGGTCGTCCCATCCTGAGTCATCGTGCAGAGCCAGAACGGGTGAGAATGGGGGTAAGGGGGGCGCCAAACAGGTCTAAGCTAGGCCGAGGGGCGCCTTTACCAACCCCGATTGATACCTTGGCAATGATTCCCTGGCTCAGCGAATACCCGGATCGTACTTCTGCCGGGGTGCTACGGAACGGTTTCACACATGGTTTCCGCATCCCGGTAGGGGACTTTCAGGGTGTAGGGACGTGCAAAAATCAACTTTCCGTTTTACAACATACATCGGTAGTGCAAGAGAAAGTTCAGAAAGAGGTTAGCCGGGGACGGGTCGCCGGCCCGTTTAGTGAACCCCCAGTACCAGGTTTCGTTTGTTCTCCGTTAGGGGTGGTCCCCAAGAAGGACCCGGGTGAGTTCCGTTTGATCCATAATCTGTCTGCTCCACAAGGTCTTTCGGTGAACGACGCAATTGATCCAGAAGTTTGTTCGGTGCGATACGCATCGTTTGATGAGGCAGTCGCCATCTTGAATCGCCTGGGGCCCGGGACGCTGATGGCAAAATCAGACATCGAGTCAGCGTTCCGGTTGCTCCCGGTACACCCAGACGATCAACGTCTGCTGGGATTCGGGTTCCAGGGGTCATTCTACATGGATAGGTGTATGCCAATGGGTTGCTCTATATCATGTGCTTACTTTGAGCAATTCAGTACTTTTTTGCAATGGGTGTTCACTAAGAAAACGGGTTTCCGAAATGTAATGCATTACCTTGACGACTTTTTGTTCCTTGGCCCCGCCGGTAAACCCGAATGTGCCCAGGCTTTAGACGAATTCTGTGTGTTAATGGGTCATCTCGGCGTGCCGTTGGCACCGGGTAAAACTATGGGTCCCACGACTTGCCTCGAGTTTCTGGGGATTGAGTTGGACTCAAGGGAGGGGTGCTTCCGTTTACCAGCTAGCAAGGTGTCGAAATTCAGGGCAGCCCTCCAAGTATGTTTAACTGCATCCAAGGTTACACTGCATCAGTTGCAACAGTTAGTGGGAAAATTGAACTTTGCCTTGAGAGTGATACCAATGGCTCGCCCCTTTTCCCGCTCAATTGCCCAAGCGATGGTTGGCCTGAAGGAGGGTCATCATCGCACAAGGTTATCGACTGAGGTCCGCCAGGACATGCGGATTTGGTTAGCATTCTTGGCGGACTTCAATGGTCGAGTCGTCTGGAACAAGCCAGCCATGTCCTCCGATGAGCTTGGGCTATGGACAGATTCAGCAGGAAGCGTAGGTTTTGGCGCCATCTTCGGCACAAAATGGTCGGCACAGAAGTGGCCCCTATGGTGGCACGAGAAGGGGCTGACAAGTAACATCGCTTTCCTCGAATTATTTCCCATTCTGGTGGCCCTTAGAACCTGGCCAGAAGGGTTCAGAGATCATTCTGTTGTGTTCTGGTCCGACAATATGACCGTGGTAGAATGCATCAATAGTCAGGCAGCCCGTTGTAAATTGATTTTGAGGCTGCTCAAAGAAATTGTCTTACTGTGTATGCAACTGAACGTGGTATTCAGAGCAAAACATGTCCCTGGGGTGATGAATCAGGCCGCTGATGCACTGTCTCGTTTTCACATGCAGGCTTTCTCGGGTTTCCTTCCTTCAGCGGACCCGGAGCCGGCACCCTTCCCCGAAGCTCTCTGGTCTCTCGGTGCCCCGAACTACGTCACCTCGTGGGAGAGAGTCTAGCACCCAGGACAAGGAAGGCATATGAAGGGGCGTTCCAGGCCTATTTAGCCTTTTTGGGGACAGAGAGAGGGGGACTTTGGGGGCAGGAGGAGTTGGTAGTACTTTTCCTGATGTCTTTACGTAGGGCTGGGAAATCGGTGGCTACGGCCCAAAGGCATCGTGCCGCCATTTCCTTTGTTGCCAGGGCCCATGGCATCCTGGACCCAACAGCGTCTTTTACGGTACAGAAAGCGCTGCGTGGGTGGCAACGTCTAGAGGGTCGCAGAGTAGACGTGAGACGACCGATAGGTCTAGACAGGTTGTCCCAGTTGCTGGCCACACTCCCTAGCACATGCTCGTCCCCGTTCGAGACCTGTTTGTTCCGGACTGCATTTATGCTGGCATTTCACGGGGCTATGAGAGTTAGTGAGCTAGTTGCAAGGAACAAACGGGATGTGACGGGGGGCTTGTGCAGGGAGCAGGTTCAGATCAGGGGTGATGCGATGATTGTCTCCTTTCTCAGGTCCAAGACTGACCAAGATGGGAGGGGGGACTGCACGATCATTCGCAGGATCCCCGAGTCATCCATGTGTCCGGTTCAGTGCTTAGAAGATTACCTAGCACGAAGGGTGGCATCATGGGGGGGGACATTGTTGAGGCATGTAGACGCCACCCCGCTGACGAGGTTTCAGTTTCAGCGGGTGCTTGCAATGGCCATTGCCGCAGCGGGCTTGGACCCGGGTGAATTTGGGACCCATTCCTTTCGTATAGGGGCTGCCACAGAAGCTACAGCCAGGGGTCTTAATGTAGAACAAGTGAAACGTGTGGGGCGTTGGTCCTCCAATTGTTATAAGAGGTATGTGCGATTGCACATGTTGTGAAGCTGTAATCATGTACTCACGCTTCTTGTCTTTTGTTTGTTTTCAGTTGCGCAAGCCTACGCGGCAGGGCGGACTGTGCAGTTGACCCAACACCAGGCCAGCGGTCACACGTCACCGGCTGAGAGAAAGGAGGTGTGGGTCGTAGGCCACTCATACGTGAGACGGGCCGCAGACGTATTCAAAGCAGGTGATATGATTCACGTACCTGGGGAATACGGGTACAGAGTGTCCTTCTACGGAAGGGGCGGTCTCTGTATTGACCAGTTTCAGGCATTCTTTGAGGGTTTGTTAGGGCGGATGAGGTCACCGCCGTCCATAGTCATAGTACATTTGGGGGACAATGACTTAGTTACCACCGGTAGACGACTTCTCCTGGAGGCTATGCTTTCCACGGTAAGTTGGTTAGCAAGGAGAGTTCCGGGGTGTATAATTGCGTGGTCTCATATGATCCCACGAAAAGTGTGGCGGGGGGCTATCTCGATCCCTGCTTTGAATCATTCCGTTAAAAAATTAAATAACAAAGTGAGTAGGTTGTTCCGTTCCAAGACATTGCATTCGATCTCGCATAGTTGCATTAATGATGACAGTATGTATTTGGGGGATGGTGTGCATTTGTCCAGGGTGGGCAATGAGTTACTCATAGGTGACTTCCTAGCTTGGTTAAAATCGTTAAAACATGACCTTTAGGTAGGAGTTTGGTGGGGGGTCCGGATAGCCGGTCAACTATCCGGACCTGTGGCGGTAAGGTCATGATCGGTGAGCACTAATTGGTAGATCCCTATGAGTGGGCGTCACCCAACACGGATGGGAGCGCTCGGGGGAGGTGGCCATTGGCCCCTCAATGGGGAGGCGGCCCCGTCTAAGGGCGGGTCGCCGGAAGTTAAGGAAAGGCGGTCAAGGCCCCTTCCTGTGTAGGAGGGGTTACAGCCCCCTCCTGAGGAATTTCCCGGGGCCAGGGTCATCTGCGACGGCAGATGCGGTAAGTTGTGTGGGGTGGGGGGAGGTCCACGATACCTTCTAGATACCACACACAAGTATTCGAACGACCTTTAAATGGCGTCGAGTCTTAAGTGCCCCCGACAAGTCAAGGGAAATTGTTAGTAGTTGCACTTGAGGTAAGCCTCTGTGCTGTCGCCCTTCCCAAGTGGGAGGGGTAAGTCTGGTTAGGGATCTTGACACCGGTTATGACCTTGCCGTTGGCCCTTAAACGTTAGGATGTACAATTTCAGTGTTTATAGAGAATGTTCTTGTAGGATGCTAGTTCGGCTAGGAGAACCTCTGTATTAGAGAATATGTTAAGATTAGCCAAACATCGCCATGTGATAATGAAATTGTACATAATATGAAACGTTTAATGTTTAATTTTTTGTTTTAATAAATACGGCCGCGGGAGGGTCACTCCCTCCCACATCCAAAAACTTAAAGAACTGTTTCCGGTTTCCCTCCTTTTGGGATTGTGTTGAGAGGGGGTGGCGGGTATCTCAGCCATATGGAAAGGGGCGACCACTCGGTCCCCCCGAACGTATGGCGGAGTGCCTCGATCCCCCCGGGAAGCCATTTTGTGGCGGGAGGCGCGTCTCGGCTGGTATGCCCGAAGCGGCGTAGCCGGGGCGCGCCTTTTCCCGCCCTAGAGTGGGCTGGCCTAGACACCGACGTAGCCAGCCCCGCCTCCGGGACGGGCAGGGGCGGGTTTACGCCCGCCCTGAAGACGGATAAAAGGAGACGCAAGGCCTGAAGACGTCCTCTTGTTCTTGTGCTCCGAAGCTGCACCTCCTCGCTACACGTGAGCTCGGGACAGAACGAAGAGCCAATTTTGACCCACCCACCAGCCCCTGAGGACAGCAAGTTGTTGTGCAATAAAGTGAATTTTTAAGTATGTTCTTTCTTTTTCGTTTACAGGTTGTGAAAGTATCAGTTTTGTTGTTTATCATAATAAAGTATGGTGAATATCGATTAGGTTGTTACGATTAAAAGGACGTGATGTAGTGTTGCTTTTGAGCATGCTCTTTCGGTCGTAGCGACCAATGTTTTCATAAGTTCGAATTGTCGTATTTATTTTTTGGTAGGCGGTAAGGTCATGATCGGTGAGCACTAATTGGTAGATCCCTATGAGTGGGCGTCACCCAACACGGATGGGAGCGCTCGGGGGAGGTGGCCATTGGCCCCTCAATGGGGAGGCGGCCCCGTCTAAGGGCGGGTCGCCGGAAGTTAAGGAAAGGCGGTCAAGGCCCCTTCCTGTGTAGGAGGGGTTACAGCCCCCTCCTGAGGAATTTCCCGGGGCCAGGGTCATCTGCGACGGCAGATGCGGTAAGTTGTGTGGGGTGGGGGGAGGTCCACGATACCTTCTAGATACCACACACAAGTATTCGAACGACCTTTAAATGGCGTCGAGTCTTAAGTGCCCCCGACAAGTCAAGGGAAATTGTTAGTAGTTGCACTTGAGGTAAGCCTCTGTGCTGTCGCCCTTCCCAAGTGGGAGGGGTAAGTCTGGTTAGGGATCTTGACACCGGTTATGACCTTGCCGTTGGCCCTTAAACGTTAGGATGTACAATTTCAGTGTTTATAGAGAATGTTCTTGTAGGATGCTAGTTCGGCTAGGAGAACCTCTGTATTAGAGAATATGTTAAGATTAGCCAAACATCGCCATGTGATAATGAAATTGTACATAATATGAAACGTTTAATGTTTAATTTTTTGTTTTAATAAATACGGCCGCGGGAGGGTCACTCCCTCCCACATCCAAAAACTTAAAGAACTGTTTCCGGTTTCCCTCCTTTTGGGATTGTGTTGAGAGGGGGTGGCGGGTATCTCAGCCATATAGTATTTAATTCAATTCCCGAGCCCCTGGAAGCATGAAAATCACTTTAAACATGCTAATTTTAGCTCTAACACTGATGATCCACCTACAAATGTGAACTGACGTTCAAAAATAAAACATTTGAAAACGGACCATTTTCCACATTTCTGAAGCATGACGTAATGGGGGGGTGTTATCTCTTTTGTCGAAAATCAGCCGTTTTTGCTCGAACATTAAATGCCTCCAAATGGTATTTAATTAACTTCCCGGGGTGAAGAAACCCTTTTTGAGAACTCAGAGTGAGTAAATTGGCCATTTTCATGCACTTTTAACCATTCCATAAATCTTGTGTTTAGCCCCCCTGGAAGCATGAAAATCACTTTAAACATGCTAATTTTAGCTCCAACACTGATGATCCACCTACAAATGTGAACTGACATTCAAAAATAAAACATTTTAAAACGGACCACTTTCCACATTTCTGAAGCATGACGTAATGGGGGGGTGTTATCTCTTTTGTCAAAAATCAGCTGTTTTTGATTGAACATTAAATGCCTCCAAATAGTATTTAATTCACTTCCCGAGCCCCTGGAAGCATGAACATCACTATAAACATGCTAATTTTAGCTCTAACACTGATGATCCACCTACAAATGTGAACTGACGTTCCAAAATAAAACATTTGAAAACGGACCATTTTCCACATTTCTGAAGCATGACTTCATGGGGGGGGTGTTATCTCTTTTGTCGAAAATCAGCCGTTTCTGCTCGAACATTAAATGCCTCCAAATGGTATTTAATTAACTTCCCGGGGTGAAGAAACCCTTTTTGAGAACTCAGAGTGAGTAAATTGGCCATTTTCATGCACTTTTAACCATTCCATAAATCTTGTGTTTAGGGCCCCTGGAAGCATGAAAATCACTTTAAACATGCTAATTTTAGCTCTAACACTGATGATCCACCTACAAATGTGAACTGACGTTCAAAAATAAAACATTTGAAAACGGACCATTTTCCACATTTCTGAAGCATGACGTAATGGGGGGGTGTTATCTCTTTTGTCAAAAATCAGATGTTTTTGATTGAACATTAAATGCCTCCAAATAGTATTTAATTCACTTCCCGAGCCCCTGGAAGCATGAAAATCACTTTAAACATGCTAATTTTAGCTCTAACACTGATGATCCACCTACAAATGTGAACTGACGTTCAAAAATAAAACATTTGAAAACTGACCATTTTCCACATTTCTGAAGCATGACGTAATGGGGGGGTGTTATCTCTTTTGTCGAAAATCAGCCGTTTTTGCTCGAACATTAAATGCCTCCAAATGGTATTAAATTAACTTCCCGGGTGAAGAAACCCTTTTTGAGAACTCAGAGTGAGTAAATTGGCCATTTTCATGCACTTTTAACCATTCCATAAATCTTGTGTTTAGGGCCCCTGGAAGCATGAAAATCACTTTAAACATGCTAATTTTAGCTCTAACACTGATGATCCACCTAAGAATGTGAACTGACGTTAAAAAATAAAACATTTGAAAACGGACCATTTTCCACATTTCTGAAGCATGACGTAATGGGGGGGGTGTTATCTCTTTTGTCGAAAATCAGCCGTTTTTGCTCGAACATTAAATGCCTCCAAATGGTATTTAATTAACTTCCCGGGGTGAAGAAACCCTTTTTGAGACCTCAGAGTGAGTAAATTGGCCATTTTCATGCACTTTTAACCATTCCATAAATCTTGTGTTTAGGGCCCCTGGAAGCATGAAAATCACTTTAAACATGCTAATTTTAGCTCTAACACTGATGATCCACCTACAAATGTGAACTGACGTTCAAAAATAAACATTTGAAAACGGACCATTTTCCACATTTCTGAAGCATGACGTAATGGGGGGGTGTTATCTCTTTTGTCAAAAATCTGCTGTTTTTGCTTGAACATTAAATGCCTCCAAATAGTATTTAATTCACTTCCCGAGCCCCTGGAAGCATGAAAATCACTTTAAACATGCTAATTTTAGCTCTAACACTGATGATCCACCTACAATTGTGAACTGACGTTCAAAAATAAAACATTTAAAAACGGACCATTTTCCACATTTCTGAAGCATGACGTAATGGGGGGGGTGTTATCTCTTTTGTCTAAAATCAGCCGTTTTTGCTCGAACATTAAATGCCTCCGAATGGTATTTAATTAACTTCCCGGGGTGAAGAAACCCTTTTTGAGAACTCAGAGTGAGTAAATTGGCCATTTTCATGCACTTTTAACCATTCCATAAATCTTGTGTTTAGGGCCCCTGGAAGCATGAAAATCACTTTAAACATGCTAATTTTAGCTCTAACACTGATGATCCACCTACAAATGTGAACTGACGTTAAAAAATAAAACATTTGAAAACGGACCATTTTCCACATTTCTGAAGCATGACGTAATGGGGGGGTGTTATCTCTTTTGTCAAAAATCAGCTGTTTTTGATTGAACATTAAATGCCTCCAAATAGTATTTAATTCACTTCCCGAGCCCCGGGAAGCATGAAAATCACTTTAAACATGCTAATTTTAGCGCTAACACTGATGATCCACCTACAAATGTGAACTGATGTTCAAAAATAAAACATTTGAAAACGGACCATTTTCCACATTTCTGAAGCATGACGTAATGGGGGGGGTGTTATCTCTTTTGTCGAAAATCAGCCGTTTTTGCTCGAACATTAAATGCCTCCAAATGGTATTTAATTAACTTCACGGGGTGAAGAAACCCTTTTTGAGAACTCAGAGTGAGTAAATTGGCCATTTTCATGCACTTTTAACCATTCCATAAATCTTGTGTTTAGGGCCCCTGGAAGCATGAAAATCACTTTAAACATGCTAATTTTAGCTCTAACACTGATGATCCACCTAAGAATGTGAACTGACGTTAAAAAATAAAACATTTGAAAACGGACCATTTTCCACATTTCTGAAGCATGACGTAATGGGGGGGTGTTATCTCTTTTGTCGAAAATCAGCCGTTTTTGCTCGAACATTAAATGCCTCCAAATGGTATTTAATTAACTTCCCGGGGTGAAGAAACCCTTTTTGAGACCTCAGAGTGAGTAAATTGGCCATTTTCATGCACTTTTAACCATTCCATAAATCTTGTGTTTAGGGCCCCTGGAAGCATGAAAATCACTTTAAACATGCTAATTTTAGCTCTAACACTGATGATCCACCTACAAATGTGAACTGACGTTCAAAAATAAACATTTGAAAACGGACCATTTTCCACATTTCTGAAGCATGACGTAATGGGGGGGTGTTATCTCTTTTGTCAAAAATCTGCTGTTTTTGCTTGAACATTAAATGCCTCCAAATAGTATTTAATTCACTTCCCGAGCCCCTGGAAGCATGAAAATCACTTTAAACATGCTAATTTTAGCTCTAACACTGATGATCCACCTACAATTGTGAACTGACGTTCAAAAATAAAACATTTAAAAACGGACCATTTTCCACATTTCTGAAGCATGACGTAATGGGGGGGTGTTATCTCTTTTGTCTAAAATCAGCCGTTTTTGCTCGAACATTAAATGCCTCCAAATGGTATTTAATTAACTTCCCGGGGTGAAGAAACCCTTTTTGAGAACTCAGAGTGAGTAAATTGGCCATTTTCATGCACTTTTAACCATTCCATAAATCTTGTGTTTAGGGCCCCTGGAAGCATGAAAATCACTTTAAACATGCTAATTTTAGCTCTAACACTGATGATCCACCTACAAATGTGAACTGACGTTAAAAAATAAAACATTTGAAAACGGACCATTTTCCACATTTCTGAAGCATGACGTAATGGGGGGGTGTTATCTCTTTTGTCAAAAATCAGCTGTTTTTGATTGAACATTAAATGCCTCCAAATAGTATTTAATTCACTTCCCGAACCCCGGGAAGCATGAAAATCACTTTAAACATGCTAATTTTAGCTCTAACACTGATGATCCACCTACAAATGTGAACTGATGTTCAAAAATAAAACATTTGAAAACGGACCATTTTCCACATTTCTGAAGCATGACGTAATGGGGGGGTGTTATCTCTTTTGTCGAAAATCAGCCGTTTTTGCTCGAACATTAAATACCTCCAAATGGTATTTAATTAACTTCCCGGGGTGAAGAAACCCTTTTTGAGAACTCAGAGTGAGTAAATTGGCCATTTTCATGCACTTTTAACCATTCCATAAATCTTGTGTTTAGGGCCCCTGGAAGCATGAAAATCACTTTAAACATGCTAATTTTAGCTCTAACACTGATGATCCACCTACAAATGTGAACTGACGTTCAAAAATAAAACATTTGAAAACGGACCATTTTCCACATTTCTGAAGCATGACGTAATGGGGGGGTGTTATCTCTTTTGTCAAAAATCTGCTGTTTTTGCTTGAACATTAAATGCCTCCAAATAGTATTTAATTCACTTCCCGAGCCCCTGGAAGCATGAAAATCACTTTAAACATGCTAATTTTAGCTCTAACACTGATGATCCACCTACAATTGTGAACTGACGTTCAAAAATAAAACATTTAAAAACGGACCATTTTCCACATTTCTGAAGCATGACGTAATGGGGGGGTGTTATCTCTTTTGTCTAAAATCAGCCGTTTTTGCTCGAACATTAAATGCCTCCAAATGGTATTTAATTAACTTCCCGGGGTGAAGAAACCCTTTTTGAGAACTCAGAGTGAGTAAATTGGCAATTTTCATGCACTTTTAACCATTCCATAAATCTTGTGTTTAGGGCCCCTGGAAGCATGAAAATCACTTTAAACATGCTAATTTTAGCTCTAACACTGATGATCCACCTACAAATGTGAACTGACGTTAAAAAATAAAACATTTGAAAACGGACCATTTTCCACATTTCTGAAGCATGACGTAATGGGGGGGTGTTATCTCTTTTGTCAAAAATCAGCTGTTTTTGATTGAACATTAAATGCCTCCAAATAGTATTTAATTCACTTCCCGAGCCCCTGGAAGCATGAAAATCACTTTAAACATGCTAATTTTAGCTCTAACACTGATGATCCACCTACAAATGTGAACTGATGTTCAAAAATAAAACATTTGAAAATGGACCATTTTCCACATTTCTGAAGCATGACGTAATGGGGGGGTGTTATCTCTTTTGTCGAAAATCAGCCGTTTTTGCTCGAACATTAAATGCCTCCAAATGGTATTTAATTAACTTCCCGGGGTGAAGAAACCCTTTTTGAGAACTCAGAGTGAGTAAATTGGCCATTTTCATGCACTTTTAACCATTCCATAAATCTTGTGTTTAGGGCGCCTGGAAGCATGAAAATCACTTTAAACATGCTAATTTTAGCTCTAACACTGATGATCCACCTACAAATGTGAACTGACGTTCAAAAATAAAACATTTGAAAACGGACCATTTTCCACATTTCTGAAGCATGACGTAATGGGGGGGTGTTATCTCTTTTGTCAAAAATCAGCTGTTTTTGCTTGAACATTAAATGCCTCCAAATAGTATTTAATTCACTTCCCGAGCCCCTGGAAGCATGAAAATCACTTTAAACATGCTAATTTTAGCTCTAACACTGATGATCCACCTACAAATGTGAACTGACGTTCAAAAATAAAACATTTGAAAACGGACCATTTTCCACATTTCTGAAGCATGACGTAATGGGGGGGTGTTATCTCTTTTGTCTAAAATCAGCAGTTTTTGCTCGAACATTAAATGCCTCCAAATGGTATTTAATTAACTTCCCGGGGTGAAGAAACCCTTTTTGAGAACTCAGAGTGAGTAAATTGGCCATTTTCATCCACTTTTAACCATTCCATAAATCTTGTGTTTAGGGCCCCTGGAAGCATGAAAATCACTTTAAACATGCTAATTTTAGCTCTAACACTGATGATCCACCTACAAATGTGAACTGACGTTCAAAAATAAAACATTTGAAAACGGACCATTTTCCACATTTCTGAAGCATGACGTAATGGGGGGGTGTTATCTCTTTTGTCAAAAATCAGCTGTTTTTGATTGAACATTAAATGCCTCCAAATAGTATTTAATTCACTTCCCGAGCCCCTGGAAGCATGAAAATCACTTTAAACATGCTAATTTTAGCTCTAACACTGATGATCCACCTACAAATGTGAACTGACGTTCAAAAATAAAACATTTGAAAACGGACCATTTTCCACATTTCTGAAGCATGAAGTAATGGGGGGGTTTTATCTCTTTTGTCGAAAATCAGCCGTTTTTGCTCGAACATTAAATGCCTCCAAATGGTATTTAATTAACTTCCCGGGGTGAAGAAACCCTTTTTGAGAACTCAGAGTGAGTAAATTGGCCATTTTCATGCACTTTTAACCATTCCATTAAATCTTGTGTTTAGGGCCCCTGGAAGCATGAAAATCACTTTAAACATGCTAATTTTAGCTCTAACACTGATGATCCACCTACAAATGTGAACTGACGTTCAAAAATAAAACATTTGAAAACGGACCATTTTCCACATTTCTGAAGCATGACGTAATGGGGGGGTGTTATCTCTTTTGTCAAAAATCAGCTGTTTTTGCTTGAACATTAAATGCCTCCAAATAGTATTTAATTCACTTCCCGAGCCCCTGGAAGCATGAAAATCACTTTAAACATGCTAATTTTAGCTCTAACACTGATGATCCACCTACAAATGTGAACTGACGTTCAAAAATAAAACATTTGAAAACGGACCATTTTCCACATTTCTGAAGCATGACGTAATGGGGGGGTGTTATCTCTTTTGTCGAAAATCAGCCGTTTTTGCTCGAACATTAAATGCCTCCAAATGGTATTTAATTAACTTCCCGGGGTGAAGAAACCCTTTTTGAGAACTCAGAGTGAGTAAATTGGCCATTTTCATGCACTTTTAACCATTCCATAAATCTTGTGTTTAGGGCCCCTGGAAGCATGAAAATCACTTTAAACATGCTAATTTTAGCTCCAACACTGATGATCCACCTACAAATGTGAACTGACATTCAAAAATAAAACATTTTAAAACGGACCATTTTCCACATTTCTGAAGCATGACGTAATGGGGGGATGTTATCTCTTTTGTCAAAAATCAGCTGTTTTTGATTGAACATTAAATGCCTCCAAATAGTATTTAATTCACTTCCCGAGCCCCTGGAAGCATGAACATCACTATAAACATGCTAATTTTAGCTCTAACACTGATGATCCACCTACAAATGTGAACTGACGTTCCAAAATAAAACATTTGAAAACGGACCATTTTCCACATTTCTGAAGCATGACTTAATGGGGGGGGTGTTATCTCTTTTGTCGAAAATCAGCCATTTCTGCTCGAACATTAAATGCCTCCAAATGGTATTTAATTAACTTCCCGGGGTGAAGAAACACTTTTTGAGAACTCAGAGTGAGTAAATTGGCCATTTTCATGCACTTTTAACCATTCCATAAATCTTGTGTTTAGGGCCCCTGGAAGCATGAAAATCACTTTAAACATGCTAATTTTAGCTCTAACACTGATGATCCACCTACAAATGTGAACTGACGTTCAAAAATAAAACATTTGAAAACGGACCATTTTCCACATTTCTGAAGCATGACGTAATGGGGGGGTGTTATCTCTTTTGTCAAAAATCAGATGTTTTTGATTGAACATTAAATGCCTCCAAATAGTATTTAATTCACTTCCCGAGCCCCTGGAAGCATGAAAATCACTTTAAACATGCTAATTTTAGCTCTAACACTGATGATCCACCTACAAATGTGAACTGACGTTCAAAAATAAAACATTTGAAAACGGACCATTTTCCACATTTCTGAAGCATGACGTAATGGGGGGGTGTTATCTCTTTTGTCGAAAATCAGCCGTTTTTGCTCGAACATTAAATACCTCCAAATGGTATTTAATTAACTTCCCGGGGTGAAGAAACCCTTTTTGAGAACTCAGAGTGAGTAAATTGGCCATTTTCATGCACTTTTAACCATTCCATAAATCTTGTGTTTAGGGCCCCTGGAAGCATGAAAATCACTTTAAACATGCTAATTTTAGCTCTAACACTGATGATCCACCTACAAATGTGAACTGACGTTCAAAAATAAAACATTTGAAAACGGACCATTTTCCACATTTCTGAAGCATGACGTAATGGGGGGGTGTTATCTCTTTTGTCAAAAATCTGCTGTTTTTGCTTGAACATTAAATGCCTCCAAATAGTATTTAATTCACTTCCCGAGCCCCTGGAAGCATGAAAATCACTTTAAACATGCTAATTTTAGCTCTAACACTGATGATCCACCTACAATTGTGAACTGACGTTCAAAAATAAAACATTTAAAAACGGACCATTTTCCACATTTCTGAAGCATGACGTAATGGGGGGGTGTTATCTCTTTTGTCTAAAATCAGCCGTTTTTGCTCGAACATTAAATGCCTCCAAATGGTATTTAATTAACTTCCCGGGGTGAAGAAACCCTTTTTGAGAACTCAGAGTGAGTAAATTGGCAATTTTCATGCACTTTTAACCATTCCATAAATCTTGTGTTTAGGGCCCCTGGAAGCATGAAAATCACTTTAAACATGCTAATTTTAGCTCTAACACTGATGATCCACCTACAAATGTGAACTGACGTTAAAAAATAAAACATTTGAAAACGGACCATTTTCCACATTTCTGAAGCATGACGTAATGGGGGGGTGTTATCTCTTTTGTCAAAAATCAGCTGTTTTTGATTGAACATTAAATGCCTCCAAATAGTATTTAATTCACTTCCCGAGCCCCTGGAAGCATGAAAATCACTTTCAACATGCTAATTTTAGCTCTAACACTGATGATCCACCTACAAATGTGAACTGATGTTCAAAAATAAAACATTTGAAAACGGACCATTTTCCACATTTCTGAAGCATGACGTAATGGGGGGGTGTTATCTCTTTTGTCGAAAATCAGCCGTTTTTGCTCGAACATTAAATGCCTCCAAATGGTATTTAATTAACTTCCCGGGGTGAAGAAACCCTTTTTGAGAACTCAGAGTGAGTAAATTGGCCATTTTCATGCACTTTTAACCATTCCATAAATCTTGTGTTTAGGGCGCCTGGAAGCATGAAAATCACTTTAAACATGCTAATTTTAGCTCTAACACTGATGATCCACCTACAAATGTGAACTGATGTTCAAAAATAAAACATTTGAAAACGGACCATTTTCCACATTTCTGAAGCATGACGTAATGGGGGGGTGTTATCTCTTTTGTCAAAAATCAGCTGTTTTTGCTTGAACATTAAATGCCTCCAAATAGTATTTAATTCACTTCCCGAGCCCCTGGAAGCATGAAAATCACTTTAAACATGCTAATTTTAGCTCTAACACTGATGATCCACCTACAAATGTGAACTGACGTTCAAAAATAAAACATTTGAAAACGGACCATTTTCCACATTTCTGAAGCATGACGTAATGGGGGGGTGTTATCTCTTTTGTCTAAAATCAGCAGTTTTTGCTCGAACATTAAATGCCTCCAAATGGTATTTAATTAACTTCCCGGGGTGAAGAAACCCTTTTTGAGAACTCAGAGTGAGTAAATTGGCCATTTTCATCCACTTTTAACCATTCCATAAATCTTGTGTTTAGGGCCCCTGGAAGCATGAAAATCACTTTAAACATGCTAATTTTAGCTCTAACACTGATGATCCACCTACAAATGTGAACTGACGTTCAAAAATAAAACATTTGAAAACGGACCATTTTCCACATTTCTGAAGCATGACGTAATGGGGGGGTGTTATCTCTTTTGTCAAAAATCAGCTGTTTTTGATTGAACATTAAATGCCTCCAAATAGTATTTAATTCACTTCCCGAGCCCCTGGAAGCATGAAAATCACTTTAAACATGCTAATTTTAGCTCTAACACTGATGATCCACCTACAAATGTGAACTGACGTTCAAAAATAAAACATTTGAAAACGGACCATTTTCCACATTTCTGAAGCATGACGTAATGGGGGGGTTTTATCTCTTTTGTCGAAAATCAGCCGTTTTTGCTCGAACATTAAATGCCTCCAAATGGTATTTAATTAACTTCCCGGGGTGAAGAAACCCTTTTTGAGAACTCAGAGTGAGTAAATTGGCCATTTTCATGCACTTTTAACCATTCCATAAATCTTGTGTTTAGGGCCCCTGGAAGCATGAAAATCACTTTAAACATGCTAATTTTAGCTCTAACACTGATGATCCACCTACAAATGTGAACTGACGTTCAAAAATAAAACATTTGAAAACGGACCATTTTCCACATTTCTGAAGCATGACGTAATGGGGGGGTGTTATCTCTTTTGTCAAAAATCAGCTGTTTTTGCTTGAACATTAAATGCCTCCAAATAGTATTTAATTCACTTCCCGAGCCCCTGGAAGCATGAAAATCACTTTAAACATGCTAATTTTAGCTCTAACACTGATGATCCACCTACAAATGTGAACTGACGTTCAAAAATAAAACATTTGAAAACGGACCATTTTCCACATTTCTGAAGCATGACGTAATGGGGGGGTGTTATCTCTTTTGTCGAAAATCAGCCGTTTTTGCTCGAACATTAAATGCCTCCAAATGGTATTTAATTAACTTCCCGGGGTGAAGAAACCCTTTTTGAGAACTCAGAGTGAGTAAATTGGCCATTTTCATGCACTTTTAACCATTCCATAAATCGTGTGTTTAGGGCCCCTGGAAGCATGAAAATCACTTTAAACATGCTAATTTTAGCTCCAACACTGATGATCCACCTACAAATGTGAACTGACATTCAAAAATAAAACATTTTAAAACGGACCATTTTCCACATTTCTGAAGCATGACGTAATGGGGGGATGTTATCTCTTTTGTCAAAAATCAGCTGTTTTTGATTGAACATTAAATGCCTCCAAATAGTATTTAATTCACTTCCCGAGCCCCTGGAAGCATGAACATCACTATAAACATGCTAATTTTAGCTCTAACACTGATGATCCACCTACAAATGTGAACTGACGTTCCAAAATAAAACATTTGAAAACGGACCATTTTCCACATTTCTGAAGCATGACTTAATGGGGGGGGTGTTATCTCTTTTGTCGAAAATCAGCCATTTCTGCTCGAACATTAAATGCCTCCAAATGGTATTTAATTAACTTCCCGGGGTGAAGAAACACTTTTTGAGAACTCAGAGTGAGTAAATTGGCCATTTTCATGCACTTTTAACCATTCCATAAATCTTGTGTTTAGGGCCCCTGGAAGCATGAAAATCACTTTAAACATGCTAATTTTAGCTCTAACACTGATGATCCACCTACAAATGTGAACTGACGTTCAAAAATAAAACATTTGAAAACGGACCATTTTCCACATTTCTGAAGCATGACGTAATGGGGGGGTGTTATCTCTTTTGTCAAAAATCAGATGTTTTTGATTGAACATTAAATGCCTCCAAATAGTATTTAATTCACTTCCCGAGCCCCTGGAAGCATGAAAATCACTTTAAACATGCTAATTTTAGCTCTAACACTGATGATCCACCTACAAATGTGAACTGACGTTCAAAAATAAAACATTTGAAAACTGACCATTTTCCACATTTCTGAAGCATGACGTAATGGGGGGGTGTTATCTCTTTTGTCGAAAATCAGCCGTTTTTGCTCGAACATTAAATGCCTCCAAATGGTATTTAATTAACTTCCCGGGGTGAAGAAACCCTTTTTGAGAACTCAGAGTGAGTAAATTGGCCATTTTCATGCACTTTTAACCATTCCATAAATCTTGTGTTTAGGGCCCCTGGAAGCATGAAAATCACTTTAAACATGCTAATTTTAGCTCTAACACTGATGATCCACCTACAAATGTGAACTGACGTTAAAAAATAAAACATTTGAAAACGGACCATTTTCCACATTTCTGAAGCATGACGTAATGGGGGGTGTTATCTCTTTTGTCAAAAATCAGCTGTTTTTGATTGAACATTAAATGCCTCCAAATAGTATTTAATTCACTTCCGGAGCCCCTGGAAGCATGAAAATCACTTTAAACATGCTAATTTTAGCTCTAACACTGATGATCCACCTACAAATGTGAACTGATGTTCAAAAATAAAACATTTGAAAACGGACCATTTTCCACATTTCTGAAGCATGACGTAATGGGGGGGTGTTATCTCTTTTGTCGAAAATCAGCCGTTTTTGCTCGAACATTAAATGCCTCCAAATGGTATTTAATTAACTTCCCGGGGTGAAGAAACCCTTTTTGAGAACTCAGAGTGAGTAAATTGGCCATTTTCATGCACTTTTAACCATTCCATAAATCTTGTGTTTAGGGCCCCTGGAAGCATGAAAATCACTTTAAACATGCTAATTTTAGCTCTAACACTGATGATCCACCTACAAATGTGAACTGACGTTCAAAAATAAAACATTTGAAAACGGACCATTTTCCACATTTCTGAAGCATGACGTAATGGGGGGGGTTATCTCTTTTGTCAAAAATCAGCTGTTTTTGCTTGAACATTAAATGCCTCCAAATAGTATTTAATTCACTTCCCGAGCCCCTGGAAGCATGAAAATCACTTTAAACATGCTAATTTTAGCTCTAACACTGATGATCCACCTACAAATGTGAACTGACGTTCAAAAATAAAACATTTGAAAACGGACCATTTTCCACATTTCTGAAGCATGACGTAATGGGGGGGTGTTATCTCTTTTGTCGAAAATCAGCGGTTTTTGCTCTAACATTAAATGCCTCCAAATGGTGTTTAATTAACTTCCCGGGGTGAAGAAACCCTTTTTGAGAACTCAGAGTGAGTAAATTGGCCATTTTCATGCACTTTTAACCATTCCATAAATCTTGTGTTTAGGGCCCCTGGAAGCATGAAAATCACTTTAAACATGCTAATTTTAGCTCCAACACTGATGATCCACCTACAAATGTGAACTGACATTCAAAAATAAAACATTTTAAAACGGACCATTTTCCACATTTCTGAAGCATGACGTAATGGGGGGGTGTTATCTCTTTTGTCAAAAATCAGCTGTTTTTGATTGAACATTAAATGCCTCCAAATAGTATTTAATTCACTTCCCGAGCCCCTGGAAGCATGAACATCACTATAAACATGCTAATTTTAGCTCTAACACTGATGATCCACCTACAAATGTGAACTGACGTTCCAAAATAAAACATTTGAAAACGGACCATTTTCCACATTTCTGAAGCATGACTTAATGGGGGGGGTGTTATCTCTTTTGTCGAAAATCAGCCGTTTCTGCTCGAACATTAAATGCCTCCAAATGGTGTTTAATTAACTTCCCGGGGTGAAGAAACCCTTTTTGAGAACTCAGAGTGAGTAAATTGGCCATTTTCATCCACTTTTAACCATTCCATAAATCTTGTGTTTAGGGCCCCTGGAAGCATGAAAATCACTTTAAACATGCTAATTTTAGCTCTAACACTGATGATCCACCTACAAATGTGAACTGACGTTCAAAAATAAAACATTTGAAAACGGACCATTTTCCACATTTCTGAAGCATGACGTAATGGGGGGGTGTTATCTCTTTTGTCAAAAATCAGCTGTTTTTGCTTGAACATTAAATGCCTCCAAATAGTATTTAATTCACTTCCCGAGCCCCTGGAAGCATGAAAATCACTTTAAACATGCTAATTTTAGCTCTAACACTGATGATCCACCTACAAATGTGAACTGACGTTCAAAAATAAAACATTTGAAAACGGACCATTTTCCACATTTCTGAAGCATGACGTAATGGGGGGGTGTTATCTCTTTTGTCGAAAATCAGCCGTTTTTGCTCGAACATTAAATGCCTCCAAATGGTATTTAATTAACTTCCCGGGGTGAAGAAACCCTTTTTGAGAACTCAGAGTGAGTAAATTGGCCATTTTCATGCACTTTTAACCATTCCATAAATCTTGTGTTTAGGGCCCCTGGAAGCATGAAAATCACTTTAAACATGCTAATTTTAGCTCCAACACTGATGATCCACCTACAAATGTGAACTGACATTCAAAAATAAAACATTTTAAAACGGACCATTTTCCACATTTCTGAAGCATGACGTAATGGGGGGATGTTATCTCTTTTGTCAAAAATCAGCTGTTTTTGATTGAACATTAAATGCCTCCAAATAGTATTTAATTCACTTCCCGAGCCCCTGGAAGCATGAACATCACTATAAACATGCTAATTTTAGCTCTAACACTGATGATCCACCTACAAATGTGAACTGACGTTCCAAAATAAAACATTTGAAAACGGACCATTTTCCACATTTCTGAAGCATGACTTAATGGGGGGGGTGTTATCTCTTTTGTCGAAAATCAGCCATTTCTGCTCGAACATTAAATGCCTCCAAATGGTATTTAATTAACTTCCCGGGGTGAAGAAACACTTTTTGAGAACTCAGAGTGAGTAAATTGGCCATTTTCATGCACTTTTAACCATTCCATAAATCTTGTGTTTAGGGCCCCTGGAAGCATGAAAATCACTTTAAACATGCTAATTTTAGCTCTAACACTGATGATCCACCTACAAATGTGAACTGACGTTCAAAAATAAAACATTTGAAAACGGACCATTTTCCACATTTCTGAAGCATGACGTAATGGGGGGGTGTTATCTCTTTTGTCAAAAATCAGATGTTTTTGATTGAACATTAAATGCCTCCAAATAGTATTTAATTCACTTCCCGAGCCCCTGGAAGCATGAAAATCACTTTAAACATGCTAATTTTAGCTCTAACACTGATGATCCACCTACAAATGTGAACTGACGTTCAAAAATAAAACATTTGAAAACTGACCATTTTCCACATTTCTGAAGCATGACGTAATGGGGGGGTGTTATCTCTTTTGTCGAAAATCAGCCGTTTTTGCTCGAACATTAAATGCCTCCAAATGGTATTTAATTAACTTCCCGGGGTGAAGAAACCCTTTTTGAGAACTCAGAGTGAGTAAATTGGCCATTTTCATGCACTTTTAACCATTCCATAAATCTTGTGTTTAGGGCCCCTGGAAGCATGAAAATCACTTTAAACATGCTAATTTTAGCTCTAACACTGATGATCCACCTACAAATGTGAACTGACGTTAAAAAATAAAACATTTGAAAACGGACCATTTTCCACATTTCTGAAGCATGACGTAATGGGGGGTGTTATCTCTTTTGTCAAAAATCAGCTGTTTTTGATTGAACATTAAATGCCTCCAAATAGTATTTAATTCACTTCCGGAGCCCCTGGAAGCATGAAAATCACTTTAAACATGCTAATTTTAGCTCTAACACTGATGATCCACCTACAAATGTGAACTGATGTTCAAAAATAAAACATTTGAAAACGGACCATTTTCCACATTTCTGAAGCATGACGTAATGGGGGGGTGTTATCTCTTTTGTCGAAAATCAGCCGTTTTTGCTCGAACATTAAATGCCTCCAAATGGTATTTAATTAACTTCCCGGGGTGAAGAAACCCTTTTTGAGAACTCAGAGTGAGTAAATTGGCCATTTTCATGCACTTTTAACCATTCCATAAATCTTGTGTTTAGGGCCCCTGGAAGCATGAAAATCACTTTAAACATGCTAATTTTAGCTCTAACACTGATGATCCACCTACAAATGTGAACTGACGTTCAAAAATAAAACATTTGAAAACGGACCATTTTCCACATTTCTGAAGCATGACGTAATGGGGGGGGTTATCTCTTTTGTCAAAAATCAGCTGTTTTTGCTTGAACATTAAATGCCTCCAAATAGTATTTAATTCACTTCCCGAGCCCCTGGAAGCATGAAAATCACTTTAAACATGCTAATTTTAGCTCTAACACTGATGATCCACCTACAAATGTGAACTGACGTTCAAAAATAAAACATTTGAAAACGGACCATTTTCCACATTTCTGAAGCATGACGTAATGGGGGGGGTGTTATCTCTTTTGTCGAAAATCAGCGGTTTTTGCTCGAACATTAAATGCCTCCAAATGGTGTTTAATTAACTTCCCGGGGTGAAGAAACCCTTTTTGAGAACTCAGAGTGAGTAAATTGGCCATTTTCATGCACTTTTAACCATTCCATAAATCTTGTGTTTAGGGCCCCTGGAAGCATGAAAATCACTTTAAACATGCTAATTTTAGCTCCAACACTGATGATCCACCTACAAATGTGAACTGACATTCAAAAATAAAACATTTTAAAACGGACCATTTTCCACATTTCTGAAGCATGACGTAATGGGGGGGTGTTATCTCTTTTGTCAAAAATCAGCTGTTTTTGATTGAACATTAAATGCCTCCAAATAGTATTTAATTCACTTCCCGAGCCCCTGGAAGCATGAACATCACTATAAACATGCTAATTTTAGCTCTAACACTGATGATCCACCTACAAATGTGAACTGACGTTCCAAAATAAAACATTTGAAAACGGACCATTTTCCACATTTCTGAAGCATGACTTAATGGGGGGGGTGTTATCTCTTTTGTCGAAAATCAGCCGTTTCTGCTCGAACATTAAATGCCTCCAAATGGTATTTAATTAACTTCCCGGGGTGAAGAAACACTTTTTGAGAACTCAGAGTGAGTAAATTGGCCATTTTCATGCACTTTTAACCATTCCATAAATCTTGTGTTTAGGGCCCCTGGAAGCATGAAAATCACTTTAAACATGCTAATTTTAGCTCTAACACTGATGATCCACCTACAAATGTGAACTGACGTTCAAAAATAAAACATTTGAAAACGGACCATTTTCCACATTTCTGAAGCATGACGTAATGGGGGGGTGTTATCTCTTTTGTCAAAAATCAGATGTTTTTGATTGAACATTAAATGCCTCCAAATAGTATTTAATTCACTTCCCGAGCCCCTGGAAGCATGAAAATCACTTTAAACATGCTAATTTTAGCTCTAACACTGATGATCCACCTACAAATGTGAACTGACGTTCAAAAATAAAACATTTGAAAACGGACCATTTTCCACATTTCTGAAGCATGACGTAATGGGGGGGTGTTATCTCTTTTGTCGAAAATCAGCGGTTTTTGCTCGAACATTAAATGCCTCCAAATGGTGTTTAATTAACTTCCCGGGGTGAAGAAACCCTTTTTGAGAACTCAGAGTGAGTAAATTGGCCATTTTCATGCACTTTTAACCATTCCATAAATCTTGTGTTTAGGGCCCCTGGAAGCATGAAAATCACTTTAAACATGCTAATTTTAGCTCCAACACTGATGATCCACCTACAAATGTGAACTGACATTCAAAAATAAAACATTTTAAAACGGACCATTTTCCACATTTCTGAAGCATGACGTAATGGGGGGGTGTTATCTCTTTTGTCAAAAATCAGCTGTTTTTGATTGAACATTAAATGCCTCCAAATAGTATTTAATTCACTTCCCGAGCCCCTGGAAGCATGAACATCACTATAAACATGCTAATTTTAGCTCTAACACTGATGATCCACCTACAAATGTGAACTGACGTTCCAAAATAAAACATTTGAAAACGGACCATTT
Organism: Lissotriton vulgaris; assembly: GCF_964263255.1. NCBI lineage: Eukaryota > Metazoa > Chordata > Amphibia > Caudata > Salamandridae > Lissotriton > Lissotriton vulgaris. Next base: position 430,433 of record NW_028241489.1, on the reverse strand, counting down.
TCCACATTTCTGAAGCATGACTTAATGGGGGGGGTGTTATCTCTTTTGTCGAAAATCAGCCGTTTCTGCTCGAACATTAAATGCCTCCAAATGGTATTTAATTAACTTCCCGGGGTGAAGAAACACTTTTTGAGAACTCAGAGTGAGTAAATTGGCCATTTTCATGCACTTTTAACCATTCCATAAATCTTGTGTTTAGGGCCCCTGGAAGCATGAAAATCACTTTAAACATGCTAATTTTAGCTCTAACACTGATGATCCACCTACAAATGTGAACTGACGTTCAAAAATAAAACATTTGAAAACGGACCATTTTCCACATTTCTGAAGCATGACGTAATGGGGGGGTGTTATCTCTTTTGTCAAAAATCAGATGTTTTTGATTGAACATTAAATGCCTCCAAATAGTATTTAATTCACTTCCCGAGCCCCTGGAAGCATGAAAATCACTTTAAACATGCTAATTTTAGCTCTAACACTGATGATCCACCTACAAATGTGAACTGACGTTCAAAAATAAAACATTTGAAAACGGACCATTTTCCACATTTCTGAAGCATGACGTAATGGGGGGGTGTTATCTCTTTTGTCGAAAATCAGCCGTTTTTGCTCGAACATTAAATGCCTCCAAATGGTATTTAATTAACTTCCCGGGGTGAAGAAACCCTTTTTGAGAACTCAGAGTGAGTAAATTGGCCATTTTCATGCACTTTTAACCATTCCATAAATCTTGTGTTTAGGGCCCCTGGAAGCATGAAAATCACTTTAAACATGCTAATTTTAGCTCTAACACTGATGATCCACCTACAAATGTGAACTGACGTTCAAAAATAAAACATTTGAAAACGGACCATTTTCCACATTTCTGAAGCATGACGTAATGGGGGGGGTTATGTCTTTTGTCAAAAATCAGCTGTTTTTGCTTGAACATTAAATGCCTCCAAATAGTATTTAATTCACTTCCCGAGCCCCTGGAAGCATGAAAATCACTTTAAACATGCTAATTTTAGCTCTAACACTGATGATCCACCTACAAATGTGAACTGACGTTCAAAAATAAAACATTTGAAAACGGACCATTTTCCACATTTCTGAAGCATGACGTAATGGGGGGGTGTTATCTCTTTTGTCGAAAATCAGCGGTTTTTGCTCGAACATTAAATGCCTCCAAATGGTGTTTAATTAACTTCCCGGGGTGAAGAAACCCTTTTTGAGAACTCAGAGTGAGTAAATTGGCCATTTTCATGCACTTTTAACCATTCCATAAATCTTGTGTTTAGGGCCCCTGGAAGCATGAAAATCACTTTAAACATGCTAATTTTAGCTCCAACACTGATGATCCACCTACAAATGTGAACTGACATTCAAAAATAAAACATTTTAAAACGGACCATTTTCCACATTTCTGAAGCATGACGTAATGGGGGGGTGTTATCTCTTTTGTCAAAAATCAGCTGTTTTTGATTGAACATTAAATGCCTCCAAATAGTATTTAATTCACTTCCCGAGCCCCTGGAAGCATGAACATCACTATAAACATGCTAATTTTAGCTCTAACACTGATGATCCACCTACAAATGTGAACTGACGTTCCAAAATAAAACATTTGAAAACGGACCATTTTCCACATTTCTGAAGCATGACTTAATGGGGGGGGTGTTATCTCTTTTGTCGAAAATCAGCCGTTTCTGCTCGAACATTAAATGCCTCCAAATGGTATTTAATTAACTTCCCGGGGTGAAGAAACACTTTTTGAGAACTCAGAGTGAGTAAATTGGCCATTTTCATGCACTTTTAACCATTCCATAAATCTTGTGTTTAGGGCCCCTGGAAGCATGAAAATCACTTTAAACATGCTAATTTTAGCTCTAACACTGATGATCCACCTACAAATGTGAACTGACGTTCAAAAATAAAACATTTGAAAACGGACCATTTTCCACATTTCTGAAGCATGACGTAATGGGGGGGTGTTATCTCTTTTGTCAAAAATCAGATGTTTTTGATTGAACATTAAATGCCTCCAAATAGTATTTAATTCACTTCCCGAGCCCCTGGAAGCATGAAAATCACTTTAAACATGCTAATTTTAGCTCTAACACTGATGATCCACCTACAAATGTGAACTGACGTTCAAAAATAAAACATTTGAAAACGGACCATTTTCCACATTTCTGAAGCATGACGTAATGGGGGGGTGTTATCTCTTTTGTCGAAAATCAGCCGTTTTTGCTCGAACATTAAATGCCTCCAAATGGTATTTAATTAACTTCCCGGGGTGAAGAAACCCTTTTTGAGAACTCAGAGTGAGTAAATTGGCCATTTTCATGCACTTTTAACCATTCCATAAATCTTGTGTTTAGGGCCCCTGGAAGCATGAAAATCACTTTAAACATGCTAATTTTAGCTCTAACCCTGATGATCCACCTACAAATGTGAACTGACGTTAAAAAATAAAAAATTTGAAAACGGACCATTTTCCACATTTCTGAAGCATGACGTAATGGGGGGTGTTATCTCTTTTGTCAAAAATCAGCTGTTTTTGATTGAACATTAAATGCCTCCAAATAGTATTTAATTCACTTCCAGAGCCCCTGGAAGCATGAAAATCACTTTAAACATGCTAATTTTAGCTCTAACACTGATGATCCACCTACAAATGTGAACTGATGTTCAAAAATAAAACATTTGAAAACGGACCATTTTCCACATTTCTGAAGCATGACGTAATGGGGGGGTGTTATCTCTTTTGTCGAAAATCAGCCGTTTTTGCTCGAACATTAAATGCCTCCAAATGGTATTTAATTAACTTCCCGGGGTGAAGAAACCCTTTTTGAAAACTCAGAGTGAGTAAATTGGCCATTTTCATGCACTTTTAACCATTCCATAAATCTTGTGTTTAGGGCCCCTGGAAGCATGAAAATCACTTTAAACATGCTAATTTTAGCTCTAACACTGATGATCCACCTACAAATGTGAACTGACGTTCAAAAATAAAACATTTGAAAACGGACCATTTTCCACATTTCTGAAGCATGACGTAATGGGGGGGTGTTATCTCTTTTGTCAAAAATCAGCTGTTTTTGCTTGAACATTAAATGCCTCCAAATAGTATTTAATTCACTTCCCGAGCCCCTGGAAGCATGAAAATCACTTTAAACATGCTAATTTTAGCTCTAACACTGATGATCCACCTACAAATGTGAACTGACGTTCAAAAATAAAACATTTGAAAACGGACCATTTTCCACATTTCTGAAGCATGACGTAATGGGGGGGTGTTATCTCTTTTGTCGAAAATCAGCCGTTTTTGCTCGAACATTAAATGCCTCCAAATGGTATTTAATTAACTTCCCGGGGTGAAGAAACCCTTTTTGAGAACTCAGAGTGAGTAAATTGGCCATTTTCATGCACTTTTAACCATTCCATAAATCTTGTGTTTAGGGCCCCTGGAAGCATGAAAATCACTTTAAACATGCTAATTTTAGCTCTAACACTGATGATCCACCTAAGAATGTGAACTGACGTTAAAAAATAAAACATTTGAAAACGGACCATTTTCCACATTTCTGAAGCATGACGTAATGGGGGGGTGTTATCTCTTTTGTAAAAAATCAGCTGTTTTTGATTGAACATTAAATGCCTCCAAATAGTATTTAATTCACTTCCAGAGCCCCTGGAAGCATGAAAATCACTTTAAACATGCTAATTTTAGCTCTAACACTGATGATCCACCTACAAATGTGAACTGATGTTCAAAAATAAAACATTTGAAAACGGACCATTTTCCACATTTCTGAAGCATGACGTAATGGGGGGGTGTTATCTCTTTTGTCGAAAATCAGCCGTTTTTGCTCGAACATTAAATGCCTCCAAATGGTATTTAATTAACTTCCCGGGGTGAAGAAACCCTTTTTGAGAACTCAGAGTGAGTAAATTGGCCATTTTCATGCACTTTTAACCATTCCATAAATCTTGTGTTTAGGGCCCCTGGAAGCATGAAAATCACTTTAAACATGCTAATTTTAGCTCTAACACTGATGATCCACCTACAAATGTGAACTGACGTTAAAAAATAAAACATTTGAAAACGGACCATTTTCCACATTTCTGAAGCATTACGTAATGGGGGGGTGTTATCTCTTTTGTCAAAAATCAGCTGTTTTTGATTGAACATTAAATGCCTCCAAATAGTATTTAATTCACTTCCCGAGCCCCTGGAAGCATGAAAATCACTTTAAACATGCTAATTTTAGCTCTAACACTGATGATCCACCTACAAATGTGAACTGATGTTCAAAAATAAAACATTTGAAAACGGACCATTTTCCACATTTCTGAAGCATGACGTAATGGGGGGGTGTTATCTCTTTTGTCGAAAATCAGCCGTTTTTGCTCGAACATTAAATGCCTCCAAATGGTATTTAATTAACTTCCCGGGGTGAAGAAACCCTTTTTGAGAACTCAGAGTGAGTAAATTGGCCATTTTCATGCACTTTTAACCATTCCATAAATCTTGTGTTTAGGGCCCCTGGAAGCATGAAAATCACTTTAAACATGCTAATTTTAGCTCTAACACTGATGATCCACCTACAAATGTGAACTGACGTTCAAAAATAAAACATTTAAAAACGGACCATTTTCCACATTTCTGAAGCATGACGTAATGGGGGGGTGTTATCTCTTTTGTCAAAAATCTGCTGTTTTTGCTTGAACATTAAATGCCTCCAAATAGTATTTAATTCACTTCCCGAGCCCCTGGAAGCATGAAAATCACTTTAAACATGCTAATTTTAGCTCTAACACTGATGATCCACCTACAATTGTGAACTGACGTTCAAAAATAAAACATTTAAAAACGGACCATTTTCCACATTTCTGAAGCATGACGTAATGGGGGGGTGTTATCTCTTTTGTCTAAAATCAGCCGTTTTTGCTCGAACATTAAATGCCTCCAAATGGTATTTAATTACCTTCCCGGGGTGAAGAAACCCTTTTTGAGAACTCAGAGTGAGTAAATTGGCCATTTTCATGCACTTTTAACCATTCCATAAATCTTGTGTTTAGGGCCCCTGGAAGCATGAAAATCACTTTAAACATGCTAATTTTAGCTCTAACACTGATGATCCACCTACAAATGTGAACTGACGTTAAAAAATAAAACATTTGAAAACGGACCATTTTCCACATTTCTGAAGCATGACGTAATGGGGGGGTGTTATCTCTTTTGTCAAAAATCAGCTGTTTTTGATTGAACATTAAATGCCTCCAAATAGTATTTAATTCACTTCCCGAGCCCCTGGAAGCATGAAAATCACTTTAAACATGCTAATTTTAGCTCTAACACTGATGATCCACCTACAAATGTGAACTGATGTTCAAAAATAAAACATTTGAAAACGGACCATTTTCCACATTTCTGAAGCATGACGTAATGGGGGGGTGTTATCTCTTTTGTCGAAAATCAGCCGTTTTTGCTCGAACATTAAATGCCTCCAAATGGTATTTAATTAACTTCCTGGGGTGAAGAAACCCTTTTTGAGAACTCAGAGTGAGTAAATTGGCCATTTTCATGCACTTTTAACCATTCCATAAATCTTGTGTTTAGGGCCCCTGGAAGCATGAAAATCACTTTAAACATGCTAATTTTAGCTCTAACACTGATGATCCACCTACAAATGTGAACTGACGTTCAAAAATAAAACATTTGAAAACGGACCATTTTCCACATTTCTGAAGCATGACGTAATGGGGGGGTGTTATCTCTTTTGTCAAAAATCAGCTGTTTTTGCTTGAACATTAAATGCCTCCAAATAGTATTTAATTCACTTCCCGAGCCCCTGGAAGCATGAAAATCACTTTAAACATGCTAATTTTAGCTCTAACACTGATGATCCACCTACAAATGTGAACTGACGTTCAAAAATAAAACATTTGAAAACGGACCATTTTCCACATTTCTGAAGCATGACGTAATGGGGGGGGTGTTATCTCTTTTGTCGAAAATCAGCCGTTTTTGCTCAAACATTAAATGCCTCCAAATGGTATTTAATTAACTTCCCGGGGTGAAGAAACCCTTTTTGAGAACTCAGAGTGAGTAAATTGGCCATTTTCATGCACTTTTAACCATTCCATAAATCTTGTGTTTAGGGCCCCTGGAAGCATGAAAATCACTTTAAACATGCTAATTTTAGCTCTAACACTGATGATCCACCTAAGAATGTGAACTGACGTTAAAAAATAAAACATTTGAAAACGGACCATTTTCCACATTTCTGAAGCATGACGTAATGGGGGGGTGTTATCTCTTTTGTAAAAAATCAGCTGTTTTTGATTGAACATTAAATGCCTCCAAATAGTATTTAATTCACTTCCAGAGCCCCTGGAAGCATGAAAATCACTTTAAACATGCTAATTTTAGCTCTAACACTGATGATCCACCTACAAATGTGAACTGATGTTCAAAAATAAAACATTTGAAAACGGACCATTTTCCACATTTCTGAAGCATGACGTAATGGGGGGGTGTTATCTCTTTTGTCGAAAATCAGACGTTTTTGCTCGAACATTAAATGCCTCCAAATGGTATTTAATTAACTTCCCGGGGTGAAGAAACCCTTTTTGAGAACTCAGAGTGAGTAAATTGGCCATTTTCATGCACTTTTAACCATTCCATAAATCTTGTGTTTAGGGCCCCTGGAAGCATGAAAATCACTTTAAACATGCTAATTTTAGCTCTAACACTGATGATCCACCTACAAATGTGAACTGACGTTCAAAAATAAAACATTTGAAAACGGACCATTTTCCACATTTCTGAAGCATGACGTAATGGGGGGGTGTTATCTCTTTTGTCAAAAATCTGCTGTTTTTGCTTGAACATTAAATGCCTCCAAATAGTATTTAATTCACTTCCCGAGCCCCTGGAAGCATGAAAATCACTTTAAACATGCTAATTTTAGCTCTAACACTGATGATCCACCTACAAATGTGAACTGACGTTCAAAAATAAAACATTTAAAAACGGACCATTTTCCACATTTCTGAAGCATGACGTAATGGGGGGGTGTTATCTCTTTTGTCTAAAATCAGCCGTTTTTGCTCGAACATTAAATGCCTCCAAATGGTATTTAATTAACTTCCCGGGGTGAAGAAACCCTTTTTGAGAACTCAGAGTGAGTAAATTGGCCATTTTCATGCACTTTTAACCATTCCATAAATCTTGTGTTTAGGGCCCCTGGAAGCATGTAAATCACTTTAAACATGCTAATTTTAGCTCTAACACTGATGATCCACCTACAAATGTGAACTGACGTTAAAAAATAAAACATTTGAAAACGGACCATTTTCCACATTTCTGAAGCATGACGTAATGGGGGGTGTTATCTCTTTTGTCAAAAATCAGCTGTTTTTGATTGAACATTAAATGCCTCCAAATAGTATTTAATTCACTTCCCGAGCCCCTGGAAGCATGAAAATCACTTTAAACATGCTAATTTTAGCTCTAACACTGATGATCCACCTACAAATGTGAACTGATGTTCAAAAATAAAACATTTGAAAACGGACCATTTTCCACATTTCTGAAGCATGACGTAATGGGGGGGTGTTATCTCTTTTGTCGAAAATCAGCCGTTTTTGCTCGAACATTAAATGCCTCCAAATGGTATTTAATTAACTTCCCGGGGTGAAGAAACCCTTTTTGAGAACTCAGAGTGAGTAAATTGGCCATTTTCATGCACTTTTAACCATTCCATAAATCTTGTGTTTAGGGCCCCTGGAAGCATGAAAATCACTTTAAACATGCTAATTTTAGCTCTAACACTGATGATCCACCTACAAATGTGAACTGACGTTCAAAAAGAAAACATTTGAAAACGGACCATTTTCCACATTTCTGAAGCATGACGTAATGGGGGGGGTGTTATCTCTTTTGTCGAAAATCAGCCGTTTTTGCTCGAACATTAAATGCCTCCAAATGGTATTTAATTAACTTCCCGGGGTGAAGAAACCCTTTTTGAGAACTCAGAGTGAGTAAATTGGCCATTTTCATGCACTTTTAACCATTCCATAAATCTTGTGTTTAGGGCCCCTGGAAGCATGAAAATCACTTTAAACATGCTAATTTTAGCTCTAACACTGATGATCCACCTACAAATGTGAACTGACGTTAAAAAATAAAACATTTGAAAACGGACCATTTTCCACATTTCTGAAGCATGACGTAATGGGGGGGTGTTATCTCTTTTGTCAAAAATCAGCTGTTTTTGATTGAACATTAAATGCCTCCAAATAGTATTTAATTCACTTCCCGAGCCCCTGGAAGCATGAAAATCACTTTAAACATGCTAATTTTAGCTCTAACACTAATGATCCACCTACAAATGTGAACTGATGTTCAAAAATAAAACATTTGAAAACGGACCATTTTCCACATTTCTGAAGCATGACGTAATGGGGGGGTGTTATCTCTTTTGTCGAAAATCAGCCGTTTTTGCTCGAACATTAAATGCCTCCAAATGGTATTTAATTAACTTCCCAGGGTGAAGAAACCCTTTTTGAGAACTCAGAGTGAGTAAATTGGCCATTTTCATGCACTTTTAACCATTCCATAAATCTTGTGTTTAGGGCCCCTGGAAGCATGAAAATCACTTTAAACATGCTAATTTTAGCTCGAACACTGATGATCCACCTACAAATGTGAACTGACGTTCAAAAATAAAACATTTGAAAACGGACCATTTTCCACATTTCTGAAGCATGACGTAATGGGGGGGTGTTATCTCTTTTGTCAAAAATCTGCTGTTTTTGCTTGAACATTAAATGCCTCCAAATAGTATTTAATTCACTTCCCGAGCCCCTGGAAGCATGAAAATCACTTTAAACATGCTAATTTTAGCTCTAACACTGATGATCCACCTACAATTGTGAACTGACGTTCAAAAATAAAACATTTAAAAACGGACCATTTTCCACATTTCTGAAGCATGACGTAATGGGGGGGTGTTATCTCTTTTGACTAAAATCAGCCGTTTTTGCTCGAACATTAAATGCCTCCAAATGGTATTTAATTAACTTCCCGGGGTGAAGAAACCCTTTTTGAGAACTCAGAGTGAGTAAATTGGCCATTTTCATGCACTTTTAACCATTCCATAAATCTTGTGTTTAGGGCCCCTGGAAGCATGAAAATCACTTTAAACATGCTAATTTTAGCTCTAACACTGATGATCCACCTACAAATGTGAACTGACGTTAAAAAATAAAACATTTGAAAACGGACCATTTTCCACATTTCTGAAGCATGACGTAATGGGGGGGGTGTTATCTCTTTTGTCAAAAATCAGCTGTTTTTGATTGAACATTAAATGCCTCCAAATAGTATTTAATTCACTTCCCGAGCCCCTGGAAGCATGAAAATCACTTTAAACATGCTAATTTTAGCTCTAACACTGATGATCCACCTACAAATGTGAACTGATGTTCAAAAATAAAACATTTGAAAACGGACCATTTTCCACATTTCTGAAGCATGACGTAATGGGGGGGTGTTATCTCTTTTGTCGAAAATCAGCCGTTTTTGCTCGAACATTAAATGCCTCCAAATGGTATTTAATTAACTTCCCGGGGTGAAGAAACCCTTTTTGAGAACTCAGAGTGAGTAAATTGGCCATTTTCATGCACTTTTAACCATTCCATAAATCTTGTGTTTAGGGCCCCTGGAAGCATGAAAATCACTTTAAACATGCTAATTTTAGCTCTAACACTGATGATCCACCTACAAATGTGAACTGACGTTCAAAAATAAAACATTTAAAAACGGACCATTTTCCACATTTCTGAAGCATGACGTAATGGGGGGGTGTTATCTCTTTTGTCAAAAATCTGCTGTTTTTGCTTGAACATTAAATGCCTCCAAATAGTATTTAATTCACTTCCCGAGCCCCTGGAAGCATGAAAATCACTTTAAACATGCTAATTTTAGCTCTAACACTGATGATCCACCTACAATTGTGAACTGACGTTCAAAAATAAAACATTTAAAAACGGACCATTTTCCACATTTCTGAAGCATGACGTAATGGGGGGGTGTTATCTCTTTTGTCTAAAATCAGCCGTTTTTGCTCGAACATTAAATGCCTCCAAATGGTATTTAATTACCTTCCCGGGGTGAAGAAACCCTTTTTGAGAACTCAGAGTGAGTAAATTGGCCATTTTCATGCACTTTTAACCATTCCATAAATCTTGTGTTTAGGGCCCCTGGAAGCATGAAAATCACTTTAAACATGCTAATTTTAGCTCTAACACTGATGATCCACCTACAAATGTGAACTGACGTTAAAAAATAAAACATTTGAAAACGGACCATTTTCCACATTTCTGAAGCATGACGTAATGGGGGGGTGTTATCTCTTTTGTCAAAAATCAGCTGTTTTTGATTGAACATTAAATGCCTCCAAATAGTATTTAATTCACTTCCCGAGCCCCTGGAAGCATGAAAATCACTTTAAACATGCTAATTTTAGCTCTAACACTGATGATCCACCTACAAATGTGAACTGATGTTCAAAAATAAAACATTTGAAAACGGACCATTTTCCACATTTCTGAAGCATGACGTAATGGGGGGGTGTTATCTCTTTTGTCGAAAATCAGCCGTTTTTGCTCGAACATTAAATGCCTCCAAATGGTATTTAATTAACTTCCCGGGGTGAAGAAACCCTTTTTGAGAACTCAGAGTGAGTAAATTGGCCATTTTCATGCACTTTTAACCATTCCATAAATCTTGTGTTTAGGGCCCCTGGAAGCATGAAAATCACTTTAAACATGCTAATTTTAGCTCTAACACTGATGATCCACCTACAAATGTGAACTGACGTTCAAAAATAAAACATTTGAAAACGGACCATTTTCCACATTTCTGAAGCATGACGTAATGGGGGGGTGTTATCTCTTTTGTCAAAAATCAGCTGTTTTTGCTTGAACATTAAATGCCTCCAAATAGTATTTAATTCACTTCCCGAGCCCCTGGAAGCATGAAAATCACTTTAAACATGCTAATTTTAGCTCTAACACTGATGATCCACCTACAAATGTGAACTGACGTTCAAAAATAAAACATTTGAAAACGGACCATTTTCCACATTTCTGAAGCATGACGTAATGGGGGGGTGTTATCTCTTTTGTCGAAAATCAGCCGTTTTTGCTCAAACATTAAATGCCTCCAAATGGTATTTAATTAACTTCCCGGGGTGAAGAAACCCTTTTTGAGAACTCAGAGTGAGTAAATTGGCCATTTTCATGCACTTTTAACCATTCCATAAATCTTGTGTTTAGGGCCCCTGGAAGCATGAAAATCACTTTAAACATGCTAATTTTAGCTCTAACACTGATGATCCACCTAAGAATGTGAACTGACGTTAAAAAATAAAACATTTGAAAACGGACCATTTTCCACATTTCTGAAGCATGACGTAATGGGGGGGTGTTATCTCTTTTGTAAAAAATCAGCTGTTTTTGATTGAACATTAAATGCCTCCAAATAGTATTTAATTCACTTCCAGAGCCCCTGGAAGCATGAAAATCACTTTAAACATGCTAATTTTAGCTCTAACACTGATGATCCACCTACAAATGTGAACTGATGTTCAAAAATAAAACATTTGAAAACGGACCATTTTCCACATTTCTGAAGCATGACGTAATGGGGGGGTGTTATCTCTTTTGTCGAAAATCAGACGTTTTTGCTCGAACATTAAATGCCTCCAAATGGTATTTAATTAACTTCCCGGGGTGAAGAAACCCTTTTTGAGAACTCAGAGTGAGTAAATTGGCCATTTTCATGCACTTTTAACCATTCCATAAATCTTGTGTTTAGGGCCCCTGGAAGCATGAAAATCACTTTAAACATGCTAATTTTAGCTCTAACACTGATGATCCACCTACAAATGTGAACTGACGTTCAAAAATAAAACATTTGAAAACGGACCATTTTCCACATTTCTGAAGCATGACGTAATGGGGGGGTGTTATCTCTTTTGTCAAAAATCTGCTGTTTTTGCTTGAACATTAAATGCCTCCAAATAGTATTTAATTCACTTCCCGAGCCCCTGGAAGCATGAAAATCACTTTAAACATGCTAATTTTAGCTCTAACACTGATGATCCACCTACAAATGTGAACTGACGTTCAAAAATAAAACATTTAAAAACGGACCATTTTCCACATTTCTGAAGCATGACGTAATGGGGGGGTGTTATCTCTTTTGTCTAAAATCAGCCGTTTTTGCTCGAACATTAAATGCCTCCAAATGGTATTTAATTAACTTCCCGGGGTGAAGAAACCCTTTTTGAGAACTCAGAGTGAGTAAATTGGCCATTTTCATGCACTTTTAACCATTCCATAAATCTTGTGTTTAGGGCCCCTGGAAGCATGAAAATCACTTTAAACATGCTAATTTTAGCTCTAACACTGATGATCCACCTACAAATGTGAACTGACGTTAAAAAATAAAACATTTGAAAACGGACCATTTTCCACATTTCTGAAGCATGACGTAATGGGGGGGGTGTTATCTCTTTTGTCAAAAATCAGCTGTTTTTGATTGAACATTAAATGCCTCCAAATAGTATTTAATTCACTTCCCGAGCCCCTGGAAGCATGAAAATCACTTTAAACATGCTAATTTTAGCTCTAACACTGATGATCCACCTACAAATGTGAACTGATGTTCAAAAATAAAACATTTGAAAACGGACCATTTTCCACATTTCTGAAGCATGACGTAATGGGGGGGTGTTATCTCTTTTGTCGAAAATCAGCCGTTTTTGCTCGAACATTAAATGCCTCCAAATGGTATTTAATTAACTTCCCGGGGTGAAGAAACCCTTTTTGAGAACTCAGAGTGAGTAAATTGGCCATTTTCATGCACTTTTAACCATTCCATAAATCTTGTGTTTAGGGCCCCTGGAAGCATGAAAATCACTTTAAACATGCTAATTTTAGCTCTAACACTGATGATCCACCTACAAATGTGAACTGACGTTCAAAAATAAAACATTTAAAAACGGACCATTTTCCACATTTCTGAAGCATGACGTAATGGGGGGGTGTTATCTCTTTTGTCTAAAATCAGCCGTTTTTGCTCGAACATTAAATGCCTCCAAATAGTATTTAATTCACTTCCCGAGCCCCTGGAAGCATGAAAATCACTTTAAACATGCTAATTTTAGCTCTAACACTGATGATCCACCTACAATTGTGAACTGACGTTCAAAAATAAAACATTTAAAAACGGACCATTTTCCACATTTCTGAAGCATGACGTAATGGGGGGGTGTTATCTCTTTTGTCTAAAATCAGCCGTTTTTGCTCGAACATTAAATGCCTCCAAATGGTATTTAATTACCTTCCCGGGGTGAAGAAACCCTTTTTGAGAACTCAGAGTGAGTAAATTGGCCATTTTCATGCACTTTTAACCATTCCATAAATCTTGTGTTTAGGGCCCCTGGAAGCATGAAAATCACTTTAAACATGCTAATTTTAGCTCTAACACTGATGATCCACCTACAAATGTGAACTGACGTTAAAAAATAAAACATTTGAAAACGGACCATTTTCCACATTTCTGAAGCATGACGTAATGGGGGGGTGTTATCTCTTTTGTCAAAAATCAGCTGTTTTTGATTGAACATTAAATGCCTCCAAATAGTATTTAATTCACTTCCCGAGCCCCTGGAAGCATGAAAATCACTTTAAACATGCTAATTTTAGCTCTAACACTGATGATCCACCTACAAATGTGAACTGATGTTCAAAAATAAAACATTTGAAAACGGACCATTTTCCACATTTCTGAAGCATGACGTAATGGGGGGGTGTTATCTCTTTTGTCGAAAATCAGCCGTTTTTGCTCGAACATTAAATGCCTCCAAATGGTATTTAATTAACTTCCCGGGGTGAAGAAACCCTTTTTGAGAACTCAGAGTGAGTAAATTGGCCATTTTCATGCACTTTTAACCATTCCATAAATCTTGTGTTTAGGGCCCCTGGAAGCATGAAAATCACTTTAAACATGCTAATTTTAGCTCTAACACTGATGATCCACCTACAAATGTGAACTGACGTTCAAAAATAAAACATTTGAAAACGGACCATTTTCCACATTTCTGAAGCATGACGTAATGGGGGGGTGTTATCTCTTTTGTCAAAAATCAGCTGTTTTTGCTTGAACATTAAATGCCTCCAAATAGTATTTAATTCACTTCCCGAGCCCCTGGAAGCATGAAAATCACTTTAAACATGCTAATTTTAGCTCTAACACTGATGATCCACCTACAAATGTGAACTGACGTTCAAAAATAAAACATTTGAAAACGGACCATTTTCCACATTTCTGAAGCATGACGTAATGGGGGGGTGTTATCTCTTTTGTCGAAAATCAGCCGTTTTTGCTCAAACATTAAATGCCTCCAAATGGTATTTAATTAACTTCCCGGGGTGAAGAAACCCTTTTTGAGAACTCAGAGTGAGTAAATTGGCCATTTTCATGCACTTTTAACCATTCCATAAATCTTGTGTTTAGGGCCCCTGGAAGCATGAAAATCACTTTAAACATGCTAATTTTAGCTCTAACACTGATGATCCACCTAAGAATGTGAACTGACGTTAAAAAATAAAACATTTGAAAACGGACCATTTTCCACATTTCTGAAGCATGACGTAATGGGGGGGTGTTATCTCTTTTGTAAAAAATCAGCTGTTTTTGATTGAACATTAAATGCCTCCAAATAGTATTTAATTCACTTCCAGAGCCCCTGGAAGCATGAAAATCACTTTAAACATGCTAATTTTAGCTCTAACACTGATGATCCACCTACAAATGTGAACTGATGTTCAAAAATAAAACATTTGAAAACGGACCATTTTCCACATTTCTGAAGCATGACGTAATGGGGGGGTGTTATCTCTTTTGTCGAAAATCAGACGTTTTTGCTCGAACATTAAATGCCTCCAAATGGTATTTAATTAACTTCCCGGGGTGAAGAAACCCTTTTTGAGAACTCAGAGTGAGTAAATTGGCCATTTTCATGCACTTTTAACCATTCCATAAATCTTGTGTTTAGGGCCCCTGGAAGCATGAAAATCACTTTAAACATGCTAATTTTAGCTCTAACACTGATGATCCACCTACAAATGTGAACTGACGTTCAAAAATAAAACATTTGAAAACGGACCATTTTCCACATTTCTGAAGCATGACGTAATGGGGGGGTGTTATCTCTTTTGTCAAAAATCTGCTGTTTTTGCTTGAACATTAAATGCCTCCAAATAGTATTTAATTCACTTCCCGAGCCCCTGGAAGCATGAAAATCACTTTAAACATGCTAATTTTAGCTCTAACACTGATGATCCACCTACAAATGTGAACTGACGTTCAAAAATAAAACATTTAAAAACGGACCATTTTCCACATTTCTGAAGCATGACGTAATGGGGGGGTGTTATCTCTTTTGTCTAAAATCAGCCGTTTTTGCTCGAACATTAAATGCCTCCAAATGGTATTTAATTAACTTCCCGGGGTGAAGAAACCCTTTTTGAGAACTCAGAGTGAGTAAGTTGGCCATTTTCATGCACTTTTAACCATTCCATAAATCTTGTGTTTAGGGCCCCTGGAAGCATGAAAATCACTTTAAACATGCTAATTTTAGCTCTAACACTGATGATCCACCTACAAATGTGAACTGACGTTAAAAAATAAAACATTTGAAAACGGACCATTTTCCACATTTCTGAAGCATGACGTAATGGGGGGTGTTATCTCTTTTGTCAAAAATCAGCTGTTTTTGATTGAACATTAAATGCCTCCAAATAGTATTTAATTCACTTCCCGAGCCCCTGGAAGCATGAAAATCACTTTAAACATGCTAATTTTAGCTCTAACACTGATGATCCACCTACAAATGTGAACTGATGTTCAAAAATAAAACATTTGAAAACGGACCATTTTCCACATTTCTGAAGCATGACGTAATGGGGGGTGTTATCTCTTTTGTCGAAAATCAGCCGTTTTTGCTCGAACATTAAATGCCTCCAAATGGTATTTAATTAACTTCCCGGGGTGAAGAAACCCTTTTTGAGAACTCAGAGTGAGTAAATTGGCCATTTTCATGCACTTTTAACCATTCCATAAATCTTGTGTTTAGGGCCCCTGGAAGCATGAAAATCACTTTAAACATGCTAATTTTAGCTCTAACACTGATGATCCACCTACAAATGTGAACTGACGTTCAAAAATAAAACATTTGAAAACTGACCATTTTCCACATTTCTGAAGCATGACGTAATGGGGGGGGTGTTATCTCTTTTGTCGAAAATCAGCCGTTTTTGCTCGAACATTAAATGCCTCCAAATGGTATTTAATTAACTTCCCGGGGTGAAGAAACCCTTTTTGAGAACTCAGAGTGAGTAAATTGGCCATTTTCATGCACTTTTAACCATTCCATAAATCTTGTGTTTAGGGCCCCTGGAAGCATGAAAATCACTTTAAACATGCTAATTTTAGCTCTAACACTGATGATCCACCTACAAATGTGAACTGACGTTAAAAAATAAAACATTTGAAAACGGACCATTTTCCACATTTCTGAAGCATGACGTAATGGGGGGGTGTTATCTCTTTTGTCAAAAATCAGCTGTTTTTGATTGAACATTAAATGCCTCCAAATAGTATTTAATTCACTTCCCGAGCCCCTGGAAGCATGAAAATCACTTTAAACATGCTAATTTTAGCTCTAACACTAATGATCCACCTACAAATGTGAACTGATCTTCAAAAATAAAACATTTGAAAACGGACCATTTTCCACATTTCTGAAGCATGACGTAATGGGGGGGTGTTATCTCTTTTGTCGAAAATCAGCCGTTTTTGCTTGAACATTAAATGCCTCCAAATGGTATTTAATTAACTTCCCGGGGTGAAGAAACCCTTTTTGAGAACTCAGAGTGAGTAAATTGGCCATTTTCATGCACTTTTAACCATTCCATAAATCTTGTGTTTAGGGCCCCTGGAAGCATGAAAATCACTTTAAACATGCTAATTTTAGCTCTAACACTGATGATCCACCTACAAATGTGAACTGACGTTCAAAAATAAAACATTTGAAAACGGACCATTTTCCACATTTCTGAAGCATGACGTAATGGGGGGGGTGTTATCTCTTTTGTCGAAAATCAGCCGTTTTTGCTTGAACATTAAATGCCTCCAAATGGTATTTAATTAACTTCCCGGGGTGAAGAAACCCTTTTTGAGAACTCAGAGTGAGTAAATTGGCCATTTTCATGCACTTTTAACCATTCCATAAATCTTGTGTTTAGGGCCCCAGGAAGCATGAAAATCACTTTAAACATGCTAATTTTAGCTCTAACACTGATGATCCACCTAAGAATGTGAACTGACGTTAAAAAATAAAACATTTGAAAACGGACCATTTTCCACATTTCTGAAGCATGACGTAATGGGGGGGTGTTATCTCTTTTGTAAAAAATCAGCTGTTTTTGATTGAACATTAAATGCCTCCAAATAGTATTTAATTCACTTCCAGAGCCCCTGGAAGCATGAAAATCACTTTAAACATGCTAATTTTAGCTCTAACACTGATGATCCACCTACAAATGTGAACTGATGTTCAAAAATAAAACATTTGAAAACGGACCATTTTCCACATTTCTGAAGCATGACGTAATGGGGGGGTGTTATCTCTTTTGTCGAAAATCAGCCGTTTTTGCTCGAACATTAAATGCCTCCAAATGGTATTTAATTAACTTCCCGGGGTGAAGAAACCCTTTTTGAGAACTCAGAGTGAGTAAATTGGCCATTTTCATGCACTTTTAACCATTCCATAAATCTTGTGTTTAGGGCCCCTGGAAGCATGAAAATCACTTTAAACATGCTAATTTTAGCTCTAACACTGATGATCCACCTACAAATGTGAACTGACGTTCAAAAATAAAACATTTGAAAACGGACCATTTTCCACATTTCTGAAGCATGACGTAATGGGGGGGTGTTATCTCTTTTGTCAAAAATCTGCTGTTTTTGCTTGAACATTAAATGCCTCCAAATAGTATTTAATTCACTTCCCGAGCCCCTGGAAGCATGAAAATCACTTTAAACATGCTAATTTTATCTCTAACACTGATGATCCACCTACAAATGTGAACTGACGTTCAAAAATAAAACATTTGAAAACGGACCATTTTCCACATTTCTGAAGCATGACGTAATGGGGGGGTGTTATCTCTTTTGTCGAAAATCAGCCGTTTTTGCTCGAACATTAAATGCCTCCAAATGGTATTTAATTAACTTCCCGGGGTGAAGAAACCCTTTATGAGAACTCAGAGTGAGTAAATTGGCCATTTTCATGCACTTTTAACCATTCCATAAATCTTGTGTTTAGGGCCCCTGGAAGCATGAAAATCACTTTAAACATGCTAATTTTAGCTCTAACACTGATGATCCACCTACAAATGTGAACTGACGTTCAAAAATAAAACATTTGAAAACGGACCATTTTCCACATTTCTGAAGCATGACGTAATGGGGGGGGTGTTATCTCTTTTGTCAAAAATCAGCTGTTTTTGCTTGAACATTAAATGCCTCCAAATAGTATTTAATTCACTTCCCGACCCCCTGGAAGCATGAAAATCACTTTAAACATGATAATTTTAGCTCTAACACTGATGATCCACCTACAAATGTGAACTGACGTTCAAAAATAAAACATTTGAAAACGGACCATTTTCCACATTTCTGAAGCATGACGTAATGGGGGGGTGTTATCTCTTTTGTCGAAAATCAGAGGTTTTTGCTCGAACATTAAATGCCTCCAAATGGTATTTAATTAACTTCCCGGGGTGAAGAAACCCTTTTTGAGAACTCAGAGTGAGTAAATTGGCCATTTTCATGCACTTTTAACCATTCCATAAATCTTGTGTTTAGGGCCCCTGGAAGCATGAAAATCACTTTAAACATGCTAATTTTAGCTCCAACACTGATGATCCACCTACAAATGTGAACTGACATTCAAAAATAAAACATTTTAAAACGGACCATTTTCCACATTTCTGAAGCATGACGTAATGGGGGGGTGTTATCTCTTTTGTCAAAAATCAGCTGTTTTTGATTGAACATTAAATGCCTCCAAATAGTATTTAATTCACTTCCCGAGCCCCTGGAAGCATGAACATCACTATAAACATGCTAATTTTAGCTCTAACACTGATGATCCACCTACAAATGTGAACTGATGTTCAAAAATAAAACATTTGAAAGCGGACCATTTCCACATTTCTGAAGCATGACGTAATGGGGGGGTGTTATCTCTTTTGTCGAAAATCAGCCGTTTTTGCTCGAACATTAAATGCCTCCAAATGGTATTTAATTAACTTCCCGGGGTGAAGAAACCCTTTTTGAGAACTCAGAGTGAGTAAATTGGCCATTTTCATGCACTTTTAACCATTCCATAAATCTTGTGTTTAGGGCCCCTGGAAGCATGAAAATCACTTTAAACATGCTAATTTTAGCTCTAACACTGATGATCCACCTACAAATGTGAACTGACGTTCAAAAATAAAACATTTGAAAACGGACCATTTTCCACATTTCTGAAGCATGACGTAATGGGGGGGTGTTATCTCTTTTGTCAAAAATCTGCTGTTTTTGCTTGAACATTAAATGCCTCCAAATAGTATTTAATTCACTTCCCGAGCCCCTGGAAGCATGAAAATCACTTTAAACATGCTAATTTTATCTCTAACACTGATGATCCACCTACAAATGTGAACTGACGTTCAAAAATAAAACATTTGAAAACGGACCATTTTCCACATTTCTGAAGCATGACGTAATGGGGGGGTGTTATCTCTTTTGTCGAAAATCAGCCGTTTTTGCTCGAACATTAAATGCCTCCAAATGGTATTTAATTAACTTCCCGGGGTGAAGAAACCCTTTTTGAGAACTCAGAGTGAGTAAATTGGCCATTTTCATGCACTTTTAGCCATTCCATAAATCTTGTGTTTAGGGCCCCTGGAAGCATGAAAATCACTTTAAACATGCTAATTTTAGCTCTAACACTGATGATCCACCTACAAATGTGAACTGACGTTCAAAAATAAAACATTTGAAAACGGACCATTTTCCACATTTCTGAAGCATGACGTAATGGGGGGGTGTTATCTCTTTTGTCAAAAATCAGCTGTTTTTGCTTGAACATTAAATGCCTCCAAATAGTATTTAATTCACTTCCTGAGCCCCTGGAAGCATGAAAATCACTTTAAACATGCTAATTTTAGCTCCAACACTGATGATCCACCTACAAATGTGAACTGACATTCAAAAATAAAACATTTTAAAACGGACCATTTTCCACATTTCTGAAGCATGACGTAATGGGGGGGTGTTATCTCTTTTGTCAAAAATCAGCTGTTTTTGATTGAACATTAAATGCCTCCAAATAGTATTTAATTCACTTCCCGAGCCCCTGGAAGCATGAACATCACTATAAACATGCTAATTTTAGCTCTAACACTGATGATCCACCTACAAATGTGAACTGACGTTCCAAAATAAAACATTTGAAAACGGACCATTTTCCACATTTCTGAAGCATGACTTAATGGGGGGGGTGTTATCTCTTTTGTCGAAAATCAGCCGTTTCTGCTCGAACATTAAATGCCTCCAAATGGTATTTAATTAACTTCCCGGGGTGAAGAAACACTTTTTGAGAACTCAGAGTGAGTAAATTGGCCATTTTCATGCACTTTTAACCATTCCATAAATCTTGTGTTTAGGGCCCCTGGAAGCATGAAAATCACTTTAAACATGCTAATTTTAGCTCTAACACTGATGATCCACCTACAAATGTGAACTGACGTTAAAAAATAAAACATTTGAAAACGGACCATTTTCCACATTTCTGAAGCATGACGTAATGGGGGGTGTTATCTCTTTTGTCAAAAATCAGCTGTTTTTGATTGAACATTAAATGCCTCCAAATAGTATTTAATTCACTTCCCGAGCCCCTGGAAGCATGAAAATCACTTTAAACATGCTAATTTTAGCTCTAACACTGATGATCCACCTACAAATGTGAACTGATGTTCAAAAATAAAACATTTGAAAGCGGACCATTTCCACATTTCTGAAGCATGACGTAATGGGGGGGTGTTATCTCTTTTGTCGAAAATCAGCCGTTTTTGCTCGAACATTAAATGCCTCCAAATGGTATTTAATTAACTTCCCGGGGTGAAGAAACCCTTTTTGAGAACTCAGAGTGAGTAAATTGGCCATTTTCATGCACTTTTAACCATTCCATAAATCTTGTGTTTAGGGCCCCTGGAAGCATGAAAATCACTTTAAACATGCTAATTTTAGCTCTAACACTGATGATCCACCTACAAATGTGAACTGACGTTCAAAAATAAAACATTTGAAAACGGACCATTTTCCACATTTCTGAAGCATGACGTAATGGGGGGGTGTTATCTCTTTTGTCAAAAATCAGCTGTTTTTGCTTGAACATTAAATGCCTCCAAATAGTATTTAATTCACTTCCCGAGCCCCTGGAAGCATGAAAATCACTTTAAACATGCTAATTTTAGCTCTAACACTGATGATCCACCTACAAATGTGAACTGACGTTCAAAAATAAAACATTTGAAAACGGACCATTTTCCACATTTCTGAAGCATGACGTAATGGGGGGGTGTTATCTCTTCTGTCGAAAATCAGCCGTTTTTGCTCGAACATTAAATGCCTCCAAATGGTATTTAATTAACTTCCCGGGGTGAAGAAACCCTTTTTGAGAACTCAGAGTGAGTAAATTGGCCATTTTCATGCACTTTTAACCATTCCATAAATCTTGTGTTTAGGGCCCCAGGAAGCATGAAAATCACTTTAAACATGCTAATTTTAGCTCTAACACTGATGATCCACCTAAGAATGTGAACTGACGTTAAAAAATAAAACATTTGAAAACGGACCATTTTCCACATTTCTGAAGCATGACGTAATGGGGGGGTGTTATCTCTTTTGTAAAAAATCAGCTGTTTTTGATTGAACATTAAATGCCTCCAAATAGTATTTAATTCACTTCCAGAGCCCCTGGAAGCATGAAAATCACTTTAAACATGCTAATTTTAGCTCTAACACTGATGATCCACCTACAAATGTGAACTGATGTTCAAAAATAAAACATTTGAAAACGGACCATTTTCCACATTTCTGAAGCATGACGTAATGGGGGGGTGTTATCTCTTTTGTCGAAAATCAGCCGTTTTTGCTCGAACATTAAATGCCTCCAAATGGTATTTAATTAACTTCCCGGGGTGAAGAAACCCTTTTTGAGAACTCAGAGTGAGTAAATTGGCCATTTTCATGCACTTTTAACCATTCCATAAATCTTGTGTTTAGGGCCCCTGGAAGCATGAAAATCACTTTAAACATGCAAATTTTAGCTCTAACACTGATGATCCACCTACAAATGTGAACTGACGTTCAAAAATAAAACATTTGAAAACGGACCATTTTCCACATTTCTGAAGCATGACGTAATGGGGGGGTGTTATCTCTTTTGTCAAAAATCTGCTGTTTTTGCTTGAACATTAAATGCCTCCAAATAGTATTTAATTCACTTCCCGAGCCCCTGGAAGCATGAAAATCACTTTAAACATGCTAATTTTAGCTCTAACACTGATGATCCACCTACAATTGTGAACTGACGTTCAAAAATAAAACATTTAAAAACGGACCATTTTCCACATTTCTGAAGCATGACGTAATGGGGGGGTGTTATCTCTTTTGTCTAAAATCAGCCGTTTTTGCTCGAACATTAAATACCTCCAAATGGTATTTAATTAACTTCCCGGGGTGAAGAAACCCTTTTTGAGAACTCAGAGTGAGTAAATTGGCCATTTTCATGCACTTTTAACCATTCCATAAATCTTGTGTTTAGGGCCCCTGGAAGCATGAAAATCACTTTAAACATGCTAATTTTAGCTCTAACACTGATGATCCACCTACAAATGTGAACTGACGTTAAAAAATAAAACATTTGAAAACGGACCATTTTCCACATTTCTGAAGCATGACGTAATGGGGGGGTGTTATCTCTTTTGTCAAAAATCAGCTGTTTTTGATTGAACATTAAATGCCTCCAAATAGTATTTAATTCACTTCCCGAGCCCCTGGAAGCATGAAAATCACTTTAAACATGCTAATTTTAGCTCTAACACTGATGATCCACCTACAAATGTGAACTGACGTTCAAAAATAAAACATTTTAAAACGGACCATTTTCCACATTTCTGAAGCATGACGTAATGGGGGGGTGTTATCTCTTTTGTCAAAAATCAGCTGTTTTTGATTGAACATTAAATGCCTCCAAATAGTATTTAATTGACTTCCCGAGCCCCTGGAAGCATGAACATCACTATAAACATGCTAATTTTAGCTCTAACACTGATGATCCACCTACAAATGTGAACTGACGTTCCAAAATAAAACATTTGAAAACGGACCATTTTCCACATTTCTGAAGCATGACGTAATGGGGGGGTGTTATCTCTTTTGTCGAAAATCAGCCGTTTTTGCTCGAACATTAAATGCCTCCAAATGGTATTTAATTAACTTCCCGGGGTGAAGAAACCCTTTTTGAGAACTCAGAGTGAGTAAATTGGCCATTTTCATGCACTTTTAACCATTCCATAAATCTTGTGTTTAGGGCCCCTGGAAGCATGAAAATCACTTTAAACATGCTAATTTTAGCTCTAACCCTGATGATCCACCTACAAATGTGAACTGACGTTAAAAAATAAAAAATTTGAAAACGGACCATTTTCCACATTTCTGAAGCATGACGTAATGGGGGGTGTTATCTCTTTTGTCAAAAATCAGCTGTTTTTGATTGAACATTAAATGCCTCCAAATAGTATTTAATTCACTTCCAGAGCCCCTGGAAGCATGAAAATCACTTTAAACATGCTAATTTTAGCTCTAACACTGATGATCCACCTACAAATGTGAACTGATGTTCAAAAATAAAACATTTGAAAACGGACCATTTTCCACATTTCTGAAGCATGACGTAATGGGGGGGTGTTATCTCTTTTGTCGAAAATCAGCCGTTGTTGCTCGAACATTAAATCCCTCCAAATGGTATTTAATTAACTTCCCGGGGTGAAGAAACCCTTTTTGAAAACTCAGAGTGAGTAAATTGGCCATTTTCATGCACTTTTAACCATTCCATAAATCTTGTGTTTAGGGCCCCTGGAAGCATGAAAATCACTTTAAACATGCTAATTTTAGCTCTAACACTGATGATCCACCTACAAATGTGAACTGACGTTCAAAAATAAAACATTTGAAAACGGACCATTTTCCACATTTCTGAAGCATGACGTAATGGGGGGGTGTTATCTCTTTTGTCAAAAATCAGCTGTTTTTGCTTGAACATTAAATGCCTCCAAATAGTATTTAATTCACTTCCCGAGCCCCTGGAAGCATGAAAATCACTTTAAACATGCTAATTTTAGCTCTAACACTGATGATCCACCTACAAATGTGAACTGACGTTCAAAAATAAAACATTTGAAAACGGACCATTTTCCACATTTCTGAAGCATGACGTAATGGGGGGGTGTTATCTCTTTTGTCGAAAATCAGCCGTTTTTGCTCGAACATTAAATGCCTCCAAATGGTATTTAATTAACTTCCCGGGGTGAAGAAACCCTTTTTGAGAACTCAGAGTGAGTAAATTGGCCATTTTCATGCACTTTTAACCATTCCATAAATCTTGTGTTTAGGGCCCCTGGAAGCATGAAAATCACTTTAAACATGCTAATTTTAGCTCTAACACTGATGATCCACCTAAGAATGTGAACTGACGTTAAAAAATAAAACATTTGAAAACGGACCATTTTCCACATTTCTGAAGCATGACGTAATGGGGGGGTGTTATCTCTTTTGTAAAAAATCAGCTGTTTTTGATTGAACATTAAATGCCTCCAAATAGTATTTAATTCACTTCCAGAGCCCCTGGAAGCATGAAAATCACTTTAAACATGCTAATTTTAGCTCTAACACTGATGATCCACCTACAAATGTGAACTGATGTTCAAAAATAAAACATTTGAAAACGGACCATTTTCCACATTTCTGAAGCATGACGTAATGGGGGGGTGTTATCTCTTTTGTCGAAAATCAGCCGTTTTTGCTCGAACATTAAATGCCTCCAAATGGTATTTAATTAACTTCCCGGGGTGAAGAAACCCTTTTTGAGAACTCAGAGTGAGTAAATTGGCCATTTTCATGCACTTTTAACCATTCCATAAATCTTGTGTTTAGGGCCCCTGGAAGCATGAAAATCACTTTAAACATGCTAATTTTAGCTCTAACACTGATGATCCACCTACAAATGTGAACTGACGTTCAAAAATAAAACATTTGAAAACGGACCATTTTCCACATTTCTGAAGCATGACGTAATGGGGGGTGTTATCTCTTTTGTCAAAAATCTGCTGTTTTTGCTTGAACATTAAATGCCTCCAAATAGTATTTAATTCACTTCCCGAGCCCCTGGAAGCATGAAAATCACTTTAAACATGCTAATTTTAGCTCTAACACTGATGATCCACCTACAATTGTGAACTGACGTTCAAAAATAAAACATTTAAAAACGGACCATTTTCCACATTTCTGAAGCATGACGTAATGGGGGGGTGTTATCTCTTTTGTCTAAAATCAGCCGTTTTTGCTCAAACATTAAATGCCTCCAAATGGTATTTAATTAACTTCCCGGGGTGAAGAAACCCTTTTTGAGAACTCAGAGTGAGTAAATTGGCCATTTTCATGCACTTTTAACCATTCCATAAATCTTGTGTTTAGGGCCCCTGGAAGCATGAAAATCACTTTAAACATGCTAATTTTAGCTCTAACACTGATGATCCACCTACAAATGTGAACTGACGTTAAAAAATAAAACATTTGAAAACGGACCATTTTCCACATTTCTGAAGCATTACGTAATGGGGGGGTGTTATCTCTTTTGTCAAAAATCAGCTGTTTTTGATTGAACATTAAATGCCTCCAAATAGTATTTAATTCACTTCCCGAGCCCCTGGAAGCATGAAAATCACTTTAAACATGCTAATTTTAGCTCTAACACTGATGATCCACCTACAAATGTGAACTGATGTTCAAAAATAAAACATTTGAAAACGGACCATTTTCCACATTTCTGAAGCATGACGTAATGGGGGGGTGTTATCTCTTTTGTCGAAAATCAGCCGTTTTTGCTCGAACATTAAATGCCTCCAAATGGTATTTAATTAACTTCCCGGGGTGAAGAAACCCTTTTTGAGAACTCAGAGTGAGTAAATTGGCCATTTTCATGCACTTTTAACCATTCCATAAATCTTGTGTTTAGGGCCCCTGGAAGCATGAAAATCACTTTAAACATGCTAATTTTAGCTCTAACACTGATGATCCACCTACAAATGTGAACTGACGTTCAAAAATAAAACATTTAAAAACGGACCATTTTCCACATTTCTGAAGCATGACGTAATGGGGGGGTGTTATCTCTTTTGTCAAAAATCTGCTGTTTTTGCTTGAACATTAAATGCCTCCAAATAGTATTTAATTCACTTCCCGAGCCCCTGGAAGCATGAAAATCACTTTAAACATGCTAATTTTAGCTCTAACACTGATGATCCACCTACAATTGTGAACTGACGTTCAAAAATAAAACATTTAAAAACGGACCATTTTCCACATTTCTGAAGCATGACGTAATGGGGGGGTGTTATCTCTTTTGTCTAAAATCAGCCGTTTTTGCTCGAACATTAAATGCCTCCAAATGGTATTTAATTACCTTCCCGGGGTGAAGAAACCCTTTTTGAGAACTCAGAGTGAGTAAATTGGCCATTTTCATGCACTTTTAACCATTCCATAAATCTTGTGTTTAGGGCCCCTGGAAGCATGAAAATCACTTTAAACATGCTAATTTTAGCTCTAACACTGATGATCCACCTACAAATGTGAACTGACGTTAAAAAATAAAACATTTGAAAACGGACCATTTTCCACATTTCTGAAGCATGACGTAATGGGGGGGTGTTATCTCTTTTGTCAAAAATCAGCTGTTTTTGATTGAACATTAAATGCCTCCAAATAGTATTTAATTCACTTCCCGAGCCCCTGGAAGCATGAAAATCACTTTAAACATGCTAATTTTAGCTCTAACACTGATGATCCACCTACAAATGTGAACTGATGTTCAAAAATAAAACATTTGAAAACGGACCATTTTCCACATTTCTGAAGCATGACGTAATGGGGGGGTGTTATCTCTTTTGTCGAAAATCAGCCGTTTTTGCTCGAACATTAAATGCCTCCAAATGGTATTTAATTAACTTCCTGGGGTGAAGAAACCCTTTTTGAGAACTCAGAGTGAGTAAATTGGCCATTTTCATGCACTTTTAACCATTCCATAAATCTTGTGTTTAGGGCCCCTGGAAGCATGAAAATCACTTTAAACATGCTAATTTTAGCTCTAACACTGATGATCCACCTACAAATGTGAACTGACGTTCAAAAATAAAACATTTGAAAACGGACCATTTTCCACATTTCTGAAGCATGACGTAATGGGGGGGTGTTATCTCTTTTGTCAAAAATCAGCTGTTTTTGCTTGAACATTAAATGCCTCCAAATAGTATTTAATTCACTTCCCGAGCCCCTGGAAGCATGAAAATCACTTTAAACATGCTAATTTTAGCTCTAACACTGATGATCCACCTACAAATGTGAACTGACGTTCAAAAATAAAACATTTGAAAACGGACCATTTTCCACATTTCTGAAGCATGACGTAATGGGGGGGGTGTTATCTCTTTTGTCGAAAATCAGCCGTTTTTGCTCAAACATTAAATGCCTCCAAATGGTATTTAATTAACTTCCCGGGGTGAAGAAACCCTTTTTGAGAACTCAGAGTGAGTAAATTGGCCATTTTCATGCACTTTTAACCATTCCATAAATCTTGTGTTTAGGGCCCCTGGAAGCATGAAAATCACTTTAAACATGCTAATTTTAGCTCTAACACTGATGATCCACCTAAGAATGTGAACTGACGTTAAAAAATAAAACATTTGAAAACGGACCATTTTCCACATTTCTGAAGCATGACGTAATGGGGGGGTGTTATCTCTTTTGTAAAAAATCAGCTGTTTTTGATTGAACATTAAATGCCTCCAAATAGTATTTAATTCACTTCCAGAGCCCCTGGAAGCATGAAAATCACTTTAAACATGCTAATTTTAGCTCTAACACTGATGATCCACCTACAAATGTGAACTGATGTTCAAAAATAAAACATTTGAAAACGGACCATTTTCCACATTTCTGAAGCATGACGTAATGGGGGGGTGTTATCTCTTTTGTCGAAAATCAGACGTTTTTGCTCGAACATTAAATGCCTCCAAATGGTATTTAATTACCTTCCCGGGGTGAAGAAACCCTTTTTGAGAACTCAGAGTGAGTAAATTGGCCATTTTCATGCACTTTTAACCATTCCATAAATCTTGTGTTTAGGGCCCCTGGAAGCATGAAAATCACTTTAAACATGCTAATTTTAGCTCTAACACTGATGATCCACCTACAAATGTGAACTGACGTTCAAAAATAAAACATTTGAAAACGGACCATTTTCCACATTTCTGAAGCATGACGTAATGGGGGGGTGTTATCTCTTTTGTCAAAAATCTGCTGTTTTTGCTTGAACATTAAATGCCTCCAAATAGTATTTAATTCACTTCCCGAGCCCCTGGAAGCATGAAAATCACTTTAAACATGCTAATTTTAGCTCTAACACTGATGATCCACCTACAAATGTGAACTGACGTTCAAAAATAAAACATTTAAAAACAGACCATTTTCCACATTTCTGAAGCATGACGTAATGGGGGGGTGTTATCTCTTTTGTCTAAAATCAGCCGTTTTTGCTCGAACATTAAATGCCTCCAAATGGTATTTAATTAACTTCCCGGGGTGAAGAAACCCTTTTTGAGAACTCAGAGTGAGTAAATTGGCCATTTTCATGCACTTTTAACCATTCCATAAATCTTGTGTTTAGGGCCCCTGGAAGCATGAAAATCACTTTAAACATGCTAATTTTAGCTCTAACACTGATGATCCACCTACAAATGTGAACTGACGTTAAAAAATAAAACATTTGAAAACGGACCATTTTCCACATTTCTGAAGCATGACGTAATGGGGGGTGTTATCTCTTTTGTCAAAAATCAGCTGTTTTTGATTGAACATTAAATGCCTCCAAATAGTATTTAATTCACTTCCCGAGCCCCTGGAAGCATGAAAATCACTTTAAACATGCTAATTTTAGCTCTAACACTGATGATCCACCTACAAATGTGAACTGATGTTCAAAAATAAAACATTTGAAAACGGACCATTTTCCACATTTCTGAAGCATGACGTAATGGGGGGGTGTTATCTCTTTTGTCGAAAATCAGCCGTTTTTGCTCGAACATTAAATGCCTCCAAATGGTATTTAATTAACTTCCCGGGGTGAAGAAACCCTTTTTGAGAACTCAGAGTGAGTAAATTGGCCATTTTCATGCACTTTTAACCATTCCATAAATCTTGTGTTTAGGGCCCCTGGAAGCATGAAAATCACTTTAAACATGCTAATTTTAGCTCTAACACTGATGATCCACCTACAAATGTGAACTGACGTTCAAAAAGAAAACATTTGAAAACGGACCATTTTCCACATTTCTGAAGCATGACGTAATGGGGGGGGTGTTATCTCTTTTGTCGAAAATCAGCCGTTTTTGCTCGAACATTAAATGCCTCCAAATGGTATTTAATTAACTTCCCGGGGTGAAGAAACCCTTTTTGAGAACTCAGAGTGAGTAAATTGGCCATTTTCATGCACTTTTAACCATTCCATAAATCTTGTGTTTAGGGCCCCTGGAAGCATGAAAATCACTTTAAACATGCTAATTTTAGCTCTAACACTGATGATCCACCTACAAATGTGAACTGACGTTAAAAAATAAAACATTTGAAAACGGACCATTTTCCACATTTCTGAAGCATGACGTAATGGGGGGGTGTTATCTCTTTTGTCAAAAATCAGCTGTTTTTGATTGAACATTAAATGCCTCCAAATAGTATTTAATTCACTTCCCGAGCCCCTGGAAGCATGAAAATCACTTTAAACATGCTAATTTTAGCTCTAACACTAATGATCCACCTACAAATGTGAACTGATGTTCAAAAATAAAACATTTGAAAACGGACCATTTTCCACATTTCTGAAGCATGACGTAATGGGGGGGTGTTATCTCTTTTGTCGAAAATCAGCCGTTTTTGCTCGAACATTAAATGCCTCCAAATGGTATTTAATTAACTTCCCAGGGTGAAGAAACCCTTTTTGAGAACTCAGAGTGAGTAAATTGGCCATTTTCATGCACTTTTAACCATTCCATAAATCTTGTGTTTAGGGCCCCTGGAAGCATGAAAATCACTTTAAACATGCTAATTTTAGCTCGAACACTGATGATCCACCTACAAATGTGAACTGACGTTCAAAAATAAAACATTTGAAAACGGACCATTTTCCACATTTCTGAAGCATGACGTAATGGGGGGGTGTTATCTCTTTTGTCAAAAATCTGCTGTTTTTGCTTGAACATTAAATGCCTCCAAATAGTATTTAATTCACTTCCCGAGCCCCTGGAAGCATGAAAATCACTTTAAACATGCTAATTTTAGCTCTAACACTGATGATCCACCTACAATTGTGAACTGACGTTCAAAAATAAAACATTTAAAAACGGACCATTTTCCACATTTCTGAAGCATGACGTAATGGGGGGGTGTTATCTCTTTTGTCTAAAATCAGCCGTTTTTGCTCGAACATTAAATGCCTCCAAATGGTATTTAATTAACTTCCCGGGGTGAAGAAACCCTTTTTGAGAACTCAGAGTGAGTAAATTGGCCATTTTCATGCACTTTTAACCATTCCATAAATCTTGTGTTTAGGGCCCCTGGAAGCATGAAAATCACTTTAAACATGCTAATTTTAGCTCTAACACTGATGATCCACCTACAAATGTGAACTGACGTTAAAAAATAAAACATTTGAAAACGGACCATTTTCCACATTTCTGAAGCATGACGTAATGGGGGGGGTGTTATCTCTTTTGTCAAAAATCAGCTGTTTTTGATTGAACATTAAATGCCTCCAAATAGTATTTAATTCACTTCCCGAGCCCCTGGAAGCATGAAAATCACTTTAAACATGCTAATTTTAGCTCTAACACTGATGATCCACCTACAAATGTGAACTGATGTTCAAAAATAAAACATTTGAAAACGGACCATTTTCCACATTTCTGAAGCATGACGTAATGGGGGGGTGTTATCTCTTTTGTCGAAAATCAGCCGTTTTTGCTCGAACATTAAATGCCTCCAAATGGTATTTAATTAACTTCCCGGGGTGAAGAAACCCTTTTTGAGAACTCAGAGTGAGTAAATTGGCCATTTTCATGCACTTTTAACCATTCCATAAATCTTGTGTTTAGGGCCCCTGGAAGCATGAAAATCACTTTAAACATGCTAATTTTAGCTCTAACACTGATGATCCACCTACAAATGTGAACTGACGTTCAAAAATAAAACATTTAAAAACGGACCATTTTCCACATTTCTGAAGCATGACGTAATGGGGGGGTGTTATCTCTTTTGTCAAAAATCTGCTGTTTTTGCTTGAACATTAAATGCCTCCAAATAGTATTTAATTCACTTCCCGAGCCCCTGGAAGCATGAAAATCACTTTAAACATGCTAATTTTAGCTCTAACACTGATGATCCACCTACAATTGTGAACTGACGTTCAAAAATAAAACATTTAAAAACGGACCATTTTCCACATTTCTGAAGCATGACGTAATGGGGGGGTGTTATCTCTTTTGTCTAAAATCAGCCGTTTTTGCTCGAACATTAAATGCCTCCAAATGGTATTTAATTACCTTCCCGGGGTGAAGAAACCCTTTTTGAGAACTCAGAGTGAGTAAATTGGCCATTTTCATGCACTTTTAACCATTCCATAAATCTTGTGTTTAGGGCCCCTGGAAGCATGAAAATCACTTTAAACATGCTAATTTTAGCTCTAACACTGATGATCCACCTACAAATGTGAACTGACGTTAAAAAATAAAACATTTGAAAACGGACCATTTTCCACATTTCTGAAGCATGACGTAATGGGGGGGTGTTATCTCTTTTGTCAAAAATCAGCTGTTTTTGATTGAACATTAAATGCCTCCAAATAGTATTTAATTCACTTCCCGAGCCCCTGGAAGCATGAAAATCACTTTAAACATGCTAATTTTAGCTCTAACACTGATGATCCACCTACAAATGTGAACTGATGTTCAAAAATAAAACATTTGAAAACGGACCATTTTCCACATTTCTGAAGCATGACGTAATGGGGGGGTGTTATCTCTTTTGTCGAAAATCAGCCGTTTTTGCTCGAACATTAAATGCCTCCAAATGGTATTTAATTAACTTCCCGGGGTGAAGAAACCCTTTTTGAGAACTCAGAGTGAGTAAATTGGCCATTTTCATGCACTTTTAACCATTCCATAAATCTTGTGTTTAGGGCCCCTGGAAGCATGAAAATCACTTTAAACATGCTAATTTTAGCTCTAACACTGATGATCCACCTACAAATGTGAACTGACGTTCAAAAATAAAACATTTGAAAACGGACCATTTTCCACATTTCTGAAGCATGACGTAATGGGGGGGTGTTATCTCTTTTGTCAAAAATCAGCTGTTTTTGCTTGAACATTAAATGCCTCCAAATAGTATTTAATTCACTTCCCGAGCCCCTGGAAGCATGAAAATCACTTTAAACATGCTAATTTTAGCTCTAACACTGATGATCCACCTACAAATGTGAACTGACGTTCAAAAATAAAACATTTGAAAACGGACCATTTTCCACATTTCTGAAGCATGACGTAATGGGGGGGTGTTATCTCTTTTGTCGAAAATCAGCCGTTTTTGCTCAAACATTAAATGCCTCCAAATGGTATTTAATTAACTTCCCGGGGTGAAGAAACCCTTTTTGAGAACTCAGAGTGAGAAAATTGGCCATTTTCATGCACTTTTAACCATTCCATAAATCTTGTGTTTAGGGCCCCTGGAAGCATGAAAATCACTTTAAACATGCTAATTTTAGCTCTAACACTGATGATCCACCTAAGAATGTGAACTGACGTTAAAAAATAAAACATTTGAAAACGGACCATTTTCCACATTTCTGAAGCATGACGTAATGGGGGGGTGTTATCTCTTTTGTAAAAAATCAGCTGTTTTTGATTGAACATTAAATGCCTCCAAATAGTATTTAATTCACTTCCAGAGCCCCTGGAAGCATGAAAATCACTTTAAACATGCTAATTTTAGCTCTAACACTGATGATCCACCTACAAATGTGAACTGATGTTCAAAAATAAAACATTTGAAAACGGACCATTTTCCACATTTCTGAAGCATGACGTAATGGGGGGGTGTTATCTCTTTTGTCGAAAATCAGACGTTTTTGCTCGAACATTAAATGCCTCCAAATGGTATTTAATTAACTTCCCGGGGTGAAGAAACCCTTTTTGAGAACTCAGAGTGAGTAAATTGGCCATTTTCATGCACTTTTAACCATTCCATAAATCTTGTGTTTAGGGCCCCTGGAAGCATGAAAATCACTTTAAACATGCTAATTTTAGCTCTAACACTGATGATCCACCTACAAATGTGAACTGACGTTCAAAAATAAAACATTTGAAAACGGACCATTTTCCACATTTCTGAAGCATGACGTAATGGGGGGGTGTTATCTCTTTTGTCAAAAATCTGCTGTTTTTGCTTGAACATTAAATGCCTCCAAATAGTATTTAATTCACTTCCCGAGCCCCTGGAAGCATGAAAATCACTTTAAACATGCTAATTTTAGCTCTAACACTGATGATCCACCTACAAATGTGAACTGACGTTCAAAAATAAAACATTTAAAAACGGACCATTTTCCACATTTCTGAAGCATGACGTAATGGGGGGGTGTTATCTCTTTTGTCTAAAATCAGCCGTTTTTGCTCGAACATTAAATGCCTCCAAATGGTATTTAATTAACTTCCCGGGGTGAAGAAACCCTTTTTGAGAACTCAGAGTGAGTAAATTGGCCATTTTCATGCACTTTTAACCATTCCATAAATCTTGTGTTTAGGGCCCCTGGAAGCATGAAAATCACTTTAAACATGCTAATTTTAGCTCTAACACTGATGATCCACCTACAAATGTGAACTGACGTTAAAAAATAAAACATTTGAAAACGGACCATTTTCCACATTTCTGAAGCATGACGTAATGGGGGGGGTGTTATCTCTTTTGTCAAAAATCAGCTGTTTTTGATTGAACATTAAATGCCTCCAAATAGTATTTAATTCACTTCCCGAGCCCCTGGAAGCATGAAAATCACTTTAAACATGCTAATTTTAGCTCTAACACTGATGATCCACCTACAAATGTGAACTGATGTTCAAAAATAAAACATTTGAAAACGGACCATTTTCCACATTTCTGAAGCATGACGTAATGGGGGGGTGTTATCTCTTTTGTCGAAAATCAGCCGTTTTTGCTCGAACATTAAATGCCTCCAAATGGTATTTAATTAACTTCCCGGGGTGAAGAAACCCTTTTTGAGAACTCAGAGTGAGTAAATTGGCCATTTTCATGCACTTTTAACCATTCCATAAATCTTGTGTTTAGGGCCCCTGGAAGCATGAAAATCACTTTAAACATGCTAATTTTAGCTCTAACACTGATGATCCACCTACAAATGTGAACTGACGTTCAAAAATAAAACATTTAAAAACGGACCATTTTCCACATTTCTGAAGCATGACGTAATGGGGGGGTGTTATCTCTTTTGTCAAAAATCTGCTGTTTTTGCTTGAACATTAAATGCCTCCAAATAGTATTTAATTCACTCCCCGAGCCCCTGGAAGCATGAAAATCACTTTAAACATGCTAATTTTAGCTCTAACACTGATGATCCACCTACAATTGTGAACTGACGTTCAAAAATAAAACATTTAAAAACGGACCATTTTCCACATTTCTGAAGCATGACGTAATGGGGGGGTGTTATCTCTTTTGTCTAAAATCAGCCGTTTTTGCTCGAACATTAAATGCCTCCAAATGGTATTTAATTACCTTCCCGGGGTGAAGAAACCCTTTTTGAGAACTCAGAGTGAGTAAATTGGCCATTTTCATGCACTTTTAACCATTCCATAAATCTTGTGTTTAGGGCCCCTGGAAGCATGAAAATCACTTTAAACATGCTAATTTTAGCTCTAACACTGATGATCCACCTACAAATGTGAACTGACGTTAAAAAATAAAACATTTGAAAACGGACCATTTTCCACATTTCTGAAGCATGACGTAATGGGGGGGTGTTATCTCTTTTGTCAAAAATCAGCTGTTTTTGATTGAACATTAAATGCCTCCAAATAGTATTTAATTCACTTCCCGAGCCCCTGGAAGCATGAAAATCACTTTAAACATGCTAATTTTAGCTCTAACACTGATGATCCACCTACAAATGTGAACTGATGTTCAAAAATAAAACATTTGAAAACGGACCATTTTCCACATTTCTGAAGCATGACGTAATGGGGGGGTGTTATCTCTTTTGTCGAAAATCAGCCGTTTTTGCTCGAACATTAAATGCCTCCAAATGGTATTTAATTAACTTCCCGGGGTGAAGAAACCCTTTTTGAGAACTCAGAGTGAGTAAATTGGCCATTTTCATGCACTTTTAACCATTCCATAAATCTTGTGTTTAGGGCCCCTGGAAGCATGAAAATCACTTTAAACATGCTAATTTTAGCTCTAACACTGATGATCCACCTACAAATGTGAACTGACGTTCAAAAATAAAACATTTGAAAACGGACCATTTTCCACATTTCTGAAGCATGACGTAATGGGGGGGTGTTATCTCTTTTGTCAAAAATCTGCTGTTTTTGCTTGAACATTAAATGCCTCCAAATAGTATTTAATTCACTTCCCGAGCCCCTGGAAGCATGAAAATCACTTTAAACATGCTAATTTTAGCTCTAACACTGATGATCCACCTACAAATGTGAACTGACGTTCAAAAATAAAACATTTGAAAACGGACCATTTTCCACATTTCTGAAGCATGACGTAATGGGGGGGTGTTATCTCTTTTGTCGAAAATCAGCCGTTTTTGCTCAAACATTAAATGCCTCCAAATGGTATTTAATTAACTTCCCGGGGTGAAGAAACCCTTTTTGAGAACTCAGAGTGAGTAAATTGGCCATTTTCATGCACTTTTAACCATTCCATAAATCTTGTGTTTAGGGCCCCTGGAAGCATGAAAATCACTTTAAACATGCTAATTTTAGCTCTAACACTGATGATCCACCTAAGAATGTGAACTGACGTTAAAAAATAAAACATTTGAAAACGGACCATTTTCCACATTTCTGAAGCATGACGTAATGGGGGGGTGTTATCTCTTTTGTAAAAAATCAGCTGTTTTTGATTGAACATTAAATGCCTCCAAATAGTATTTAATTCACTTCCAGAGCCCCTGGAAGCATGAAAATCACTTTAAACATGCTAATTTTAGCTCTAACACTGATGATCCACCTACAAATGTGAACTGATGTTCAAAAATAAAACATTTGAAAACGGACCATTTTCCACATTTCTGAAGCATGACGTAATGGGGGGGTGTTATCTCTTTTGTCGAAAATCAGACGTTTTTGCTCGAACATTAAATGCCTCCAAATGGTATTTAATTAACTTCCCGGGGTGAAGAAACCCTTTTTGAGAACTCAGAGTGAGTAAATTGGCCATTTTCATGCACTTTTAACCATTCCATAAATCTTGTGTTTAGGGCCCCTGGAAGCATGAAAATCACTTTAAACATGCTAATTTTAGCTCTAACACTGATGATCCACCTACAAATGTGAACTGACGTTCAAAAATAAAACATTTGAAAACGGACCATTTTCCACATTTCTGAAGCATGACGTAATGGGGGGGTGTTATCTCTTTTGTCAAAAATCTGCTGTTTTTGCTTGAACATTAAATGCCTCCAAATAGTATTTAATTCACTTCCCGAGCCCCTGGAAGCATGAAAATCACTTTAAACATGCTAATTTTAGCTCTAAAACTGATGATCCACCTACAAATGTGAACTGACGTTCAAAAATAAAACATTTAAAAACGGACCATTTTCCACATTTCTGAAGCATGACGTAATGGGGGGGTGTTATCTCTTTTGTCTAAAATCAGCCGTTTTTGCTCGAACATTAAATGCCTCCAAATGGTATTTAATTAACTTCCCGGGGTGAAGAAACCCTTTTTGAGAACTCAGAGTGAGTAAATTGGCCATTTTCATGCACTTTTAACCATTCCATAAATCTTGTGTTTAGGGCCCCTGGAAGCATGAAAATCACTTTAAACATGCTAATTTTAGCTCTAACACTGATGATCCACCTACAAATGTGAACTGACGTTAAAAAATAAAACATTTGAAAACGGACCATTTTCCACATTTCTGAAGCATGACGTAATGGGGGGTGTTATCTCTTTTGTCAAAAATCAGCTGTTTTTGATTGAACATTAAATGCCTCCAAATAGTATTTAATTCACTTCCCGAGCCCCTGGAAGCATGAAAATCACTTTAAACATGCTAATTTTAGCTCTAACACTGATGATCCACCTACAAATGTGAACTGATGTTCAAAAATAAAACATTTGAAAACGGACCATTTTCCACATTTCTGAAGCATGACGTAATGGGGGGTGTTATCTCTTTTGTCGAAAATCAGCCGTTTTTGCTCGAACATTAAATGCCTCCAAATGGTATTTAATTAACTTCCCGGGGTGAAGAAACCCTTTTTGAGAACTCAGAGTGAGTAAATTGGCCATTTTCATGCACTTTTAACCATTCCATAAATCTTGTGTTTAGGGCCCCTGGAAGCATGAAAATCACTTTAAACATGCTAATTTTAGCTCTAACACTGATGATCCACCTACAAATGTGAACTGACGTTCAAAAATAAAACATTTGAAAACGGACCATTTTCCACATTTCTGAAGCATGACGTAATGGGGGGGGGTGTTATCTCTTTTGTCGAAAATCAGCCGTTTTTGCTCGAACATTAAATGCCTCCAAATGGTATTTAATTAACTTCCCGGGGTGAAGAAACCCTTTTTGAGAACTCAGAGTGAGTAAATTGGCCATTTTCATGCACTTTTAACCATTCCATAAATCTTGTGTTTAGGGCCCCTGGAAGCATGAAAATCACTTTAAACATGCTAATTTTAGCTCTAACACTGATGATCCACCTACAAATGTGAACTGACGTTAAAAAATAAAACATTTGAAAACGGACCATTTTCCACATTTCTGAAGCATGACGTAATGGGGGGGTGTTATCTCTTTTGTCAAAAATCAGCTGTTTTTGATTGAACATTAAATGCCTCCAAATAGTATTTAATTCACTTCCCGAGCCCCTGGAAGCATGAAAATCACTTTAAACATGCTAATTTTAGCTCTAACACTAATGATCCACCTACAAATGTGAACTGATCTTCAAAAATAAAACATTTGAAAACGGACCATTTTCCACATTTCTGAAGCATGACGTAATGGGGGGGTGTTATCTCTTTTGTCGAAAATCAGCCGTTTTTGCTTGAACATTAAATGCCTCCAAATGGTATTTAATTAACTTCCCGGGGTGAAGAAACCCTTTTTGAGAACTCAGAGTGAGTAAATTGGCCATTTTCATGCACTTTTAACCATTCCATAAATCTTGTGTTTAGGGCCCCTGGAAGCATGAAAATCACTTTAAACATGCTAATGTTAGCTCTAACACTGATGATCCACCTACAAATGTGAACTGACGTTCAAAAATAAAACATTTGAAAACGGACCATTTTCCACATTTCTGAAGCATGACGTAATGGGGGGGTGTTATCTCTTTTGTCGAAAATCAGCCGTTTTTGCTTGAACATTAAATGCCTCCAAATGGTATTTAATTAACTTCCCGGGGTGAAGAAACCCTTTTTGAGAACTCAGAGTGAGTAAATTGGCCATTTTCATGCACTTTTAACCATTCCATAAATCTTGTGTTTAGGGCCCCAGGAAGCATGAAAATCACTTTAAACATGCTAATTTTAGCTCTAACACTGATGATCCACCTAAGAATGTGAACTGACGTTAAAAAATAAAACATTTGAAAACGGACCATTTTCCACATTTCTGAAGCATGACGTAATGGGGGGGTGTTATCTCTTTTGTAAAAAATCAGCTGTTTTTGATTGAACATTAAATGCCTCCAAATAGTATTTAATTCACTTCCAGAGCCCCTGGAAGCATGAAAATCACTTTAAACATGCTAATTTTAGCTCTAACACTGATGATCCACCTACAAATGTGAACTGATGTTCAAAAATAAAACATTTGAAAACGGACCATTTTCCACATTTCTGAAGCATGACGTAATGGGGGGGTGTTATCTCTTTTGTCGAAAATCAGCCGTTTTTGCTCGAACATTAAATGCCTCCAAATGGTATTTAATTAACTTCCCGGGGTGAAGAAACCCTTTTTGAGAACTCAGAGTGAGTAAATTGGCCATTTTCATGCACTTTTAACCATTCCATAAATCTTGTGTTTAGGGCCCCTGGAAGCATGAAAATCACTTTAAACATGCTAATTTTAGCTCTAACACTGATGATCCACCTACAAATGTGAACTGACGTTCAAAAATAAAACATTTGAAAACGGACCATTTTCCACATTTCTGAAGCATGACGTAATGGGGGGGTGTTATCTCTTTTGTCAAAAATCTGCTGTTTTTGCTTGAACATTAAATGCCTCCAAATAGTATTTAATTCACTTCCCGAGCCCCTGGAAGCATGAAAATCACTTTAAACATGCTAATTTTATCTCTAACACTGATGATCCACCTACAAATGTGAACTGACGTTCAAAAATAAAACATTTGAAAACGGACCATTTTCCACATTTCTGAAGCATGACGTAATGGGGGGGTGTTATCTCTTTTGTCGAAAATCAGCCGTTTTTGCTCGAACATTAAATGCCTCCAAATGGTATTTAATTAACTTCCCGGGGTGAAGAAACCCTTTATGAGAACTCAGAGTGAGTAAATTGGCCATTTTCATGCACTTTTAACCATTCCATAAATCTTGTGTTTAGGGCCCCTGGAAGCATGAAAATCACTTTAAACATGCTAATTTTAGCTCTAACACTGATGATCCACCTACAAATGTGAACTGACGTTCAAAAATAAAACATTTGAAAACGGACCATTTTCCACATTTCTGAAGCATGATGTAATGGGGGGGGTGTTATCTCTTTTGTCAAAAATCAGCTGTTTTTGCTTGAACATTAAATGCCTCCAAATAGTATTTAATTCACTTCCCGACCCCCTGGAAGCATGAAAATCACTTTAAACATGCTAATTTTAGCTCTAACACTGATGATCCACCTACAAATGTGAACTGACGTTCAAAAATAAAACATTTGAAAACGGACCATTTTCCACATTTCTGAAGCATGACGTAATGGGGGGGTGTTATCTCTTTTGTCGAAAATCAGAGGTTTTTGCTCGAACATTAAATGCCTCCAAATGGTATTTAATTAACTTCCCGGGGTGAAGAAACCCTTTTTGAGAACTCAGAGTGAGTAAATTGGCCATTTTCATGCACTTTTAACCATTCCATAAATCTTGTGTTTAGGGCCCCTGGAAGCATGAAAATCACTTTAAACATGCTAATTTTAGCTCCAACACTGATGATCCACCTACAAATGTGAACTGACATTCAAAAATAAAACATTTTAAAACGGACCATTTTCCACATTTCTGAAGCATGACGTAATGGGGGGGTGTTATCTCTTTTGTCAAAAATCAGCTGTTTTTGATTGAACATTAAATGCCTCCAAATAGTATTTAATTCACTTCCCGAGCCCCTGGAAGCATGAACATCACTATAAACATGCTAATTTTAGCTCTAACACTGATGATCCACCTACAAATGTGAACTGATGTTCAAAAATAAAACATTTGAAAGCGGACCATTTCCACATTTCTGAAGCATGACGTAATGGGGGGGTGTTATCTCTTTTGTCGAAAATCAGCCGTTTTTGCTCGAACATTAAATGCCTCCAAATGGTATTTAATTAACTTCCCGGGGTGAAGAAACCCTTTTTGAGAACTCAGAGTGAGTAAATTGGCCATTTTCATGCACTTTTAACCATTCCATAAATCTTGTGTTTAGGGCCCCTGGAAGCATGAAAATCACTTTAAACATGCTAATTTTAGCTCTAACACTGATGATCCACCTACAAATGTGAACTGACGTTCAAAAATAAAACATTTGAAAACGGACCATTTTCCACATTTCTGAAGCATGACGTAATGGGGGGGTGTTATCTCTTTTGTCAAAAATCTGCTGTTTTTGCTTGAACATTAAATGCCTCCAAATAGTATTTAATTCACTTCCCGAGCCCCTGGAAGCATGAAAATCACTTTAAACATGCTAATTTTATCTCTAACACTGATGATCCACCT
This sequence comes from Lissotriton vulgaris, assembly GCF_964263255.1. Classification (NCBI taxonomy): domain Eukaryota; kingdom Metazoa; phylum Chordata; class Amphibia; order Caudata; family Salamandridae; genus Lissotriton; species Lissotriton vulgaris. The sequence continues at coordinate 388,649 of NW_028241489.1, read as the reverse complement.
ACAAATGTGAACTGACGTTCAAAAATAAAACATTTGAAAACGGACCATTTTCCACATTTCTGAAGCATGACGTAATGGGGGGGTGTTATCTCTTTTGTCGAAAATCAGCCGTTTTTGCTCGAACATTAAATGCCTCCAAATGGTATTTAATTAACTTCCCGGGGTGAAGAAACCCTTTTTGAGAACTCAGAGTGAGTAAATTGGCCATTTTCATGCACTTTTAACCATTCCATAAATCTTGTGTTTAGGGCCCCTGGAAGCATGAAAATCACTTTAAACATGCTAATTTTAGCTCTAACACTGATGATCCACCTACAAATGTGAACTGACGTTCAAAAATAAAACATTTGAAAACGGACCATTTTCCACATTTCTGAAGCATGACGTAATGGGGGGGTGTTATCTCTTTTGTCAAAAATCAGCTGTTTTTGCTTGAACATTAAATGCCTCCAAATAGTATTTAATTCACTTCCTGAGCCCCTGGAAGCATGAAAATCACTTTAAACATGCTAATTTTAGCTCTAACACTGATGATCCACCTACAAATGTGAACTGACGTTCAAAAATAAAACATTTGAAAACGGACCATTTTCCACATTTCTGAAGCATGACGTAATGGGGGGGGTGTTATCTCTTTTGTCGAAAATCAGAGGTTTTTGCTCGAACATTAAATGCCTCCAAATGGTATTTAATTAACTTCCCGGGGTGAAGAAACCCTTTTTGAGAACTCAGAGTGAGTAAATTGGCCATTTTCATGCACTTTTAACCATTCCATAAATCTTGTGTTTAGGGCCCCTGGAAGCATGAAAATCACTTTAAACATGCTAATTTTAGCTCCAACACTGATGATCCACCTACAAATGTGAACTGACATTCAAAAATAAAACATTTTAAAACGGACCATTTTCCACATTTCTGAAGCATGACGTAATGGGGGGGTGTTATCTCTTTTGTCAAAAATCAGCTGTTTTTGATTGAACATTAAATGCCTCCAAATAGTATTTAATTCACTTCCCGAGCCCCTGGAAGCATGAACATCACTATAAACATGCTAATTTTAGCTCTAACACTGATGATCCACCTACAAATGTGAACTGACGTTCCAAAATAAAACATTTGAAAATGGACCATTTTCCACATTTCTGAAGCATGACTTAATGGGGGGGGTGTTATCTCTTTTGTCGAAAATCAGCCGTTTCTGCTCGAACATTAAATGCCTCCAAATGGTATTTAATTAACTTCCCGGGGTGAAGAAACACTTTTTGAGAACTCAGAGTGAGTAAATTGGCCATTTTCATGCACTTTTAACCATTCCATAAATCTTGTGTTTAGGGCCCCTGGAAGCATGAAAATCACTTTAAACATGCTAATTTTAGCTCTAACACTGATGATCCACCTACAAATGTGAACTGACGTTAAAAAATAAAACATTTGAAAACGGACCATTTTCCACATTTCTGAAGCATGACGTAATGGGGGGTGTTATCTCTTTTGTCAAAAATCAGCTGTTTTTGATTGAACATTAAATGCCTCCAAATAGTATTTAATTCACTTCCCGAGCCCCTGGAAGCATGAAAATCACTTTAAACATGCTAATTTTAGCTCTAACACTGATGATCCACCTACAAATGTGAACTGATGTTCAAAAATAAAACATTTGAAAGCGGACCATTTCCACATTTCTGAAGCATGACGTAATGGGGGGGTGTTATCTCTTTTGTCGAAAATCAGCCGTTTTTGCTCGAACATTAAATGCCTCCAAATGGTATTTAATTAACTTCCCGGGGTGAAGAAACCCTTTTTGAGAACTCAGAGTGAGTAAATTGGCCATTTTCATGCACTTTTAACCATTCCATAAATCTTGTGTTTAGGGCCCCTGGAAGCATGAAAATCACTTTAAACATGCTAATTTTAGCTCTAACACTGATGATCCACCTACAAATGTGAACTGACGTTCAAAAATAAAACATTTGAAAACGGACCATTTTCCACATTTCTGAAGCATGACGTAATGGGGGGGTGTTATCTCTTTTGTCAAAAATCAGCTGTTTTTGCTTGAACATTAAATGCCTCCAAATAGTATTTAATTCACTTCCCGAGCCCCTGGAAGCATGAAAATCACTTTAAACATGCTAATTTTAGCTCTAACACTGATGATCCACCTACAAATGTGAACTGACGTTCAAAAATAAAACATTTGAAAACGGACCATTTTCCACATTTCTGAAGCATGACGTAATGGGGGGGTGTTATCTCTTCTGTCGAAAATCAGCCGTTTTTGCTCGAACATTAAATGCCTCCAAATGGTATTTAATTAACTTCCCGGGGTGAAGAAACCCTTTTTGAGAACTCAGAGTGAGTAAATTGGCCATTTTCATGCACTTTTAACCATTCCATAAATCTTGTGTTTAGGGCCCCAGGAAGCATGAAAATCACTTTAAACATGCTAATTTTAGCTCTAACACTGATGATCCACCTAAGAATGTGAACTGACGTTAAAAAATAAAACATTTGAAAACGGACCATTTTCCACATTTCTGAAGCATGACGTAATGGGGGGGTGTTATCTCTTTTGTAAAAAATCAGCTGTTTTTGATTGAACATTAAATGCCTCCAAATAGTATTTAATTCACTTCCAGAGCCCCTGGAAGCATGAAAATCACTTTAAACATGCTAATTTTAGCTCTAACACTGATGATCCACCTACAAATGTGAACTGATGTTCAAAAATAAAACATTTGAAAACGGACCATTTTCCACATTTCTGAAGCATGACGTAATGGGGGGGTGTTATCTCTTTTGTCGAAAATCAGCCGTTTTTGCTCGAACATTAAATGCCTCCAAATGGTATTTAATTAACTTCCCGGGGTGAAGAAACCCTTTTTGAGAACTCAGAGTGAGTAAATTGGCCATTTTCATGCACTTTTAACCATTCCATAAATCTTGTGTTTAGGGCCCCTGGAAGCATGAAAATCACTTTAAACATGCAAATTTTAGCTCTAACACTGATGATCCACCTACAAATGTGAACTGACGTTCAAAAATAAAACATTTGAAAACGGACCATTTTCCACATTTCTGAAGCATGACGTAATGGGGGGGTGTTATCTCTTTTGTCAAAAATCTGCTGTTTTTGCTTGAACATTAAATGCCTCCAAATAGTATTTAATTCACTTCCCGAGCCCCTGGAAGCATGAAAATCACTTTAAACATGCTAATTTTAGCTCTAACACTGATGATCCACCTACAATTGTGAACTGACGTTCAAAAATAAAACATTTAAAAACGGACCATTTTCCACATTTCTGAAGCATGACGTAATGGGGGGGTGTTATCTCTTTTGTCTAAAATCAGCCGTTTTTGCTCGAACATTAAATACCTCCAAATGGTATTTAATTAACTTCCCGGGGTGAAGAAACCCTTTTTGAGAACTCAGAGTGAGTAAATTGGCCATTTTCATGCACTTTTAACCATTCCATAAATCTTGTGTTTAGGGCCCCTGGAAGCATGAAAATCACTTTAAACATGCTAATTTTAGCTCTAACACTGATGATCCACCTACAAATGTGAACTGACGTTAAAAAATAAAACATTTGAAAACGGACCATTTTCCACATTTCTGAAGCATGACGTAATGGGGGGGTGTTATCTCTTTTGTCAAAAATCAGCTGTTTTTGATTGAACATTAAATGCCTCCAAATAGTATTTAATTCACTTCCCGAGCCCCTGGAAGCATGAAAATCACTTTAAACATGCTAATTTTAGCTCTAACACTGATGATCCACCTACAAATGTGAACTGACGTTCAAAAATAAAACATTTTAAAACGGACCATTTTCCACATTTCTGAAGCATGACGTAATGGGGGGGTGTTATCTCTTTTGTCAAAAATCAGCTGTTTTTGATTGAACATTAAATGCCTCCAAATAGTATTTAATTGACTTCCCGAGCCCCTGGAAGCATGAACATCACTATAAACATGCTAATTTTAGCTCTAACACTGATGATCCACCTACAAATGTGAACTGACGTTCCAAAATAAAACATTTGAAAACGGACCATTTTCCACATTTCTGAAGCATGACTTAATGGGGGGGGTGTTATCTCTTTTGTCGAAAATCAGCCGTTTCTGCTCGAACATTAAATGCCTCCAAATGGTATTTAATTAACTTCCCGGGGTGAAGAAACACTTTTTGAGAACTCAGAGTGAGTAAATTGGCCATTTTCATGCACTTTTAACCATTCCATAAATCTTGTGTTTAGGGCCCCTGGAAGCATGAAAATCACTTTAAACATGCTAATTTTAGCTCTAACACTGATGATCCACCTACAAATGTGAACTGACGTTCAAAAATAAAACATTTGAAAACGGACCATTTTCCACATTTCTGAAGCATGACGTAATGGGGGGGTGTTATCTCTTTTGTCAAAAATCAGATGTTTTTGATTGAACATTAAATGCCTCCAAATAGTATTTAATTCACTTCCCGAGCCCCTGGAAGCATGAAAATCACTTTAAACATGCTAATTTTAGCTCCAACACTGATGATCCACCTACAAATGTGAACTGACGTTCAAAAATAAAACATTTGAAAACTGACCATTTTCCACATTTCTGAAGCATGACGTAATGGGGGGGTGTTATCTCTTTTGTCGAAAATCAGCCGTTTTTGCTCGAACATTAAATGCCTCCAAATGGTATTTAATTAACTTCCCGGGGTGAAGAAACCCTTTTTGAGAACTCAGAGTGAGTAAATTGGCCATTTTCATGCACTTTTAACCATTCCATAAATCTTGTGTTTAGGGCCCCTGGAAGCATGAAAATCACTTTAAACATGCTAATTTTAGCTCTAACACTGATGATCCACCTACAAATGTGAACTGACGTTAAAAAATAAAACATTTGAAAACGGACCATTTTCCACATTTCTGAAGCATGACGTAATGGGGGGTGTCATCTCTTTTGTCAAAAATCAGCTGTTTTTGATTGAACATTAAATGCCTCCAAATAGTATTTAATTCACTTCCCGAGCCCCTGGAAGCATGAAAATCACTTTAAACATGCTAATTTTAGCTCTAACACTGATGATCCACCTACAAATGTGAACTGACGTTCAAAAATAAAACATTTGAAAGCGGACCATTTCCACATTTCTGAAGCATGACGTAATGGGGGGGTGTTATCTCTTTTGTCGAAAATCAGCCGTTTTTGCTCGAACATTAAATGCCTCCAAATGGTATTTAATTAACTTCCCGGGGTGAAGAAACCCTTTTTGAGAACTCAGAGTGAGTAAATTGGCCATTTTCATGCACTTTTAACCATTCCATAAATCTTGTGTTTAGGGCCCCTGGAAGCATGAAAATCACTTTAAACATGCTAATTTTAGCTCTAACACTGATGATCCACCTACAAATGTGAACTGACGTTCAAAAATAAAACATTTGAAAACGGACCATTTTCCACATTTCTGAAGCATGACGTAATGGGGGGGGTGTTATCTCTTTTGTCAAAAATCAGCTGTTTTTGCTTGAACATTAAATGCCTCCAAATAGTATTTAATTCACTTCCCGAGCCCCTGGAAGCATGAAAATCACTTTAAACATGCTAATTTTAGCTCTAACACTGATGATCCACCTACAAATGTGAACTGACGTTCAAAAATAAAACATTTGAAAACAGACCATTTTCCACATTTCTGAAGCATGACGTAATGGGGGGGTGTTATCTCTTTTGTCGAAAATCAGCCGTTTTTGCTCGAACATTAAATGCCTCCAAATGGTATTTAATTAACTTCCCGGGGTGAAGAAACCCTTTTTGAGAACTCAGAGTGAGTAAATTGGCCATTTTCATGCACTTTTAACCATTCCATAAATCTTGTGTTTAGGGCCCCAGGAAGCATGAAAATCACTTTAAACATGCAAATTTTAGCTCTAACACTGATGATCCACCTAAGAATGTGAACTGACGTTAAAAAATAAAACATTTGAAAACGGACCATTTTCCACATTTCTGAAGCATGACGTAATGGGGGGGTGTTATCTCTTTTGTAAAAAATCAGCTGTTTTTGATTGAACATTAAATGCCTCCAAATAGTATTTAATTCACTTCCAGAGCCCCTGGAAGCATGAAAATCACTTTAAACATGCTAATTTTTAGCTCTAACACTGATGATCCACCTACAAATGTGAACTGATGTTCAAAAATAAAACATTTGAAAACGGACCATTTTCCACATTTCTGAAGCATGACGTAATGGGGGGGTGTTATCTCTTTTGTCGAAAATCAGCCGTTTTTGCTCGAACAATAAATGCCTCCAAATGGTATTTAATTAACTTCCCGGGGTGAAGAAACCCTTTTTGAGAACTCAGAGTGAGTAAATTGGCCATTTTCATGCACTTTTAACCATTCCATAAATCTTGTGTTTAGGGCCCCTGGAAGCATGAAAATCACTTTAAACATGCTAATTTTAGCTCTAACACTGATGATCCACCTACAAATGTGAACTGACGTTCAAAAATAAAACATTTGAAAACGGACCATTTTCCACATTTCTGAAGCATGACGTAATGGGGGGGTGTTTTCTCTTTTGTCAAAAATCTGCTGTTTTTGCTTGAACATGAAATGCCTCCAAATAGTATTTAATTCACTTCCCGAGCCCCTGGAAGCATGAAAATCACTTTAAACATGCTAATTTTAGCTCTAACACTGATGATCCACCTACAATTGTGAACTGACGTTCAAAAATAAAACATTTAAAAACGGACCATTTTCCACATTTCTGAAGCATGACGTAATGGGGGGGTGTTATCTCTTTTGTCTAAAATCAGCCGTTTTTGCTCGAACATTAAATACCTCCAAATGGTATTTAATTAACTTCCCGGGGTGAAGAAACCCTTTTTGAGAACTCAGAGTGAGTAAATTGGCCATTTTCATGCACTTTTAACCATTCCATAAATCTTGTGTTTAGGGCCCCTGGAAGCATGAAAATCACTTTAAACATGCTAATTTTAGCTCTAACACTGATGATCCACCTACAAATGTGAACTGACGTTAAAAAATAAAACATTTGAAAACGGACCATTTTCCACATTTCTGAAGCATGACGTAATGGGGGGGTGTTATCTCTTTTGTCAAAAATCAGCTGTTTTTGATTGAACATTAAATGCCTCCAAATAGTATTTAATTCACTTCCCGAGCCCCTGGAAGCATGAAAATCACTTTAAACATGCTAATTTTAGCTCTAACACTGATGATCCACCTACAAATGTGAACTGATGTTCAAAAATAAAACATTTGAAAACGGACCATTTTCCACATTTCTGAAGCATGACGTAATGGGGGGGTGTTATCTCTTTTGTCGAAAATCAGCCGTTTTTGCTCGAACATTAAATGCCTCCAAATGGTATTTAATTAACTTCCCGGGGTGAAGAAACCCTTTTTGAGAACTCAGAGTGAGTAAATTGGCCATTTTCATGCACTTTTAACCATTCCATAAATCTTGTGTTTAGGGCCCCTGGAAGCATGAAAATCACTTTAAACATGCTAATTTTAGCTCTAACACTGATGATCCACCTACAAATGTGAACTGACGTTCAAAAATAAAACATTTGAAAATGGACCATTTTCCACATTTCTGAAGCATGACGTAATGGGGGGGTGTTATCTCTTTTGTCAAAAATCAGCTGTTTTTGATTGAACATTAAATGCCTCCAAATAGTATTTAATTCACTTCCCGAGCCCCTGGAAGCATGAAAATCACTTTAAACATGCTAATTTTAGCTCTAACACTGATGATCCACCTACAAATGTGAACTGATGTTCAAAAATAAAACATTTGAAAACGGACCATTTTCCACATTTCTGAAGCATGACGTAATGGGGGGGTGTTATCTCTTTTGTCGAAAATCAGCCGTTTTTGCTCGAACATTAAATGCCTCCAAATGGTATTTAATTAACTTCCCGGGGTGAAGAAACCCTTTTTGAGAACTCAGAGTGAGTAAATTGGCCATTTTTATGCACTTTTAACCATTCCATAAATCTTGTGTTTAGGGCCCCTGGAAGCATGCAAATCACTTTAAACATGCTAATTTTAGCTCTAACACTGATGATCCACCTACAAATGTGAACTGACGTTCAAAAATAAAACATTTGAAAACGGACCATTTTCCACATTTCTGAAGCATGACGTAATGGGGGGGTGTTATCTCTTTTGTCGAAAATCAGCCGTTTTTGCTCGAACATTAAATGCCTCCAAATGGTATTTAATTAACTTCCCGGGGTGAAGAAACCCTTTTTGAGAACTCAGAGTGAGTAAATTGGCCATTTTCATGCACTTTTAACCATTCCATAAATCTTGTGTTTAGGGCCCCAGGAAGCATGAAAATCACTTTAAACATGCTAATTTTAGCTCTAACACTGATGATCCACCTAAGAATGTGAACTGACGTTAAAAAATAAAACATTTGAAAACGGACCATTTTCCACATTTCTGAAGCATGACGTAATGGGGGGGTGTTATCTCTTTTGTAAAAAATCAGCTGTTTTTGATTGAACATTAAATGCCTCCAAATAGTATTTAATTCACTTCCAGAGCCCCTGGAAGCATGAAAATCACTTTAAACATGCTAATTTTAGCTCTAACACTGATGATCCACCTACAAATGTGAACTGATGTTCAAAAATAAAACATTTGAAAACGGACCATTTTCCACATTTCTGAAGCATGACGTAATGGGGGGTGTTATCTCTTTTGTCGAAAATCAGCCGTTTTTGCTCGAACATTAAATGCCTCCAAATGGTATTTAATTAACTTCCCGGGGTGAAGAAACCCTTTTTGAGAACTCAGAGTGAGTAAATTGGCCATTTTCATGCACTTTTAACCATTCCATAAATCTTGTGTTTAGGGCCCCTGGAAGCATGAAAATCACTTTAAACATGCTAATTTTAGCTCTAACACTGATGATCCACCTACAAATATGAACTGACGTTCAAAAATAAAACATTTGAAAACGGACCATTTTCCACATTTCTGAAGCATGACGTAATGGGGGGGTGTTATCTCTTTTGTCGAAAATCAGCCGTTTTTGCTCGAACAATAAATGCCTCCAAATGGTATTTAATTAACTTCCCGGGGTGAAGAAACCCTTTTTGAGAACTCAGAGTGAGTAAATTGGCCATTTTCATGCACTTTTAACCATTCCATAAATCTTGTGTTTAGGGCCCCTGGAAGCATGAAAATCACTTTAAACATGCTAATTTTAGCTCTAACACTGATGATCCACCTACAAATGTGAACTGACGTTCAAAAATAAAACATTTGAAAACGGACCATTTTCCACATTTCTGAAGCATGACGTAATGGGGGGGTGTTATCTCTTTTGTCAAAAATCTGCTGTTTTTGCTTGAACATTAAATGCCTCCAAATAGTATTTAATTCACTTCCCGAGCCCCTGGAAGCATGAAAATCACTTTAAACATGCTAATTTTAGCTCTAACACTGATGATCCACCTACAATTGTGAACTGACGTTCAAAAATAAAACATTTAAAAACGGACCATTTTCCACATTTCTGAAGCATGACGTAATGGGGGGGTGTTATCTCTTTTGTCTAAAATCAGCCGTTTTTGCTCGAACATTAAATACCTCCAAATGGTATTTAATTAACTTCCCGGGGTGAAGAAACCCTTTTTGAGAACTCAGAGTGAGTAAATTGGCCATTTTCATGCACTTTTAACCATTCCATAAATCTTGTGTTTAGGGCCCCTGGAAGCATGAAAATCACTTTAAACATGCTAATTTTAGCTCTAACACTGATGATCCACCTACAAATGTGAACTGACGTTAAAAAATAAAACATTTGAAAACGGACCATTTTCCACATTTCTGAAGCATGACGTAATGGGGGGTGTTATCTCTTTTGTCAAAAATCAGCTGTTTTTGATTGAACATTAAATGCCTCCAAATAGTATTTAATTCACTTCCCGAGCCCCTGGAAGCATGAAAATCACTTTAAACATGCTAATTTTAGCTCTAACACTGATGATCCACCTACAAATGTGAACTGATGTTCAAAAATAAAACATTTGAAAGCGGACCATTTCCACATTTCTGAAGCATGACGTAATGGGGGGGTGTTATCTCTTTTGTCGAAAATCAGCCGTTTTTGCTCGAACATTAAATGCCTCCAAATGGTATTTAATTAACTTCCCGGGGTGAAGAAACCCTTTTTGAGAACTCAGAGTGAGTAAATTGGCCATTTTCATGCACTTTTAACCATTCCATAAATCTTGTGTTTAGGGCCCCTGGAAGCATGAAAATCACTTTAAACATGCTAATTTTAGCTCTAACACTGATGATCCACCTACAAATGTGAACTGACGTTCAAAAATAAAACATTTGAAAACGGACCATTTTCCACATTTCTGAAGCATGACGTAATGGGGGGGTGTTATCTCTTTTGTCAAAAATCAGCTGTTTTTGCTTGAACATTAAATGCCTCCAAATAGTATTTAATTCACTTCCCGAGCCCCTGGAAGCATGAAAATCACTTTAAACATGCTAATTTTAGCTCTAACACTGATGATCCACCTACAAATGTGAACTGACGTTCAAAAATAAAACATTTGAAAACGGACCATTTTCCACATTTCTGAAGCATGACGTAATGGGGGGGTGTTATCTCTTCTGTCGAAAATCAGCCGTTTTTGCTCGAACATTAAATGCCTCCAAATGGTATTTAATTAACTTCCCGGGGTGAAGAAACCCTTTTTGAGAACTCAGAGTGAGTAAATTGGCCATTTTCATGCACTTTTAACCATTCCATAAATCTTGTGTTTAGGGCCCCAGGAAGCATGAAAATCACTTTAAACATGCTAATTTTAGCTCTAACACTGATGATCCACCTAAGAATGTGAACTGACGTTAAAAAATAAAACATTTGAAAACGGACCATTTTCCACATTTCTGAAGCATGACGTAATGGGGGGGTGTTATCTCTTTTGTAAAAAATCAGCTGTTTTTGATTGAACATTAAATGCCTCCAAATAGTATTTAATTCACTTCCAGAGCCCCTGGAAGCATGAAAATCACTTTAAACATGCTAATTTTAGCTCTAACACTGATGATCCACCTACAAATGTGAACTGATGTTCAAAAATAAAACATTTGAAAACGGACCATTTTCCACATTTCTGAAGCATGACGTAATGGGGGGGTGTTATCTCTTTTGTCGAAAATCAGCCGTTTTTGCTCGAACATTAAATGCCTCCAAATGGTATTTAATTAACTTCCCGGGGTGAAGAAACCCTTTTTGAGAACTCAGAGTGAGTAAATTGGCCATTTTCATGCACTTTTAACCATTCCATAAATCTTGTGTTTAGGGCCCCTGGAAGCATGAAAATCACTTTAAACATGCAAATTTTAGCTCTAACACTGATGATCCACCTACAAATGTGAACTGACGTTCAAAAATAAAACATTTGAAAACGGACCATTTTCCACATTTCTGAAGCATGACGTAATGGGGGGGTGTTATCTCTTTTGTCAAAAATCTGCTGTTTTTGCTTGAACATTAAATGCCTCCAAATAGTATTTAATTCACTTCCCGAGCCCCTGGAAGCATGAAAATCACTTTAAACATGCTAATTTTAGCTCTAACACTGATGATCCACCTACAATTGTGAACTGACGTTCAAAAATAAAACATTTAAAAACGGACCATTTTCCACATTTCTGAAGCATGACGTAATGGGGGGGTGTTATCTCTTTTGTCTAAAATCAGCCGTTTTTGCTCGAACATTAAATACCTCCAAATGGTATTTAATTAACTTCCCGGGGTGAAGAAACCCTTTTTGAGAACTCAGAGTGAGTAAATTGGCCATTTTCATGCACTTTTAACCATTCCATAAATCTTGTGTTTAGGGCCCCTGGAAGCATGAAAATCACTTTAAACATGCTAATTTTAGCTCTAACACTGATGATCCACCTACAAATGTGAACTGACGTTAAAAAATAAAACATTTGAAAACGGACCATTTTCCACATTTCTGAAGCATGACGTAATGGGGGGGTGTTATCTCTTTTGTCAAAAATCAGCTGTTTTTGATTGAACATTAAATGCCTCCAAATAGTATTTAATTCACTTCCCGAGCCCCTGGAAGCATGAAAATCACTTTAAACATGCTAATTTTAGCTCTAACACTGATGATCCACCTACAAATGTGAACTGACGTTCAAAAATAAAACATTTTAAAACGGACCATTTTCCACATTTCTGAAGCATGACGTAATGGGGGGGTGTTATCTCTTTTGTCAAAAATCAGCTGTTTTTGATTGAACATTAAATGCCTCCAAATAGTATTTAATTGACTTCCCGAGCCCCTGGAAGCATGAACATCACTATAAACATGCTAATTTTAGCTCTAACACTGATGATCCACCTACAAATGTGAACTGACGTTCCAAAATAAAACATTTGAAAACGGACCATTTTCCACATTTCTGAAGCATGACTTAATGGGGGGGGTGTTATCTCTTTTGTCGAAAATCAGCCGTTTCTGCTCGAACATTAAATGCCTCCAAATGGTATTTAATTAACTTCCCGGGGTGAAGAAACACTTTTTGAGAACTCAGAGTGAGTAAATTGGCCATTTTCATGCACTTTTAACCATTCCATAAATCTTGTGTTTAGGGCCCCTGGAAGCATGAAAATCACTTTAAACATGCTAATTTTAGCTCTAACACTGATGATCCACCTACAAATGTGAACTGACGTTCAAAAATAAAACATTTGAAAACGGACCATTTTCCACATTTCTGAAGCATGACGTAATGGGGGGGTGTTATCTCTTTTGTCAAAAATCAGATGTTTTTGATTGAACATTAAATGCCTCCAAATAGTATTTAATTCACTTCCCGAGCCCCTGGAAGCATGAAAATCACTTTAAACATGCTAATTTTAGCTCCAACACTGATGATCCACCTACAAATGTGAACTGACGTTCAAAAATAAAACATTTGAAAACTGACCATTTTCCACATTTCTGAAGCATGACGTAATGGGGGGGTGTTATCTCTTTTGTCGAAAATCAGCCGTTTTTGCTCGAACATTAAATGCCTCCAAATGGTATTTAATTAACTTCCCGGGGTGAAGAAACCCTTTTTGAGAACTCAGAGTGAGTAAATTGGCCATTTTCATGCACTTTTAACCATTCCATAAATCTTGTGTTTAGGGCCCCTGGAAGCATGAAAATCACTTTAAACATGCTAATTTTAGCTCTAACACTGATGATCCACCTACAAATGTGAACTGACGTTAAAAAATAAAACATTTGAAAACGGACCATTTTCCACATTTCTGAAGCATGACGTAATGGGGGGTGTCATCTCTTTTGTCAAAAATCAGCTGTTTTTGATTGAACATTAAATGCCTCCAAATAGTATTTAATTCACTTCCCGAGCCCCTGGAAGCATGAAAATCACTTTAAACATGCTAATTTTAGCTCTAACACTGATGATCCACCTACAAATGTGAACTGACGTTCAAAAATAAAACATTTGAAAGCGGACCATTTCCACATTTCTGAAGCATGACGTAATGGGGGGGTGTTATCTCTTTTGTCGAAAATCAGCCGTTTTTGCTCGAACATTAAATGCCTCCAAATGGTATTTAATTAACTTCCCGGGGTGAAGAAACCCTTTTTGAGAACTCAGAGTGAGTAAATTGGCCATTTTCATGCACTTTTAACCATTCCATAAATCTTGTGTTTAGGGCCCCTGGAAGCATGAAAATCACTTTAAACATGCTAATTTTAGCTCTAACACTGATGATCCACCTACAAATGTGAACTGACGTTCAAAAATAAAACATTTGAAAACGGACCATTTTCCACATTTCTGAAGCATGACGTAATGGGGGGGGTGTTATCTCTTTTGTCAAAAATCAGCTGTTTTTGCTTGAACATTAAATGCCTCCAAATAGTATTTAATTCACTTCCCGAGCCCCTGGAAGCATGAAAATCACTTTAAACATGCTAATTTTAGCTCTAACACTGATGATCCACCTACAAATGTGAACTGACGTTCAAAAATAAAACATTTGAAAACAGACCATTTTCCACATTTCTGAAGCATGACGTAATGGGGGGGTGTTATCTCTTTTGTCGAAAATCAGCCGTTTTTGCTCGAACATTAAATGCCTCCAAATGGTATTTAATTAACTTCCCGGGGTGAAGAAACCCTTTTTGAGAACTCAGAGTGAGTAAATTGGCCATTTTCATGCACTTTTAACCATTCCATAAATCTTGTGTTTAGGGCCCCAGGAAGCATGAAAATCACTTTAAACATGCAAATTTTAGCTCTAACACTGATGATCCACCTAAGAATGTGAACTGACGTTAAAAAATAAAACATTTGAAAACGGACCATTTTCCACATTTCTGAAGCATGACGTAATGGGGGGGTGTTATCTCTTTTGTAAAAAATCAGCTGTTTTTGATTGAACATTAAATGCCTCCAAATAGTATTTAATTCACTTCCAGAGCCCCTGGAAGCATGAAAATCACTTTAAACATGCTAATTTTTAGCTCTAACACTGATGATCCACCTACAAATGTGAACTGATGTTCAAAAATAAAACATTTGAAAACGGACCATTTTCCACATTTCTGAAGCATGACGTAATGGGGGGGTGTTATCTCTTTTGTCGAAAATCAGCCGTTTTTGCTCGAACAATAAATGCCTCCAAATGGTATTTAATTAACTTCCCGGGGTGAAGAAACCCTTTTTGAGAACTCAGAGTGAGTAAATTGGCCATTTTCATGCACTTTTAACCATTCCATAAATCTTGTGTTTAGGGCCCCTGGAAGCATGAAAATCACTTTAAACATGCTAATTTTAGCTCTAACACTGATGATCCACCTACAAATGTGAACTGACGTTCAAAAATAAAACATTTGAAAACGGACCATTTTCCACATTTCTGAAGCATGACGTAATGGGGGGGTGTTTTCTCTTTTGTCAAAAATCTGCTGTTTTTGCTTGAACATGAAATGCCTCCAAATAGTATTTAATTCACTTCCCGAGCCCCTGGAAGCATGAAAATCACTTTAAACATGCTAATTTTAGCTCTAACACTGATGATCCACCTACAATTGTGAACTGACGTTCAAAAATAAAACATTTAAAAACGGACCATTTTCCACATTTCTGAAGCATGACGTAATGGGGGGGTGTTATCTCTTTTGTCTAAAATCAGCCGTTTTTGCTCGAACATTAAATACCTCCAAATGGTATTTAATTAACTTCCCGGGGTGAAGAAACCCTTTTTGAGAACTCAGAGTGAGTAAATTGGCCATTTTCATGCACTTTTAACCATTCCATAAATCTTGTGTTTAGGGCCCCTGGAAGCATGAAAATCACTTTAAACATGCTAATTTTAGCTCTAACACTGATGATCCACCTACAAATGTGAACTGACGTTAAAAAATAAAACATTTGAAAACGGACCATTTTCCACATTTCTGAAGCATGACGTAATGGGGGGGTGTTATCTCTTTTGTCAAAAATCAGCTGTTTTTGATTGAACATTAAATGCCTCCAAATAGTATTTAATTCACTTCCCGAGCCCCTGGAAGCATGAAAATCACTTTAAACATGCTAATTTTAGCTCTAACACTGATGATCCACCTACAAATGTGAACTGATGTTCAAAAATAAAACATTTGAAAACGGACCATTTTCCACATTTCTGAAGCATGACGTAATGGGGGGGTGTTATCTCTTTTGTCGAAAATCAGCCGTTTTTGCTCGAACATTAAATGCCTCCAAATGGTATTTAATTAACTTCCCGGGGTGAAGAAACCCTTTTTGAGAACTCAGAGTGAGTAAATTGGCCATTTTCATGCACTTTTAACCATTCCATAAATCTTGTGTTTAGGGCCCCTGGAAGCATGAAAATCACTTTAAACATGCTAATTTTAGCTCTAACACTGATGATCCACCTACAAATGTGAACTGACGTTCAAAAATAAAACATTTGAAAATGGACCATTTTCCACATTTCTGAAGCATGACGTAATGGGGGGGTGTTATCTCTTTTGTCAAAAATCAGCTGTTTTTGATTGAACATTAAATGCCTCCAAATAGTATTTAATTCACTTCCCGAGCCCCTGGAAGCATGAAAATCACTTTAAACATGCTAATTTTAGCTCTAACACTGATGATCCACCTACAAATGTGAACTGATGTTCAAAAATAAAACATTTGAAAACGGACCATTTTCCACATTTCTGAAGCATGACGTAATGGGGGGGTGTTATCTCTTTTGTCGAAAATCAGCCGTTTTTGCTCGAACATTAAATGCCTCCAAATGGTATTTAATTAACTTCCCGGGGTGAAGAAACCCTTTTTGAGAACTCAGAGTGAGTAAATTGGCCATTTTTATGCACTTTTAACCATTCCATAAATCTTGTGTTTAGGGCCCCTGGAAGCATGCAAATCACTTTAAACATGCTAATTTTAGCTCTAACACTGATGATCCACCTACAAATGTGAACTGACGTTCAAAAATAAAACATTTGAAAACGGACCATTTTCCACATTTCTGAAGCATGACGTAATGGGGGGGTGTTATCTCTTTTGTCGAAAATCAGCCGTTTTTGCTCGAACATTAAATGCCTCCAAATGGTATTTAATTAACTTCCCGGGGTGAAGAAACCCTTTTTGAGAACTCAGAGTGAGTAAATTGGCCATTTTCATGCACTTTTAACCATTCCATAAATCTTGTGTTTAGGGCCCCAGGAAGCATGAAAATCACTTTAAACATGCTAATTTTAGCTCTAACACTGATGATCCACCTAAGAATGTGAACTGACGTTAAAAAATAAAACATTTGAAAACGGACCATTTTCCACATTTCTGAAGCATGACGTAATGGGGGGGTGTTATCTCTTTTGTAAAAAATCAGCTGTTTTTGATTGAACATTAAATGCCTCCAAATAGTATTTAATTCACTTCCAGAGCCCCTGGAAGCATGAAAATCACTTTAAACATGCTAATTTTAGCTCTAACACTGATGATCCACCTACAAATGTGAACTGATGTTCAAAAATAAAACATTTGAAAACGGACCATTTTCCACATTTCTGAAGCATGACGTAATGGGGGGTGTTATCTCTTTTGTCGAAAATCAGCCGTTTTTGCTCGAACATTAAATGCCTCCAAATGGTATTTAATTAACTTCCCGGGGTGAAGAAACCCTTTTTGAGAACTCAGAGTGAGTAAATTGGCCATTTTCATGCACTTTTAACCATTCCATAAATCTTGTGTTTAGGGCCCCTGGAAGCATGAAAATCACTTTAAACATGCTAATTTTAGCTCTAACACTGATGATCCACCTACAAATATGAACTGACGTTCAAAAATAAAACATTTGAAAACGGACCATTTTCCACATTTCTGAAGCATGACGTAATGGGGGGGTGTTATCTCTTTTGTCGAAAATCAGCCGTTTTTGCTCGAACAATAAATGCCTCCAAATGGTATTTAATTAACTTCCCGGGGTGAAGAAACCCTTTTTGAGAACTCAGAGTGAGTAAATTGGCCATTTTCATGCACTTTTAACCATTCCATAAATCTTGTGTTTAGGGCCCCTGGAAGCATGAAAATCACTTTAAACATGCTAATTTTAGCTCTAACACTGATGATCCACCTACAAATGTGAACTGACGTTCAAAAATAAAACATTTGAAAACGGACCATTTTCCACATTTCTGAAGCATGACGTAATGGGGGGGTGTTATCTCTTTTGTCAAAAATCTGCTGTTTTTGCTTGAACATTAAATGCCTCCAAATAGTATTTAATTCACTTCCCGAGCCCCTGGAAGCATGAAAATCACTTTAAACATGCTAATTTTAGCTCTAACACTGATGATCCACCTACAATTGTGAACTGACGTTCAAAAATAAAACATTTAAAAACGGACCATTTTCCACATTTCTGAAGCATGACGTAATGGGGGGGTGTTATCTCTTTTGTCTAAAATCAGCCGTTTTTGCTCGAACATTAAATACCTCCAAATGGTATTTAATTAACTTCCCGGGGTGAAGAAACCCTTTTTGAGAACTCAGAGTGAGTAAATTGGCCATTTTCATGCACTTTTAACCATTCCATAAATCTTGTGTTTAGGGCCCCTGGAAGCATGAAAATCACTTTAAACATGCTAATTTTAGCTCTAACACTGATGATCCACCTACAAATGTGAACTGACGTTAAAAAATAAAACATTTGAAAACGGACCATTTTCCACATTTCTGAAGCATGACGTAATGGGGGGGTGTTATCTCTTTTGTCAAAAATCAGCTGTTTTTGATTGAACATTAAATGCCTCCAAAAAGTATTTAATTCACTTCCCGAGCCCCTGGAAGCATGAAAATCACTTTAAACATGCTAATTTTAGCTCTAACACTGATGATCCACCTACAAATGTGAACTGATGTTCAAAAATAAAACATTTGAAAACGGACCATTTTCCACATTTCTGAAGCATGACGTAATGGGGTGGGTGTTATCTCTTTTGTCCAAAATCAGCCGTTTTTGCTCGAACATTAAATGCCTCCAAATGGTATTTAATTAACTTCCCGGGGTGAAGAAACCCTTTTTGAGAACTCAGAGTGAGTAAATTGGCCATTTTCATGCACTTTTAACCATTCCATAAATCTTGTGTTTAGGGCCCCTGGAAGCATGAAAATCACTTTAAACATGCTAATTTTAGCTCTAACACTGATGATCCACCTACAAATGTGAACTGACGTTCAAAAATAAAACATTTGAAAATGGACCATTTTCCACATTTCTGAAGCATGACGTAATGGGGGGGTGTTATCTCTTTTGTCAAAAATCAGCTGTTTTTGATTGAACATTAAATGCCTCCAAATAGTATTTAATTCACTTCCCGAGCCCCTGGAAGCATGAAAATCACTTTAAACATGCTAATTTTAGCTCTAACACTGATGATCCACCTACAAATGTGAACTGATGTTCAAAAATAAAACATTTGAAAACGGACCATTTTCCACATTTCTGAAGCATGACGTAATGGGGGGGTGTTATCTCTTTTGTCGAAAATCAGCCGTTTTTGCTCGAACATTAAATGCCTCCAAATGGTATTTAATTAACTTCCCGGGGTGAAGAAACCCTTTTTGAGAACTCAGAGTGAGTAAATTGGCCATTTTCATGCACTTTTAACCATTCCATAAATCTTGTGTTTAGGGCCCCTGGAAGCATGAAAATCACTTTAAACATGCTAATTTTAGCTCTAACACTGATGATCCACCTACAAATGTGAACTGACGTTCAAAAATAAAACATTTGAAAACGGACCATTTTCCACATTTCTGAAGCATGACGTAATGGGGGGGTGTTATCTCTTTTGTCAAAAATCAGATGTTTTTGATTGAACATTAAATGCCTCCAAATAGTATTTAATTCACTTCCCGAGCCCCTGGAAGCATGAAAATCACTTTAAACATGCTAATTTTAGCTCCAACACTGATGATCCACCTACAAATGTGAACTGACGTTCAAAAATAAAACATTTGAAAACTGACCATTTTCCACATTTCTGAAGCATGACGTAATGGGGGGGTGTTATCTCTTTTGTCGAAAATCAGCCGTTTTTGCTCGAACATTAAATGCCTCCAAATGGTATTTAATTAACTTCCCGGGGTGAAGAAACCCTTTTTGAGAACTCAGAGTGAGTAAATTGGCCATTTTCATGCACATTTAACCATTCCATAAATCTTGTGTTTAGGGCCCCTGGAAGCATGAAAATCACTTTAAACATGCTAATTTTAGCTCTAACACTGATGATCCACCTACAAATGTGAACTGACGTTAAAAAATAAAACATTTGAAAACGGACCATTTTCCACATTTCTGAAGCATGACGTAATGGGGGGTGTCATCTCTTTTGTCAAAAATCAGCTGTTTTTGATTGAACATTAAATGCCTCCAAATAGTATTTAATTCACTTCCCGAGCCCCTGGAAGCATGAAAATCACTTTAAACATGCTAATTTTAGCTCTAACACTGATGATCCACCTACAAATGTGAACTGACGTTCAAAAATAAAACATTTGAAAGCGGACCATTTCCACATTTCTGAAGCATGACGTAATGGGGGGGTGTTATCTCTTTTGTCGAAAATCAGCCGTTTTTGCTCGAACATTAAATGCCTCCAAATGGTATTTAATTAACTTCCCGGGGTGAAGAAACCCTTTTTGAGAACTCAGAGTGAGTAAATTGGCCATTTTCATGCACTTTTAACCATTCCATAAATCTTGTGTTTAGGGCCCCTGGAAGCATGAAAATCACTTTAAACATGCTAATTTTAGCTCTAACACTGATGATCCACCTACAAATGTGAACTGACGTTCAAAAATAAAACATTTGAAAACGGACCATTTTCCACATTTCTGAAGCATGACGTAATGGGGGGGGTGTTATCTCTTTTGTCAAAAATCAGCTGTTTTTGCTTGAACATTAAATGCCTCCAAATAGTATTTAATTCACTTCCCGAGCCCCTGGAAGCATGAAAATCACTTTAAACATGCTAATTTTAGCTCTAACACTGATGATCCACCTACAAATGTGAACTGACGTTCAAAAATAAAACATTTGAAAACGGACCATTTTCCACATTTCTGAAGCATGACGTAATGGGGGGGGTGTTATCTCTTTTGTCGAAAATCAGCCGTTTTTGCTCGAACATTAAATGCCTCCAAATGGTATTTAATTAACTTCCCGGGGTGAAGAAACCCTTTTTGAGAACTCAGAGTGAGTAAATTGGCCATTTTCATGCACTTTTAACCATTCCATAAATCTTGTGTTTAGGGCCCCAGGAAGCATGAAAATCACTTTAAACATGCTAATTTTAGCTCTAACACTGATGATCCACCTAAGAATGTGAACTGACGTTAAAAAATAAAACATTTGAAAACGGACCATTTTCCACATTTCTGAAGCATGACGTAATGGGGGGGTGTTATCTCTTTTGTAAAAAATCAGCTGTTTTTGATTGAACATTAAATGCCTCCAAATAGTATTTAATTCACTTCCAGAGCCCCTGGAAGCATGAAAATCACTTTAAACATGCTAATTTTAGCTCTAACACTGATGATCCACCTACAAATGTGAACTGATGTTCAAAAATAAAACATTTGAAAACGGACCATTTTCCACATTTCTGAAGCATGACGTAATGGGGGGGTGTTATCTCTTTTGTCAAAAATCTGCTGTTTTTGCTTGAACATTAAATGCCTCCAAATAGTATTTAATTCACTTCCCGAGCCCCTGGAAGCATGAAAATCACTTTAAACATGCTAATTTTAGCTCTAACACTGATGATCCACCTACAATTGTGAACTGACGTTCAAAAATAAAACATTTAAAAACGGACCATTTTCCACATTTCTGAAGCATGACGTAATGGGGGGGTGTTATCTCTTTTGTCTAAAATCAGCCGTTTTTGCTCGAACATTAAATACCTCCAAATGGTATTTAATTAACTTCCCGGGGTGAAGAAACCCTTTTTGAGAACTCAGAGTGAGTAAATTGGCCATTTTCATGCACTTTTAACCATTCCATAAATCTTGTGTTTAGGGCCCCTGGAAGCATGAAAATCACTTTAAACATGCTAATTTTAGCTCTAACACTGATGATCCACCTACAAATGTGAACTGACGTTAAAAAATAAAACATTTGAAAACGGACCATTTTCCACATTTCTGAAGCATGACGTAATGGGGGGGTGTTATCTCTTTTGTCAAAAATCAGCTGTTTTTGATTGAACATTAAATGCCTCCAAATAGTATTTAATTCACTTCCCGAGTCCCTGGAAGCATGAAAATCACTTTAAACATGCTAATTTTAGCTCTAACACTGATGATCCACCTACAAATGTGAACTGATGTTCAAAAATAAAACATTTGAAAACGGACCATTTTCCACATTTCTGAAGCATGACGTAATGGGGGGTGTTATCTCTTTTGTCGAAAATCAGCCGTTTTTGCTCGAACATTAAATGCCTCCAAATGGTATTTAATTAACTTCCCGGGGTGAAGAAACCCTTTTTGAGAACTCAGAGTGAGTAAATTGGCCATTTTCATGCACTTTTAACCATTCCATAAATCTTGTGTTTAGGGCCCCAGGAAGCATGAAAATCACTTTAAACATGCTAATTTTAGCTCTAACACTGATGATCCACCTAAGAATGTGAACTGACGTTAAAAAATAAAACATTTGAAAACGGACCATTTTCCACATTTCTGAAGCATGACGTAATGGGGGGGTGTTATCTCTTTTGTAAAAAATCAGCTGTTTTTGATTGAACATTAAATGCCTCCAAATAGTATTTAATTCACTTCCAGAGCCCCTGGAAGCATGAAAATCACTTTAAACATGCTAATTTTAGCTCTAACACTGATGATCCACCTACAAATGTGAACTGATGTTCAAAAATAAAACATTTGAAAACGGACCATTTTCCACATTTCTGAAGCATGACGTAATGGGGGGGTGTTATCTCTTTTGTCAAAAATCTGCTGTTTTTGCTTGAACATTAAATGCCTCCAAATAGTATTTAATTCACTTCCCGAGCCCCTGGAAGCATGAAAATCACTTTAAACATGCTAATTTTAGCTCTAACACTGATGATCCACCTACAATTGTGAACTGACGTTCAAAAATAAAACATTTAAAAACGGACCATTTTCCACATTTCTGAAGCATGACGTAATGGGGGGGTGTTATCTCTTTTGTCTAAAATCAGCCGTTTTTGCTCGAACATTAAATACCTCCAAATGGTATTTAATTAACTTCCCGGGGTGAAGAAACCCTTTTTGAGAACTCAGAGTGAGTAAATTGGCCATTTTCATGCACTTTTAACCATTCCATAAATCTTGTGTTTAGGGCCCCTGGAAGCATGAAAATCACTTTAAACATGCTAATTTTAGCTCTAACACTGATGATCCACCTACAAATGTGAACTGACGTTAAAAAATAAAACATTTGAAAACGGACCATTTTCCACATTTCTGAAGCATGACGTAATGGGGGGGTGTTATCTCTTTTGTCAAAAATCAGCTGTTTTTGATTGAACATTAAATGCCTCCAAATAGTATTTAATTCACTTCCCGAGTCCCTGGAAGCATGAAAATCACTTTAAACATGCTAATTTTAGCTCTAACACTGATGATCCACCTACAAATGTGAACTGATGTTCAAAAATAAAACATTTGAAAACGGACCATTTTCCACATTTCTGAAGCATGACGTAATGGGGGGTGTTATCTCTTTTGTCGAAAATCAGCCGTTTTTGCTCGAACATTAAATGCCTCCAAATGGTATTTAATTAACTTCCCGGGGTGAAGAAACCCTTTTTGAGAACTCAGAGTGAGTAAATTGGCCATTTTCATGCACTTTTAACCATTCCATAAATCTTGTGTTTAGGGCCCCTGGAAGCATGAAAATCACTTTAAACATGCTAATTTTAGCTCTAACACTGATGATCCACCTACAAATGTGAACTGACGTTCAAAAATAAAACATTTGAAAACGGACCATTTTCCACATTTCTGAAGCATGACGTAATGGGGGGGTGTTATCTCTTTTGTCAAAAATCAGCTGTTTTTGCTTGAACATTAAATGCCTCCAAATAGTATTTAATTCACTTCCCGAGCCCCTGGAAGCATGAAAATCACTTTAAACATGCTAATTTTAGCTCTAACACTGATGATCCACCTACAAATGTGAACTGACGTTCAAAAATAAAACATTTGAAAACGGACCATTTTCCACATTTCTGAAGCATGACGTAATGGGGGGGGTGTTATCTCTTTTGTCGAAAATCAGCCGTTTTTGCTCGAACATTAAATGCCTCCAAATGGTATTTAATTAACTTCCCGGGGTGAAGAAACCCTTTTTGAGAACTCAGAGTGAGTAAATTGGCCATTTTCATGCACTTTTAACCATTCCATAAATCTTGTGTTTAGGGCCCCAGGAAGCATGAAAATCACTTTAAACATGCTAATTTTAGCTCTAACACTGATGATCCACCTAAGAATGTGAACTGACGTTAAAAAATAAAACATTTGAAAACGGACCATTTTCCACATTTCTGAAGCATGACGTAATGGGGGGGTGTTATCTCTTTTGTAAAAAATCAGCTGTTTTTGATTGAACATTAAATGCCTCCAAATAGTATTTAATTCACTTCCAGAGCCCCTGGAAGCATGAAAATCACTTTAAACATGCTAATTTTAGCTCTAACACTGATGATCCACCTACAAATGTGAACTGATGTTCAAAAATAAAACATTTGAAAACGGACCATTTTCCACATTTCTGAAGCATGACGTAATGGGGGGGTGTTATCTCTTTTGTCAAAAATCTGCTGTTTTTGCTTGAACATTAAATGCCTCCAAATAGTATTTAATTCACTTCCCGAGCCCCTGGAAGCATGAAAATCACTTTAAACATGCTAATTTTAGCTCTAACACTGATGATCCACCTACAATTGTGAACTGACGTTCAAAAATAAAACATTTAAAAACGGACCATTTTCCACATTTCTGAAGCATGACGTAATGGGGGGGGTGTTATCTCTTTTGTCTAAAATCAGCCGTTTTTGCTCGAACATTAAATACCTCCAAATGGTATTTAATTAACTTCCCGGGGTGAAGAAACCCTTTTTGAGAACTCAGAGTGAGTAAATTGGCCATTTTCATGCACTTTTAACCATTCCATAAATCTTGTGTTTAGGGCCCCTGGAAGCATGAAAATCACTTTAAACATGCTAATTTTAGCTCTAACACTGATGATCCACCTACAAATGTGAACTGACGTTAAAAAATAAAACATTTGAAAACGGACCATTTTCCACATTTCTGAAGCATGACGTAATGGGGGGGTGTTATCTCTTTTGTCAAAAATCAGCTGTTTTTGATTGAACATTAAATGCCTCCAAATAGTATTTAATTCACTTCCCGAGTCCCTGGAAGCATGAAAATCACTTTAAACATGCTAATTTTAGCTCTAACACTGATGATCCACCTACAAATGTGAACTGATGTTCAAAAATAAAACATTTGAAAACGGACCATTTTCCACATTTCTGAAGCATGACGTAATGGGGGGTGTTATCTCTTTTGTCGAAAATCAGCCGTTTTTGCTCGAACATTAAATGCCTCCAAATGGTATTTAATTAACTTCCCGGGGTGAAGAAACCCTTTTTGAGAACTCAGAGTGAGTAAATTGGCCATTTTCATGCACTTTTAACCATTCCATAAATCTTGTGTTTAGGGCCCCTGGAAGCATGAAAATCACTTTAAACATGCTAATTTTAGCTCTAACACTGATGATCCACCTACAAATGTGAACTGACGTTCAAAAATAAAACATTTGAAAATGGACCATTTTCCACATTTCTGAAGCATGACGTAATGGGGGGGTGTTATCTCTTTTGTCAAAAATCAGCTGTTTTTGATTGAACATTAAATGCCTCCAAATAGTATTTAATTCACTTCCCGAGCCCCTGGAAGCATGAAAATCACTTTAAACATGCTAATTTTAGCTCTAACACTGATGATCCACCTACAAATGTGAACTGATGTTCAAAAATAAAACATTTGAAAACGGACCATTTTCCACATTTCTGAAGCATGACGTAATGGGGGGGTGTTATCTCTTTTGTCGAAAATCAGCCGTTTTTGCTCGAACATTAAATGCCTCCAAATGGTATTTAATTAACTTCCCGGGGTGAAGAAACCCTTTTTGAGAACTCAGAGTGAGTAAATTGGCCATTTTTATGCACTTTTAACCATTCCATAAATCTTGTGTTTAGGGCCCCTGGAAGCATGCAAATCACTTTAAACATGCTAATTTTAGCTCTAACACTGATGATCCACCTACAAATGTGAACTGACGTTCAAAAATAAAACATTTGAAAACGGACCATTTTCCACATTTCTGAAGCATGACGTAATGGGGGGGTGTTATCTCTTTTGTCAAAAATCAGCTGTTTTTGCTTGAACATTAAATGCCTCCAAATAGTATTTAATTCACTTCCCGAGCCCCTGGAAGCATGAAAATCACTTTAAACATGCTAATTTTAGCTCTAACACTGATGATCCACCTACAAATGTGAACTGACGTTCAAAAATAAAACATTTGAAAACGGACCATTTTCCACATTTCTGAAGCATGACGTAATGGGGGGGTGTTATCTCTTTTGTCGAAAATCAGCCGTTTTTGCTCGAACATTAAATGCCTCCAAATGGTATTTAATTAACTTCCCGGGGTGAAGAAACCCTTTTTGAGAACTCAGAGTGAGTAAATTGGCCATTTTCATGCACTTTTAACCATTCCATAAATCTTGTGTTTAGGGCCCCAGGAAGCATGAAAATCACTTTAAACATGCTAATTTTAGCTCTAACACTGATGATCCACCTAAGAATGTGAACTGACGTTAAAAAATAAAACATTTGAAAACGGACCATTTTCCACATTTCTGAAGCATGACGTAATGGGGGGGTGTTATCTCTTTTGTAAAAAATCAGCTGTTTTTGATTGAACATTAAATGCCTCCAAATAGTATTTAATTCACTTCCAGAGCCCCTGGAAGCATGAAAATCACTTTAAACATGCTAATTTTAGCTCTAACACTGATGATCCACCTACAAATGTGAACTGATGTTCAAAAATAAAACATTTGAAAACGGACCATTTTCCACATTTCTGAAGCATGACGTAATGGGGGGTGTTATCTCTTTTGTCGAAAATCAGCCGTTTTTGCTCGAACATTAAATGCCTCCAAATGGTATTTAATTAACTTCCCGGGGTGAAGAAACCCTTTTTGAGAACTCAGAGTGAGTAAATTGGCCATTTTCATGCACTTTTAACCATTCCATAAATCTTGTGTTTAGGGCCCCTGGAAGCATGAAAATCACTTTAAACATGCTAATTTTAGCTCTAACACTGATGATCCACCTACAAATGTGAACTGACGTTCAAAAATAAAACATTTGAAAACGGACCATTTTCCACATTTCTGAAGCATGACGTAATGGGGGGGTGTTATCTCTTTTGTCGAAAATCAGCCGTTTTTGCTCGAACAATTAATGCCTCCAAATGGTATTTAATTAACTTCCCGGGGTGAAGAAACCCTTTTTGAGAACTCAGAGTGAGTAAATTGGCCATTTTCATGCACTTTTAACCATTCCATAAATCTTGTGTTTAGGGCCCCTGGAAGCATGAAAATCACTTTAAACATGCTAATTTTAGCTCTAACACTGATGATCCACCTACAAATGTGAACTGACGTTCAAAAATAAAACATTTGAAAACGGACCATTTTCCACATTTCTGAAGCATGACGTAATGGGGGGGTGTTATCTCTTTTGTCAAAAATCTGCTGTTTTTGCTTGAACATTAAATGCCTCCAAATAGTATTTAATTCACTTCCCGAGCCCCTGGAAGCATGAAAATCACTTTAAACATGCTAATTTTAGCTCTAACACTGATGATCCACCTACAATTGTGAACTGACGTTCAAAAATAAAACATTTAAAAACGGACCATTTTCCACATTTCTGAAGCATGACGTAATGGGGGGGTGTTATCTCTTTTGTCTAAAATCAGCCGTTTTTGCTCGAACATTAAATACCTCCAAATGGTATTTAATTAACTTCCCGGGGTGAAGAAACCCTTTTTGAGAACTCAGAGTGAGTAAATTGGCCATTTTCATGCACTTTTAACCATTCCATAAATCTTGTGTTTAGGGCCCCTGGAAGCATGAAAATCACTTTAAACATGCTAATTTTAGCTCTAACACTGATGATCCACCTACAAATGTGAACTGACGTTAAAAAATAAAACATTTGAAAACGGACCATTTTCCACATTTCTGAAGCATGACGTAATGGGGGGGTGTTATCTCTTTTGTCAAAAATCAGCTGTTTTTGATTGAACATTAAATGCCTCCAAATAGTATTTAATTCACTTCCCGAGCCCCTGGAAGCATGAAAATCACTTTAAACATGCTAATTTTAGCTCTAACACTGATGATCCACCTACAAATGTGAACTGATGTTCAAAAATAAAACATTTGAAAACGGACCATTTTCCACATTTCTGAAGCATGACGTAATGGGGGGGGTGTTATCTCTTTTGTCCAAAATCAGCCGTTTTTGCTCGAACATTAAATGCCTCCAAATGGTATTTAATTAACTTCCTGGGGTGAAGAAACCCTTTTTGAGAACTCAGAGTGAGTAAATTGGCCATTTTCATGCACTTTTAACCATTCCATAAATCTTGTGTTTAGGGCCCCTGGAAGCATGAAAATCACTTTAAACATGCTAATTTTAGCTCTAACACTGATGATCCACCTACAAATGTGAACTGACGTTCAAAAATAAAACATTTGAAAATGGACCATTTTCCACATTTCTGAAGCATGACGTAATGGGGGGGTGTTATCTCTTTTGTCAAAAATCAGCTGTTTTTAATTGAACATTAAATGCCTCCAAATAGTATTTAATTCACTTCCCGAGCCCCTGGAAGCATGAAAATCACTTTAAACATGCTAATTTTAGCTCTAACACTGATGATCCACCTACAAATGTGAACTGATGTTCAAAAATAAAACATTTGAAAACGGACCATTTTCCACATTTCTGAAGCATGACGTAATGGGGGGGTGTTATCTCTTTTGTCGAAAATCAGCCGTTTTTGCTCGAACATTAAATGCCTCCAAATGGTATTTAATTAACTTCCCGGGGTGAAGAAACCCTTTTTGAGAACTCAGAGTGAGTAAATTGGCCATTTTCATGCACTTTTAACCATTCCATAAATCTTGTGTTTAGGGCCCCTGGAAGCATGCAAATCACTTTAAACATGCTAATTTTAGCTCTAACACTGATGATCCACCTACAAATGTGAACTGACGTTCAAAAATAAAACATTTGAAAACGGACCATTTTCCACATTTCTGAAGCATGACGTAATGGGGGGGTGTTATCTCTTTTGTCAAAAATCAGCTGTTTTTGCTTGAACATTAAATGCCTCCAAATAGTATTTAATTCACTTCCCGAGCCCCTGGAAGCATGAAAATCACTTTAAACATGCTAATTTTAGCTCTAACACTGATGATCCACCTACAAATGTGAACTGACGTTCAAAAATAAAACATTTGAAAACGGACCATTTTCCACATTTCTGAAGCATGACGTAATGGGGGGGTGTTATCTCTTTTGTCGAAATTCAGCCGTTTTTGCTCGAACATTAAATGCCTCCAAATGGTATTTAATTAACTTCCCGGGGTGAAGAAACCCTTTTTGAGAACTCAGAGTGAGTAAATTGGCCATTTTCATGCACTTTTAACCATTCCATAAATCTTGTGTTTAGGGCCCCAGGAAGCATGAAAATCACTTTAAACATGCTAATTTTAGCTCTAACACTGATGATCCACCTAAGAATGTGAACTGACGTTAAAAAATAAAACATTTGAAAACGGACCATTTTCCACATTTCTGAAGCATGACGTAATGGGGGGGTGTTATCTCTTTTGTAAAAAATCAGCTGTTTTTGATTGAACATTAAATGCCTCCAAATAGTATTTAATTCACTTCCAGAGCCCCTGGAAGCATGAAAATCACTTTAAACATGCTAATTTTAGCTCTAACACTGATGATCCACCTACAAATGTGAACTGATGTTCAAAAATAAAACATTTGAAAACGGACCATTTTCCACATTTCTGAAGCATGACGTAATGGGGGGTGTTATCTCTTTTGTCGAAAATCAGCCGTTTTTGCTCGAACATTAAATGCCTCCAAATGGTATTTAATTAACTTCCCGGGGTGAAGAAACCCTTTTTGAGAACTCAGAGTGAGTAAATTGGCCATTTTCATGCACTTTTAACCATTCCATAAATCTTGTGTTTAGGGCCCCTGGAAGCATGAAAATCACTTTAAACATGCTAATTTTAGCTCTAACACTGATGATCCACCTACAAATGTGAACTGACGTTCAAAAATAAAACATTTGAAAACGGACCATTTTCCACATTTCTGAAGCATGACGTAATGGGGGGGTGTTATCTCTTTTGTCAAAAATCTGCTGTTTTTGCTTGAACATTAAATGCCTCCAAATAGTATTTAATTCACTTCCCGAGCCCCTGGAAGCATGAAAATCACTTTAAACATGCTAATTTTATCTCTAACACTGATGATCCACCTACAAATGTGAACTGACGTTCAAAAATAAAACATTTGAAAACGGACCATTTTCCACATTTCTGAAGCATGACGTAATGGGGGGGTGTTATCTCTTTTGTCCAAAATCAGCCGTTTTTGCTCGAACATTAAATGCCTCCAAATGGTATTTAATTAACTTCCCGGGGTGAAGAAACCCTTTTTGAGAACTCAGAGTGAGTAAATTGGCCATTTTCATGCACTTTTAACCATTCCATAAATCTTGTGTTTAGGGCCCCTGGAAGCATGAAAATCACTTTAAACATGCTAATTTTAGCTCTAACACTGATGATCCACCTACAAATGTGAACTGACGTTCAAAAATAAAACATTTGAAAACGGACCATTTTCCACATTTCTGAAGCATGACGTAATGGGGGGTGTTATCTCTTTTGTCAAAAATCAGCTGTTTTTGCTTGAACATTAAATGCCTCCAAATAGTATTTAATTCACTTCCCGAGCCCCTGGAAGCATGAAAATCACTTTAAACATGCTAATTTTAGCTCTAACACTGATGATCCACCTACAAATGTGAACTGACGTTCAAAAATAAAACATTTGAAAACGGACCATTTTCCACATTTCTGAAGCATGACGTAATGGGGGGGTGTTATCTCTTTTGTCGAAAATCAGAGGTTTTTGCTCGAACATTAAATGCCTCCAAATGGTATTTAATTAACTTCCCGGGGTGAAGAAACCCTTTTTGAGAACTCAGAGTGAGTAAATTGGCCATTTTCATGCACTTTTAACCTTTCCATAAATCTTGTGTTTAGGGCCCCTGGAAGCATGAAAATCACTTTAAACATGCTAATTTTAGCTCCAACACTGATGATCCACCTACAAATGTGAACTGACATTCAAAAATAAAACATTTTAAAACGGACCATTTTCCACATTTCTGAAGCATGACGTAATGGGGGGGTGTTATCTCTTTTGTCAAAAATCAGCTGTTTTTGATTGAACATTAAATGCCTCCAAATAGTATTTAATTCACTTCCCGAGCCCCTGGAAGCATGAACATCACTATAAACATGCTAATTTTAGCTCTAACACTGATGATCCACCTACAAATGTGAACTGACGTTCCAAAATAAAACATTTGAAAACGGACCATTTTCCACATTTCTGAAGCATGACTTAATGGGGGGGTGTTATCTCTTTTGTCGAAAATCAGCCGTTTCTGCTCGAACATTAAATGCCTCCAAATGGTATTTAATTAACTTCCCGGGGTGAAGAAACACTTTTTGAGAACTCAGAGTGAGTAAATTGGCCATTTTCATGCACTTTTAACCATTCCATAAATCTTGTGTTTAGGGCCCCTGGAAGCATGAAAATCACTTTAAACATGCTAATTTTAGCTCTAACACTGATGATCCACCTACAAATGTGAACTGACGTTCAAAAATAAAACATTTGAAAACGGACCATTTTCCACATTTCTGAAGCATGACGTAATGGGGGGGTGTTATCTCTTTTGTCAAAAATCAGATGTTTTTGATTGAACATTAAATGCCTCCAAATAGTATTTAATTCACTTCCCGAGCCCCTGGAAGCATGAAAATCACTTTAAACATGCTAATTTTAGCTCCAACACTGATGATCCACCTACAAATGTGAACTGACGTTCAAAAATAAAACATTTGAAAACTGACCATTTTCCACATTTCTGAAGCATGACGTAATGGGGGGGTGTTATCTCTTTTGTCGAAAATCAGCCGTTTTTGCTCGAACATTAAATGCCTCCAAATGGTATTTAATTAACTTCCCGGGGTGAAGAAACCCTTTTTGAGAACTCAGAGTGAGTAAATTGGCCATTTTCATGCACTTTTAACCATTCCATAAATCTTGTGTTTAGGGCCCCTGGAAGCATGAAAATCACTTTAAACATGCTAATTTTAGCTCTAACACTGATGATCCACCTACAAATGTGAACTGACGTTCAAAAATAAAACATTTGAAAACGGACCATTTTGCACATTTCTGAAGCATGACGTAATGGGGGGGTGTTATCTCTTTTGTCAAAAATCTGCTGTTTTTGCTTGAACATTAAATGCCTCCAAATAGTATTTAATTCACTTCCCGAGCCCCTGGAAGCATGAAAATCACTTTAAACATGCTAATTTTAGCTCTAACACTGATGATCCACCTACAAATGTGAACTGATGTTCAAAAATAAAACATTTGAAAACGGACCATTTTCCACATTTCTGAAGCATGACGTAATGGGGGGGTGTTATCTCTTTTGTCGAAAATCAGCCGTTTTTGCTCGAACATTAAATGCCTCCAAATGGTATTTAATTAACTTCCCGGGGTGAAGAAACCCTTTTTGAGAACTCAGAGTGAGTAAATTGGCCATTTTCATGCACTTTTAACCATTCCATAAATCTTGTGTTTAGGGCCCCTGGAAGCATGAAAATCACTTTAAACATGCTAATTTTAGCTCTAACACTGATCATCCACCTACAAATGTGAACTGACGTTCAAAAATAAAACATTTGAAAACGGACCATTTTCCACATTTCTGAAGCATGACGTAATGGGGGGGTGTTATCTCTTTTGTCAAAAATCTGCTGTTTTTGCTTGAACATTAAATGCCTCCAAATAGTATTTAATTCACTTCCCGAGCCCCTGGAAGCATGAAAATCACTTTAAACATGCTAATTTTAGCTCTAACACTGATGATCCACCTACAATTGTGAACTGACGTTCAAAAATAAAACATTTAAAAACGGACCATTTTCCACATTTCTGAAGCATGACGTAATGGGGGGGTGTTATCTCTTTTGTCTAAAATCAGCCGTTTTTGCTCGAACATTAAATACCTCCAAATGGTATTTAATTAACTTCCCGGGGTGAAGAAACCCTTTTTGAGAACTCAGAGTGAGTAAATTGGCCATTTTCATGCACTTTTAACCATTCCATAAATCTTGTGTTTAGGGCCCCTGGAAGCATGAAAATCACTTTAAACATGCTAATTTTAGCTCTAACACTGATGATCCACCTACAAATGTGAACTGACGTTCAAAAATAAAACATTTGAAAACGGACCATTTTCCACATTTCTGAAGCATGACGTAATGGGGGGGTGTTATCTCTTTTGTCAAAAATCAGCTGTTTTTGCTTGAACATTAAATGCCTCCAAATAGTATTTAATTCACTTCCCGAGCCCCTGGAAGCATGAAAATCACTTTAAACATGCTAATTTTAGCTCTAACACTGATGATCCACCTACAAATGTGAACTGACGTTCAAAAATAAAACATTTGAAAACGGACCATTTTCCACATTTCTGAAGCATGACGTAATGGGGGGGTGTTATCTCTTTTGTCGAAAATCAGCCGTTTTTGCTCGAACATTAAATGCCTCCAAATGGTATTTAATTAACTTCCCGGGGTGAAGAAACCCTTTTTGAGAACTCAGAGTGAGTAAATTGGCCATTTTCATGCACTTTTAACCATTCCATAAATCTTGTGTTTAGGGCCCCTGGAAGCATGAAAATCACTTTAA
Organism: Lissotriton vulgaris; assembly: GCF_964263255.1. Classification (NCBI taxonomy): domain Eukaryota; kingdom Metazoa; phylum Chordata; class Amphibia; order Caudata; family Salamandridae; genus Lissotriton; species Lissotriton vulgaris. The sequence goes on along the minus strand of NW_028241489.1, from coordinate 354,834 downwards.
ACATGCTAATTTTAGCTCTAACACTGATGATCCACCTACAAATGTGAACTGACGTTCAAAAATAAAACATTTGAAAACGGACCATTTTCCACATTTCTGAAGCATGACGTAATGGGGGGGTGTTATCTCTTTTGTCAAAAATCAGCTGTTTTTGCTTGAACATTAAATGCCTCCAAATAGTATTTAATTCACTTCCCGAGCCCCTGGAAGCATTAAAATCACTTTAAACATGCTAATTTTAGCTCTAACACTGATGATCCACCTACAAATGTGAACTGACGTTCAAAAATAAAACATTTGAAAACGGACCATTTTCCACATTTCTGAAGCATGACGTAATGGGGGGGGTGTTATCTCTTTTGTCGAAAATCAGCCGTTTTTGCTCGAACATTAAATGCCTCCAAATGGTACTTAATTAACTTCCCGGGGTGAAGAAACCCTTTTTGAGAACTCAGAGTGAGTAAATTGGCCATTTTCATGCACTTTTAACCATTCCATAAATCTTGTGTTTAGGGCCCCTGGAAGCATGAAAATCACTTTAAACATGCTAATTTTAGCTCTAACACTGATGATCCACCTACAAATGTGAACTGACGTTAAAAAATAAAACATTTGAAAACGGACCATTTTCCACATTTCTGAAGCATGACGTAATGGGGGGGTGTTATCTCTTTTGTCAAAAATCAGCTGTTTTTGATTGAACATTAAATGCCTCCAAATAGTATTTAATTCACTTCCCGAGCCCCTGGAAGCATTAAAATCACTTTAAACATGCTAATTTTAGCTCTAACACTGATGATCCACCTACAAATGTGAACTGACGTTCAAAAATAAAACATTTGAAAACGGACCATTTTCCACATTTCTGAAGCATGACGTAATGGGGGGGTGTTATCTCTTTTGTCGAAAATCAGCCGTTTTTGCTCGAACATTAAATGCCTCCAAATGGTATTTAATTAACTTCCCGGGGTGAAGAAACCCTTTTTGAGAACTCAGAGTGAGTAAATTGGCCATTTTCATGCACTTTTATCCATTCCATAAATCTTGTGTTTAGGGCCCCTGGAAGCATGAAAATCACTTTAAACATGCTAATTTTAGCTCTAACACTGATGATCCACCTACAAATGTGAACTGACGTTCAAAAATAAAACATTTGAATACGGACCATTTTCCACATTTCTGAAGCATGACGTAATGGGGGGGTGTTATCTCTTTTGTCAAAAATCAGCTGTTTTTGATTGAACATTAAATGCCTCCAAATAGTATTTAATTCACTTCCCGAGCCCCTGGAAGCATGAAAATCACTTTAAACATGCTAATTTTAGCTCTAACACTGATGATCCACCTACAAATGTGAACTGACGTTCAAAAATAAAACATTTGAAAACGGACCATTTTCCACATTTCTGAAGCATGACGTAATGGGGGGGTGTTATCTCTTTTGTCGAAAATCAGCCGTTTTTGCTCGAACATTAAATGCCTCCAAATGGTATTTAATTAACTTCCCGGGGTGAAGAAACCCTTTTTGACAACTCAGAGTGAGTAAATTGGCCATTTTCATGCACTTTTAACCATTCCATAAATCTTGTGTTTAGGGCCCCTGGAAGCATGAAAATCACTTTAAACATGCTAATTTTAGCTCTAACACTGATGATCCACCTAAGAATGTGAACTGACGTTAAAAAATAAAACATTTGAAAACGGACCATTTTCCACATTTCTGAAGCATGACGTAATGGGGGGGTGTTATCTCTTTTGTAAAAAATCAGCTGTTTTTGATTGAACATTAAATGCCTCCAAATAGTATTTAATTCACTTCCAGAGCCCCTGGAAGCATGAAAATCACTTTAAACATGCTAATTTTAGCTCTAACACTGATGATCCACCTACAAATGTGAACTGATGTTCAAAAATAAAACATTTGAAAACGGACCATTTTCCACATTTCTGAAGCATGACGTAATGGGGGGGTGTTATCTCTTTTGTCGAAAATCAGACGTTTTTGCTCGAACATTAAATGCCTCCAAATGGTATTTAATTAACTTCCCGGGGTGAAGAAACCCTTTTTGAGAACTCAGAGTGAGTAAATTGGCCATTTTCATGCACTTTTAACCATTCCATAAATCTTGTGTTTAGGGCCCCTGGAAGCATGAAAATCACTTTAAACATGCTAATTTTAGCTCTAACACTGATGATCCACCTATAAATGTGAACTGACGTTAAAAAATAAAACATTTGAAAACGGACCATTTTCCACATTTCTGAAGCATGACGTGATGGGGGGGTGTTATCTCTTTTGTCAAAAATCAGCTGTTTTTGATTGAACATTAAATGCCTCCAAATAGTATTTAATTCACTTCCTGAGCCCCTGGAAGCATTAAAATCACTTTAAACATGCTAATTTTAGCTCTAACACTGATGATCCACCTACAAATGTGAACTGACGTTCAAAAATAAAACATTTGAAAACGGACCATTTTCCACATTTCTGAAGCATGACGTAATGGGGGGGGTGTTATCTCTTTTGTCGAAAATCAGCCGTTTTTGCTCGAACATTAAATGCCTCCAAATGGTATTTAATTAACTTCCCGGGGTGAAGAAACCCTTTTTGAGAACTCAGAGTGAGTAAATTGGCCATTTTCATGCACTTTTAACCATTCCATAAATCTTGTGTTTAGGGCCCCTGGAAGCATGAAAATCACTTTAAACATGCTAATTTTAGCTCTAACACTGATGATCCACCTACAAATGTGAACTGACGTTAAAAAATAAAACATTTGAAAACGGACCATTTTCCACATTTCTGAAGCATGACGTAATGGGGGGGTGTTATCTCTTTTGTCAAAAATCAGCTGTTTTTGATTGAACATTAAATGCCTCCAAATAGTATTTAATTCACTTCCCGAGCCCCTGGAAGCATTAAAATCACTTTAAACATGCTAATTTTAGCTCTAACACTGATGATCCACCTACAAATGTGAACTGACGTTCAAAAATAAAACATTTGAAAACGGACCATTTTCCACATTTCTGAAGCATGACGTAATGGGGGGGTGTTATCTCTTTTGTCGAAAATCAGCCGTTTTTGCTCGAACATTAAATGCCTCCAAATGGTATTTAATTAACTTCCCGGGGTGAAGAAACCCTTTTTGAGAACTCAGAGTGAGTAAATTGGCCATTTTCATGCACTTTTATCCATTCCATAAATCTTGTGTTTAGGGCCCCTGGAAGCATGAAAATCACTTTAAACATGCTAATTTTAGCTCTAACACTGATGATCCACCTACAAATGTGAACTGACGTTCAAAAATAAAACATTTGAATACGGACCATTTTCCACATTTCTGAAGCATGACGTAATGGGGGGGTGTTATCTCTTTTGTCAAAAATCAGCTGTTTTTGATTGAACATTAAATGCCTCCAAATAGTATTTAATTCACTTCCCGAGCCCCTGGAAGCATGAAAATCACTTTAAACATGCTAATTTTGGCTCTAACACTGATGATCCACCTACAAATGTGAACTGACATTCAAAAATAAAACATTTGAAAACGGACCATTTTCCACATTTCTGAAGCATGACGTAATGGGGGGGTGTTATCTCTTTTGTCGAAAATCAGCCGTTTTTGCTCGAACATTAAATGCCTCCAAATGGTATTTAATTAACTTCCGGGGTGAAGAAACCCTTTTTGAGAACTCAGAGTGAGTAAATTGGCCATTTTCATGCACTTTTAACCATTCCATAAATCTTGTGTTTAGGGCCCCTGGAAGCATGAAAATCACTTTAAACATGCTAATTTTAGCTCTACCACTGATGATCCACCTACAAATGTGAACTGACGTTCAAAAATAAAACATTTGAAAACGGACCATTTTCCACATTTCTGAAGCATGACGTAATGGGGGGGTGTTATCTCTTTTGTCAAAAATCAGCTGTTTTTGATTGAACATTAAATGCCTACAAATAGTATTTAATTCACTTCCCGAGCCCCTGGAAGCATGAAAATCACTTTAAACATGCTAATTTTAGCTCTAACACTGATGATCCACCTACAAATGTGAACTGACGTTCAAAAATAAAACATTTGAAAACGGACCATTTTCCACATTTCTGAAGCATGACGTAATGGGGGGGTGTTATCTCTTTTGTCGAAAATCAGCCGTTTTTGCGCGAACATTAAATGCCTCCAAATGGTATTTAATTAACTTCCCGGGGTGAAGAAACCCTTTTTGAGAACTCAGAGTGAGTAAATTGGCCATTTTCATGCACTTTTAACCATTCCATAAATCTTGTGTTTAGGGCCCCTGGAAGCATGAAAATCACTTTAAACATGCTAATTTTAGCTCTAACACTGATGATCCACCTACAAATGTGAACTGACGTTCAAAAATAAAACATTTGAAAACGGACCATTTTCCACATTTCTGAAGCATGACGTAATGGGGGGTGTTATCTCTTTTGTCGAAAATCAGCCGTTTTTGCTCGAACATTAAATGCCTCCAAATGGTATTTAATTAACTTCCCGGGGTGAAGAACCCCTTTTTGAGAACTCAGAGTGAGTAAATTGGCCATTTTCATGCACTTTTAACCATTCCATAAATCTTGTGTTTAGGGCCCCTGGAAGCATGAAAATCACTTTAAACATGCTAATTTTAGCTCTAACACTGATGATCCACCTACAAATGTGAACTGACGTTCAAAAATAAAACATTTGAAAACGGACCATTTTCCACATTTCTGAAGCATGACGTAATGGGGGGGTGTTATCTCTTTTGTCAAAAATCAGCTGTTTTTGCTTGAACATTAAATGCCTCCAAATAGTATTTAATTCACTTCCCGAGCCCCTGGAAGCATGAAAATCACTTTAAACATGCTAATTTTAGCTCTAACACTGATGATCCACCTACAAATGTGAACTGACGTTCAAAAATAAAACATTTGAAAACGGACCATTTTCCACATTTCTGAAGCATGACGTAATGGGGGGGTGTTATCTCTTTTGTCGAAAATCAGCCGTTTTTGCTCGAACATTAAACGCCTCCAAATGGTATTCAATTAACTTCCCGGGGTGAAGAAACCCTTTTTGAGAACTCAGAGTGAGTAAATTGGCCATTTTCATGCACTTTTAACCATTCCATAAATCTTGTGTTTAGGGCCTCTGGAAGCATGAAAATCACATTAAACATGCTAATTTTAGCTCTAACACTGATGATCCACCTACAAATGTGAACTGACGTTCAAAAATAAAACATTTGAAAATGGACCATTTTCCACATTTCTGAAGCATGACGTAATGGGAGGGTGTTATCTCTTTTGTCGAAAATCAGCCATTTTTGCTCGAACATTAAATGCCTCCAAATGGTATTTAATTAACTCCCGGGGTGAAGAAACCCTTTTTGAGAACTCAGAGTGAGTAAATTGGCCATTTTCATGCACTTTTAACCATTCCATAAATCTTGTGTTTAGGGCCCCTGGAAGCATGAAAATCACTTTAAACATGCTAATTTTAGCTCCAACACTGATGATCCACCTACAAATGTGAACTGACGTTAAAAAATAAAACATTTGAAAACGGACCATTTTCCACATTTCTGAAGCATGACGTAATGGGGGGTGTTATCTCCTTTGTCAAAAATCAGCTGTTTTTGATTGAACATTAAATGCCTCCAAATAGTATTTAATTCACTTCCCGAGCCCCTGGAAGCATGAAAATCACTTTAAACATGCTAATTTTAGCTCTAACACTGATGATCCACCTACAAATGTGAACTGATGTTCAAAAATAAAACATTTGAAAACGGACCATTTTCCACATTTCTGAAGCATGACGTAATGGGGGGGTGTTATCTCTTTTGTCGAAAATCAGCCGTTTTTGCTCGAACATTAAATGCCTCCAAATGGTATTTAATTAACTTCCCGGGGTGAAGAAACCCTTTTTGAGAACTCAGAGTGAGTAAATTGGCCATTTTCATGCACTTTTAACCATTCCATAAATCTTGTGTTTAGGGCCCCTGGAAGCATGAAAATCACTTTAAACATGCTAATTTTAGCTCTAACACTGATGATCCACCTACAAATGTGAACTGACGTTCAAAAATAAAACATTTGAAAACGGACCATTTTCCACATTTCTGAAGCATGACGTAATGGGGGGTGTTATCTCTTTTGTCAAAAATCAGCTATTTTTGCTTGAACATTAAATGCCTCCAAATAGTATTTAATTCACATGAAAATCACTTTAAACATGCTAATTTTAGCTCCAACACTGATGATCCACCTACAAATGTGAACTGACGTTCAAAAATAAAACATTTGAAAACGGACCATTTTCCACATTTCTGAAGCATGACGTAATGGGGGGGGTGTTATCTCTTTTGTCAAAAATCAGCTGTTTTTGCTTGAACATTAAATGCCTCCAAATAGTATTTAATTCACTTCCCGAGCCCCTGGAAGCATGAAAATCACTTTAAACATGCTAATTTTAGCTCTAACACTGATGATCCACCTACAAATGTGAACTGACGTTCAAAAATAAAACATCTGAAAACGGACCATTTTCCACATTTCTGAAGCATGACGTAATGGGGGGGTGTTATCTCTTTTGTCGAAAATCAGCAGTTTTTGCTCGAACATTAAATGCCTCCAAATGGTATTTAATTACCTTCCCGGGGTGAAGAAACCCTTTTTGAGAACTCAGATTGAGTAAATTGGCCATTTTCATGCACTTTTAACCATTCCATAAATCTTGTGTTTAGGGCCCCTGGAAGCATGAAAATCACTTTAAACATGCTAATTTTAGCTCTAACACTGATGATCCACCTACAAATGTGAACTGACGTTCAAAAATAAAACATTTGAAAACGGACCATTTTCCACATTTCTGAAGCATGACTTAATGGGGGGGTGTTATCTCTTTTGTCAAAAATCAGCTGTTTTTGATTGAACATTAAATGCCTCCAAATAGTATTTAATTCACTTCCCGAGCCCCTGGAAGCATGAAAATCACTTTAAACATGCTAATTTTAGCTCTAACACTGATGATCCACCTACAAATGTGAACTGACGTTCAAAAATAAAACATTTGAAAACGGACCATTTTCCACATTTCTGAAGCATGACGTAATGGGGGGGTGTTATCTCTTTTGTCGAAAATCAGCCGTTTTTGCTCGAACATTAAATGCCTCCAAATGGTATTTAATTAACTTCCCGGGGTGAAGAAACCCTTTTTGAGAACTCAGAGTGAGTAAATTGGCCATTTTCATGCACTTTTAACCATTCCATAAATCTTGTGTTTAGGGCCCCTGGAAGCATGAAAATCACTTTAAACATGCTAATTTTAGCTCTAACACTGATGATCCACCTACAAATGTGAACTGACGTTCAAAAATAAAACATTTGAAAACGGACCATTTTCCACATTTCTGAAGCATGACGTAATGGGGGGGTGTTATCTCTTTTGTCAAAAATCAGCTGTTTTTGCTTGAACATTAAATGCCTCCAAATAGTATTTAATTCACTTCCCGAGCCCCTGGAAGCATGAAAATCACTTTAAACATGCTAATTTTAGCTCTAACACTGATGATCCACCTACAAATGTGAACTGACGTTCAAAAATAAAACATTTGAAAACGGACCATTTTCCACATTTCTGAAGAATGACGTAATGGGGGGGTGTTATCTCTTTTGTCGAAAATCAGCCGTTTTTGCTCGAACATTAAATGCCTCCAAATGGTATTTAATTAACTTCCCGGGGTGAAGAAACCCTTTTTGAGAACTCAGAGTGAGTAAATTGGCCATTTTCATGCACTTTTAACCATTCCATAAATCTTGTGTTTAGGGCCCCTGGAAGCATGAAAATCACTTTAAACATGCTAATTTTAGCTCCAACACTGATGATCCACCTACAAATGTGAACTGACATTCAAAAATAAAACATTTTAAAACATGACCATTTTCCACATTTCTGAAGCATGACGTAATGGGGGGGTGTTATCTCTTTTGTCAAAAATCTGCTGTTTTTGATTGAACATTAAATGCCTCCAAATAGTATTTAATTCACTTCCCGAGCCCCTGGAAGCATGAACATCACTATAAAAATGCTAATTTTAGCTCTAACACTGATGATCCACCTACAAATGTGAACTGACGTTCCAAAATAAAACATTTGAAAACGGACCATTTTCCACATTTCTGAAGCATGACTTAATGGGGGGGGGGTGTTATCTCTTTTGTCGAAAATCAGCCGTTTCTGCTCGAACATTAAATGCCTCCAAATGGTATTTAATTAACTTCCCGGGGTGAAGAAACACTTTTTGAGAACTCAGAGTGAGTAAATTGGCCATTTTCATGCACTTTTAACCATTCCATAAATCTTGTGTTTAGGGCCCCTGGAAGCATGAAAATCACTTTAAACATGCTAATTTTAGCTCTAACACTGATGATCCACCTACAAATGTGAACTGACTTTCAAAAATAAAACATTTGAAAACGGACCATTTTCCACATTTCTGAAGCATGACGTAATGGGGGGGTGTTATCTCTTTTGTCAAAAATCAGATGTTTTTGATTGAACACTAAATGCCTCCAAATAGTATTTAATTCACTTCCCGAGCCCCTGGAAGCATGAAAATCACTTTAAACATGCTAATTTTAGCTCTAACACTGATGATCCACCTACAAATGTGAACTGACGTTCAAAAATAAAACATTTGAAAACGGACCATTTTCCACATTTCTGAAGAATGACGTAATGGGGGGTGTTATCTCTTTTGTCGAAAATCAGCCGTTTTTGCTCGAACATTAAATGCCTCCAAATGGTATTTAATTAACTTCCCGGGGTGAAGAAACCCTTTTTGAGAACTCAGAGTGAGTAAATTGGCCATTTTCATGCACTTTTAACCATTCCATAAATCTTGTGTTTAGGGCCCCTGGAAGCATGAAAATCACTTTAAACATGCTAATTTTAGCTCCAACACTGATGATCCACCTACAAATGTGAACTGACATTCAAAAATAAAACATTTTAAAACATGACCATTTTCCACATTTCTGAAGCATGACGTAATGGGGGGGTGTTATCTCTTTTGTCAAAAATCAGCTGTTTTTGATTGAACATTAAATGCCTCCAAATAGTATTTAATTCACTTCCCGAGCCCCTGGAAGCATGAACATCACTATAAAAATGCTAATTTTAGCTCTAACACTGATGATCCACCTACAAATGTGAACTGACGTTCCAAAATAAAACATTTGAAAACGGACCATTTTCCACATTTCTGAAGCATGACTTAATGGGGGGGGGGTGTTATCTCTTTTGTCGAAAATCAGCCGTTTCTGCTCGAACATTAAATGCCTCCAAATGGTATTTAATTAACTTCCCGGGGTGAAGAAACCCTTTTTGAGAACTCAGAGTGAGTAAATTGGCCATTTTCATGCACTTTTAACCATTCCATAAATCTTGTGTTTAGGGCCCCTGGAAGCATGAAAATCACTTTAAACATGCTAATTTTAGCTCTAACACTGATGATCCACCTACAAATGTGAACTGCCGTTCAAAAATAAAACATTTGAAAACGGACCATTTTCCACATTTCTGAAGCATGACGTAATGGGGGGGGTATTATCTCTTTTGTCAAAAATCAGCTGTTTTTGATTGAACATTAAATGCCTCCAAATAGTATTTAATTCACTTCCCGAGCCCCTGGAAGCATGAAAATCACTTTAAACATGCTAATTTTAGCTCTAACACTGATGATCCACCTACAAATGTGAACTGACGTTCAAAAATAAAACATTTGAAAACGGACCATTTTCCACATTTCTGAAGCATGACGTAATGGGGGGGTGTTATCTCTTTTGTCGAAAATCAGCCGTTTTTGCTCGAACATTAAATGCCTCCAAATGGTATTTAATTAACTTCCCGGGGTGAAGAAACCCTTTTTGAGAACTCAGAGTGAGTAAATTGGCCATTTTCATGCACTTTTAACCATTCCATAAATCTTGTGTTTAGGGCCCCTGGAAGCATGAAAATCACTTTAAACATGCTAATTTTAGCTCTAACACTGATGATCCACCTACAAATGTGAACTGACGTTCAAAAATAAAACATTTGAAAACGGACCATTTTCCACATTTCTGAAGCATGACGTAATGGGGGGGTGTTATCTCTTTTGTCAAAAATCAGCTGTTTTTGCTTGAACATTAAATGCCTCCAAATAGCATTTAATTCACTTCCCGAGCCCCTGGAAGCATGAAAATCACTTTAAACATGCTAATTTTAGCTCTAACACTGATGATCCACCTACAAATGTGAACTGACGTTCAAAAATAAAACATTTGAAAACGGACCATTTTCCACATTTCTGAAGCATGACGTAATGGGGGGGTGTTATCTCTTTTGTCGAAAATCAGCCGTTTTTGCTCGAACATTAAATGCCTCCAAATGGTATTTAATTAACTTTCTGGGGTGAAGAAACCCTTTTTGAGAACTCAGAGTGAGTAAATTGGCCATTTTCATGCACTTTTAACCATTCCATAAATCTTGTGTTTAGGGCCCCTGGAAGCATGAAAATCACTTTAAACATGCTAATTTTAGCTCCAACACTGATGATCCACCTACAAATGTGAACTGACGTTCAAAAATAAAACATTTTAAAACGGACCATTTTCCACATTTCTGAAGCATGACGTAATGGGGGGGTGTTATCTCTTTTGTCAAAAATCAGCTGTTTTTGATTGAACATTAAATGCCTCCAAATAGTATTTAATTCACTTCCCGAGCCCCTGGAAGCATGAACATCACTATAAACATGCTAATTTTAGCTCTAACACTGATGATCCACCTACAAATGTGAACTGACGTTCCAAAATAAAACATTTGAAAACGGACCTTTTTCCACATTTCTGAAGCATGACGTAATGGGGGGGTGTTATCTCTTTTGTCGAAAATCAGCCGTTTTTGCTCGAACATTAAATGCCTCCAAATGGTATTTAATTAACTTCCCGGGGTGAAGAAACCCTTTTTGAGAACTCAGAGTGAGTAAATTGGCCATTTTCATGCACTTTTAACCATTCCATAAATCTTGTGTTTAGGGCCCCTGGAAGCATGAAAATCACTTTAAACATGCTAATTTTAGCTCTAACACTGATGATCCACCTACAAATGTGAACTGACGTTCAAAAATAAAACATTTGAAAACGGACCATTTTCCACATTTCTGAAGCATGACGTAATGGGGGGGTGTTATCTCTTTTGTCAAAAATCAGATGTTTTTGATTGAACATTAAATGCCTCCAAATAGTATTTAATTCACTTCCCGAGCCCCTGGAAGCATGAAAATCACTTTAAACATGCTAATTTTAGCTCTAACACTGATGATCCACCTACAAATGTGAACTGACGTTAAAAAAAAAAAACATTTGAAAACGGACCATTTTCCACATTTCTGAAGCATGACGTAATGGGGGGGTGTTATCTCTTTTGTCGAAAATCAGCCGTTTTTGCTCGAACATTAAATGCCTCCAAATGGTATTTAATTAACTTCCTGGGGTGAAGAAACCCTTTTTGAGAACTCGGAGTGAGTAAATTGGCCATTTTCATGCACTTTTAACCATTCCATAAATCTTGTGTTTAGGGCCCCTGGAAGCATGAAAATCACTTTAAACATGCTAATTTTAGCTCTAACACTGATGATCCACCTACAAATGTGAACTGACGTTCAAAAATAAAACATTTGAAAACGGACCATTTTCCACATTTCTGAAGCATGACGTAATGGGGGGGTGTTATCTCTTTTGTCGAAAAACAGCCGTTTTTGCTCGAACATTAAATGCCTCCAAATGGTATTTAATTAACTTCCCGGGGTGAAGAAACCCTTTTTAAGAACTCAGAGTGAGTAAATTGGCCATTTTCATGCACTTTTAACCATTCCATAAATCTTGTGTTTAGGGCCCCTGGAAGCATGAAAATCACTTTAATCATGCTAATTTTAGCTCTAACACTGATGATCCACCTACAAATGTGAACTGACGTTCAAAAATAAAACATTTGAAAACGGACCATTTTCCACATTTCTGAAGCATGACGTAATGGGGGGGTGTTATCTCTTTTGTCAATAATCAGCTGTTTTTGCTTGAACATTAAATGCCTCCAAATAGTATTTAATTCACTTCCCGAGCCCCTGGAAGCATGACAATCACTTTAAACATGCTAATTTTAGCTCTAACACTGATGATCCACCTACAAATGTGAACTGACGTTCAAAAATAAAACATTTGAAAACGGACCATTTTCCACATTTCTGAAGCATGACGTAATGTTGGGGTGTTATCTCTTTTGTCGAAAATCAGCCGTTTTTGCTCGAACATTAAATGCCTCCAAATGGTATTTAATTAACTTCCCGGGGTGAAGAAACCCTTTTTTCAGAACTCAGAGTGAGTAAATTGGCCATTTTCATGCACTTTTAACCATTCCATAAATCTTGTGTTTAGGGCCCCTGGAAGCATGAAATTCACTTTAAACATGCTAATTTTAGCTCTAACACTGATGATCCACAAACAAATGTGAACTGACGTTCAAAAATAAAACATTTGAAAACGGACCATTTTCCACATTTCTGAAGCATGACGTAATGGGGGGGTGTTATCTCTTTTGTCAAAAATCAGCTGTTTTTGATTGAACATTAAATGCCTCCAAATAGTATTTAATTCACTTCCCGAGCCCCTGGAAGCATGAAAATCACTTTAAACATGCTAATTTTAGCTCTAACACTGATGATCCACCTACAAATGTGAACTGACGTTCAAAAATAAAACATTTGAAAACGGACCATTTTCCACATTTCTGAAGCATGACGTAATGGGGGGGTGTTATCTCTTTTGTCAAAAATCAGCTGTTTTTGCTTGAACATTAAATGCCTCCAAATAGCATTTAATTCACTTCCCGAGCCCCTGGAAGCATGAAATTCACTTTAAACATGCTAATTTTAGCTCTAACACTGATGATCCACAAACAAATGTGAACTGACGTTCAAAAATAAAACATTTGAAAACGGACCATTTTCCACATTTCTGAAGCATGACGTAATGGGGGGGTGTTATCTCTTTTGTCGAAAATCAGCCGTTTTTGCTCGAACATTAAATGCCTCCAAATGGTATTTAATTAACTTCCCGGGGTGAAGAAACCCTTTTTGAGAACTCAGAGTGAGTAAATTGGCCATTTTCATGCACTTTTAACCATTCCATAAATCTTGTGTTTAGGGCCCCTGGAAGCATGAAAATCACTTTAAACATGCTAATTTTAGCTCTAACACTGATGATCCACCTACAAATGTGAACTGACGTTCAAAAATAAAACATTTGAAAACGGACCATTTTCCACATTTCTGAAGCATGACGTAATGGGGGGGTGTTATCTCTTTTGTCAAAAATCAGCTGTTTTTGCTTGAACATTAAATGCCTCCAAATAGCATTTAATTCACTTCCCGAGCCCCTGGAAGCATGAAAATCACTTTAAACATGCTAATTTTAGCTCTAACACTGATGATCCACCTACAAATGTGAACTGACGTTCAAAAATAAAACATTTGAAAACGGACCATTTTCCACATTTCTGAAGCATGACGTAATGGGGGGGTGTTATCTCTTTTGTCGAAAATCAGCCGTTTTTGCTCGAACATTAAATGCCTCCAAATGGTATTTAATTAACTTTCTGGGGTGAAGAAACCCTTTTTGAGAACTCAGAGTGAGTAAATTGGCCATTTTCATGCACTTTTAACCATTCCATAAATCTTGTGTTTAGGGCCCCTGGAAGCATGAAAATCACTTTAAACATGCTAATTTTAGCTCCAACACTGATGATCCACCTACAAATGTGAACTGACGTTCAAAAATAAAACATTTTAAAACGGACCATTTTCCACATTTCTGAAGCATGACTTAATGGGGGGGGTGTTATCTCTTTTGTCAAAAATCAGCTGTTTTTGATTGAACATTAAATGACTCCAAATAGTATTTAATTCACTTCCCGAGCCCCTGGAAGCATGAACATCACTATAAACATGCTAATTTTAGCTCTAACACTGATGATCCACCTACAAATGTGAACTGACGTTCCAAAATAAAACATTTGAAAACGGACCATTTTCCACATTTCTGAAGCATGACTTAATGGGGGGGGTGTTATCTCTTTTGTCGAAAATCAGCCGTTTCTGCTCGAACATTAAATGCCTCCAAATGGTATTTAATTAACTTTCCGGGGTGAAGAAACACTTTTTGAGAACTCAGAGTGAGTAAATTGGCAATTTTCATGCACTTTTAACCATTCCATAAATCTTGTGTTTAGGGCCCCTGGAAGCATGAAAATCACTTTAAACATGCTAATTTTAGCTCTAACACTGATGATCCACCTACAAATGTGAACTGACGTTCAAAAATAAAACATTTGAAAACGGACCATTTTCCACATTTCTGAAGCATGACGTAATGGGGGGGTGTTATCTCTTTTGTCAAAAATCAGATGTTTTTGATTGAACATTAAATGCCTCCAAATAGTATTTAATTCACTTCCCGAGCCCCTGGAAGCATGAAAATCACTTTAAACATGCTAATTTTAGCTCTAACACTGATGATCCACCTACAAATGTGAACTGACGTTCAAAAAAAAAAACATTTGAAAACGGACCATTTTCCACATTTCTGAAGCATGACGTAATGGGGGGGTGTTATCTCTTTTGTCGAAAATCAGCCGTTTTTGCTCGAACATTAAATGCCTCCAAATGGTATTTAATTAACTTCCCGGGGTGAAGAAACCCTTTTTGAGAACTCGGAGTGAGTAAATTGGCCATTTTCATGCACTTTTAACCATTCCATAAATCTTGTGTTTAGGGCCACTGGAAGCATGAAAATCACTTTAAACATGCTAATTTTAGCTCTAACACTGATGATCCACCTACAAATGTGAACTGACGTTAAAAAATAAAACATTTGAAAACGGACCATTTTCCACATTTCTGAAGCATGACGTAATGGGGGGGTGTTATCTCTTTTGTCAAAAATCAGCTGTTTTTGATTGAACATTAAATGCCTCCAAATAGTATTTAATTCACTTCCCGAGCCCCTGGAAGCATGAAAATCACTTTAAACATGCTAATTTTAGCTCTAACACTGATGATCCACCTACAAAAATGTGAACTGATGTTCAAAAATAAAACATTTGAAAACGGACCATTTTCCACATTTCTGAAGCATGACGTAATGGGGGGGTGTTATCTCTTTTGTCGAAAATCAGCCGTTTTTGCTCGAACATTAAATGCCTCCAAATGGTATTTAATTAACTTCCCGGGGTGAAGAAACCCTTTTTGAGAACTCAGAGTGAGTATATTGGCCATTTTCATGCACTTTTAACCATTCCATAAATCTTGTGTTTAGGGCCCCTGGAAGCATAACATTCACTTTAAACATGCTAATTTTAGCTCTAACACTGATGATCCACCTACAAATGTGAACTGACGTTCAAAAATAAAACATTTGAAAACGGACCATTTTCCACATTTCTGAAGCATGACGTAATGAGGGGGTGTTATCTCTTTTGTCGAAAATCAGCCGTTTTTGCTCGAACATTAAATGCCTCCAAATGGTATTTAATTAACTTCCCGGGGTGAAGAAACCCTTTTTTCAGAACTCAGAGTGAGTAAATTGGCCATTTTCATGCACTTTTAACCATTCCATAAATCTTGTGTTTAGGGCCCCTGGAAGCATGAAATTCACTTTAAACATGCTAATTTTAGCTCTAACACTGATGATCCACAAACAAATGTGAACTGACGTTCAAAAATAAAACATTTGAAAACGGACCATTTTCCACATTTCTGAAGCATGACGTAATGGGGGGGTGTTATCTCTTTTGTCAAAAATCAGCTGTTTTTGATTGAACATTAAATGCCTCCAAATAGTATTTAATTCACTTCCCGAGCCCCTGGAAGCATGAAAATCACTTTAAACATGCTAATTTTAGCTCTAACACTGATGATCCACCTACAAATGTGAACTGACGTTCAAAAATAAAACATTTGAAAACGGACCATTTTCCACATTTCTGAAGCATGACGTAATGGGGGGGTGTTATCTCTTTTGTCAAAAATCAGCTGTTTTTGCTTGAACATTAAATGCCTCCAAATAGCATTTAATTCACTTCCCGAGCCCCTGGAAGCATGAAATTCACTTTAAACATGCTAATTTTAGCTCTAACACTGATGATCCACAAACAAATGTGAACTGACGTTCAAAAATAAAACATTTGAAAACTGACCATTTTCCACATTTCTGAAGCATGACGTAATGGGGGGGTGTTATCTCTTTTGTCGAAAATCAGCCGTTTTTGCTCGAACATTAAATGCCTCCAAATGGTATTTAATTAACTTCCCGGGGTGAAGAAACCCTTTTTGAGAACTCAGAGTGAGTAAATTGGCCATTTTCATGCACTTTTAACCATTCCATAAATCTTGTGTTTAGGGCCCCTGGAAGCATGAAAATCACTTTAAACATGCTAATTTTAGCTCTAACACTGATGATCCACCTACAAATGTGAACTGACGTTCAAAAATAAAACATTTGAAAACGGACCATTTTCCACATTTCTGAAGCATGACGTAATGGGGGGGTGTTATCTCTTTTGTCAAAAATCAGCTGTTTTTGCTTGAACATTAAATGCCTCCAAATAGCATTTAATTCACTTCCCGAGCCCCTGGAAGCATGAAAATCACTTTAAACATGCTAATTTTAGCTCTAACACTGATGATCCACCTACAAATGTGAACTGACGTTCAAAAATAAAACATTTGAAAACGGACCATTTTCCACATTTCTGAAGCATGACGTAATGGGGGGGTGTTATCTCTTTTGTCGAAAATCAGCCGTTTTTGCTCGAACATTAAATGCCTCCAAATGGTATTTAATTAACTTTCTGGGGTGAAGAAACCCTTTTTGAGAACTCAGAGTGAGTAAATTGGCCATTTTCATGCACTTTTAACCATTCCATAAATCTTGTGTTTAGGGCCCCTGGAAGCATGAAAATCACTTTAAACATGCTAATTTTAGCTCCAACACTGATGATCCACCTACAAATGTGAACTGACGTTCAAAAATAAAACATTTTAAAACGGACCATTTTCCACATTTCTGAAGCATGACTTAATGGGGGGGGGTGTTATCTCTTTTGTCAAAAATCAGCTGTTTTTGATTGAACATTAAATGACTCCAAATAGTATTTAATTCACTTCCCGAGCCCCTGGAAGCATGAACATCACTATAAACATGCTAATTTTAGCTCTAACACTGATGATCCACCTACAAATGTGAACTGACGTTCCAAAATAAAACATTTGAAAACGGACCATTTTCCACATTTCTGAAGCATGACTTAATGGGGGGGGTGTTATCTCTTTTGTCGAAAATCAGCCGTTTCTGCTCGAACATTAAATGCCTCCAAATGGTATTTAATTAACTTTCCGGGGTGAAGAAACACTTTTTGAGAACTCAGAGTGAGTAAATTGGCCATTTTCATGCACTTTTAACCATTCCATAAATCTTGTGTTTAGGGCCCCTGGAAGCATGAAAATCACTTTAAACATGCTAATTTTAGCTCTAACACTGATGATCCACCTACAAATGTGAACTGACGTTCAAAAATAAAACATTTGAAAACGGACCATTTTCCACATTTCTGAAGCATGACGTAATGGGGGGGTGTTATCTCTTTTGTCAAAAATCAGATGTTTTTGATTGAACATTAAATGCCTCCAAATAGTATTTAATTCACTTCTCGAGCCCCTGGAAGCATGAAAATCACTTTAAACATGCTAATTTTAGCTCTAACACTGATGATCCACCTACAAATGTGAACTGACGTTCAAAAAAAAAAACATTTGAAAACGGACCATTTTCCACATTTCTGAAGCATGACGTAATGGGGGGGTGTTATCTCTTTTGTCGAAAATCAGCCGTTTTTGCTCGAACATTAAATGCCTCCAAATGGTATTTAATTAACTTCCCGGGGTGAAGAAACCCTTTTTGAGAACTCGGAGTGAGTAAATTGGCCATTTTCATGCACTTTTAACCATTCCATAAATCTTGTGTTTAGGGCCACTGGAAGCATGAAAATCACTTTAAACATGCTAATTTTAGCTCTAACACTGATGATCCACCTACAAATGTGAACTGACGTTAAAAAATAAAACATTTGAAAACGGACCATTTTCCACATTTCTGAAGCATGACGTAATGGGGGGGTGTTATCTCTTTTGTCAAAAATCAGCTGTTTTTGATTGAACATTAAATGCCTCCAAATAGTATTTAATTCACTTCCCGAGCCCCTGGAAGCATGAAAATCACTTTAAACATGCTAATTTTAGCTCTAACACTGATGATCCACCTACAAATGTGAACTGATGTTCAAAAAAAAAACATTTGAAAACGGACCATTTTCCACATTTCTGAAGCATGACGTAATGGGGGGGTGTTATCTCTTTTGTCGAAAATCAGCCGTTTTTGCTCGAACATTAAATGCCTCCAAATGGTATTTAATTAACTTCCCGGGGTGAAGAAACCCTTTTTGAGAACTCAGAGTGAGTATATTGGCCATTTTCATGCACTTTTAACCATTCCATAAATCTTGTGTTTAGGGCCCCTGGAAGCATAAAATTCACTTTAAACATGCTAATTTTAGCTCTAACACTGATGATCCACCTACAAATGTGAACTGACGTTCAAAAATAAAACATTTGAAAACGGACCATTTTCCACATTTCTGAAGCATGACGTAATGAGGGGGTGTTATCTCTTTTGTCGAAAATCAGCCGTTTTTGCTCGAACATTAAATGTCTCCAAATGGTATTTAATTAACTTCCCGGGGTGAAGAAACACTTTTTTGAGAACTCAGAGTGAGTACATTGGCCATTTTCATGCACTTTTAACCATTCCATAAATCTTGTGTTTAGGGTTCCTGGAAGCATGAAAATCACTTTAAACATGCTAATTTTAGCTCTAACACTGATGATCCACCTACAAATGTGAACTGACGTTAAAAAATAAAACATTTGAAAACGGACCATTTTCCACATTTCTGAAGCATGGGGGGGTGTTATCTCTTTTGTCAAAAATCAGCTGTTTTTGATTGAACATTAAATGCCTCCAAATAGTATTTAATTCACTTCCCGAGCCCCTGGAAGTATGAAAATCACTTTAAACATGCTAATTTTAGCTCTAACACTGATGATCCACCTACAAATGTGAACTGACGTTCAAAAATAAAACATTTGAAAACGGACCATTTTTCACATTTCTGAAGCATGACGTAATGGGGGGGTGTTATCTCTTTTGTCGAAAATCAGCCGTTTTTGCTCGAACATTAAATGCCTCCAAATGGTATTTAATTAACTTCCCGGGGTGAAGAAACCCTTTTTGAGAACTCAGAGTGAGTAAATTGGCCATTTTCATGCACTTTTAACCATTCCATAAATCTTGTGTTTAGGGCCCCTGGAAGCATGAAAATCACTTTAAACATGCTAATTTTAGCTCTAACACTGATGATCCACCTACAAATGTGAACTGACGTTCAAAAATAAAACATTTGAAAACGGACCATTTTCCACATTTCTGAAGCATGACGTAATGGGGGGGTGTTATCTCTTTTATCAAAAATCAGCTGTTTTTGATTGAACATTAAATGCCTCCAAATAGTATTTAATTCACTTCCCGAGCCCCTGGAAGCATGAAAATCACTTTAAACATGTTAATTTTAGCTCTAACACTGATGATCCACCTACAAATGTGAACTGATGTTCAAAAATAAAACATTTGAAAACGGACCATTTTCCACATTTCTGAAGCATGACGTAATGGGGGGGTGTTATCTCTTTTGTCGAAAATCAGCCGTTTTTGCTCGAACATTAAATGCCTCCAAATGGTATTTAATTAACTTCCCGGGATGAAGAAACCCTTTTTGAGAACTCAGAGTGAGTAAATTGGCCATTTTCATGCACTTTTAACCATTCCATAAATCTTGTGTTTAGGGCCCCTGAAAGCATGAAAATCACTTTAAACATGCTAATTTTAGCTCTAACACTGATGATCCACCTACAAATGTGAACTGACGTTCAAAAATAAAACATTTGAAAACGGACCATTTTCCACATTTCTGAAGCATGACGTAATGGGGGGGGTGTTATCTCTTTTGTCAAAAATCAGCTGTTTTTGCTTGAACATTAAATGCCTCCAAATAGTATTTAATTCACTTCCCGAGCCCCTGGAAGCATGAAAATCACTTTAAACATGCTAATTTTAGCTCTAACACTGATGATCCACCTATAAATGTGAACTGACGTTCAAAAATAAAACATTTGAAAACGGACCATTTTCCACATTTCTGAAGCATGACGTAATGGGGGGGTGTTATCTCTTTTGTCGAAAATCAGCCGTTTTTGCTCGAACATTAAATGCCTCCAAATGGTATTTAATTAACTTCCCGGGGTGAAGAAACCCTTTTTGAGAACTCAGAGTGAGTAAATTGGCCATTTTCATGCACTTTTAACCATTCCATAAATCTTGTGTTTAGGGCCCCCGGAAGCATGAAAATCACTTTAAACATGCTAATTTTAGCTCTAACACTGATGATCCACCTACAAATGTGAACTGACGTTCAAAAATAAAACATTTGAAAACGGACCATTTTCCACATTTCTGAAGCATGACGTAATGGGGGGGTGTTATCTCTTTTGTCAAAAATCAGCTGTTTTTGCTTGAACATTAAATGCCTCCAAATGGTATTTAATTAACTTCCCGGGGTGAAGAAACCCTTTTTGAGAACTCAGAGTGAGTAAATTGGCCATTTTCATGCACTTTTAACCATTCCATAAATCTTGTGTTTAGGGCCCCTGGAAGCATGAAAATCACTTTAAACATGCTAATTTTAGCTCTAACACTGATGATCCACCTACAAATGTGAACTGACGTTCAAAAATAAAACATTTGAAAACGGACCATTTTCCACATTTCTGAAGCATGACGTAATGGGGGGGTGTTATCTCTTTTGTCGAAAAACAGCCGTTTTTGCTCGAACATTAAATGCCTCCAAATGGTATTTAATTAACTTCCCGGGGTGAAGAAACCCTTTTTAAGAACTCAGAGTGAGTAAATTGGCCATTTTCATGCACTTTTAACCATTCCATAAATCTTGTGTTTAGGGCCCCTGGAAGCATGAAAATCACTTTAAACATGCTAATTTTAGCTCTAACACTGATGATCCACCTACAAATGTGAACTGACGTTCAAAAATAAAACATTTGAAAACGGACCATTTTCCACATTTCTGAAGCATGACGTAATGGGGGGGTGTTATCTCTTTTGTCAAAAATCAGCTGTTTTTGCTTGAACATTAAATGCCTCCAAATAGTATTTAATTCACTTCCCGAGCCCCTGGAAGCATGACAATCACTTTAAACATGCTAATTTTAGCTCTAACACTGATGATCCACCTACAAATGTGAACTGACGTTCAAAAATAAAACATTTGAAAACGGACCATTTTCCACATTTCTGAAGCATGACGTAATGGGGGGGTGTTATCTCTTTTGTCGAAAATCAGCCGTTTTTGCTCGAACATTAAATGCCTCCAAATGGTATTTAATTAACTTCCCGGGGTGAAGAAACCCTTTTTTCAGAACTCAGAGTGAGTAAATTGGCCATTTTCATGCACTTTTAACCATTCCATAAATCTTGTGTTTAGGGCCCCTGGAAGCATGAAATTCACTTTAAACATGCTAATTTTAGCTCTAACACTGATGATCCACAAACAAATGTGAACTGACGTTCAAAAATAAAACATTTGAAAACGGACCATTTTCCACATTTCTGAAGCATGACGTAATGGGGGGGTGTTATCTCTTTTGTCAAAAATCAGCTGTTTTTGATTGAACATTAAATGCCTCCAAATAGTATTTAATTCACTTCCCGAGCCCCTGGAAGCATGAAAATCACTTTAAACATGCTAATTTTAGCTCTAACACTGATGATCCACCTACAAATGTGAACTGACGTTCAAAAATAAAACATTTGAAAACGGACCATTTTCCACATTTCTGAAGCATGACGTAATGGGGGGGTGTTATCTCTTTTGTCAAAAATCAGCTGTTTTTGCTTGAACATTAAATGCCTCCAAATAGCATTTAATTCACTTCCCGAGCCCCTGGAAGCATGAAAATCACTTTAAACATGCTAATTTTAGCTCTAACACTGATGATCCACCTACAAATGTG
Source organism: Lissotriton vulgaris (assembly GCF_964263255.1). Lineage (NCBI taxonomy): Eukaryota > Metazoa > Chordata > Amphibia > Caudata > Salamandridae > Lissotriton > Lissotriton vulgaris. The sequence continues at coordinate 332,526 of NW_028241489.1, read as the reverse complement.
AACTGACGTTCAAAAATAAAACATTTGAAAACGGACCATTTTCCACATTTCTGAAGCATGACGTAATGGGGGGGTGTTATCTCTTTTGTCGAAAATCAGCCGTTTTTGCTCGAACATTAAATGCCTCCAAATGGTATTTAATTAACTTTCTGGGGTGAAGAAACCCTTTTTGAGAACTCAGAGTGAGTAAATTGGCCATTTTCATGCACTTTTAACCATTCCATAAATCTTGTGTTTAGGGCCCCTGGAAGCATGAAAATCACTTTAAACATGCTAATTTTAGCTCCAACACTGATGATCCACCTACAAATGTGAACTGACGTTCAAAAATAAAACATTTTAAAACGGACCATTTTCCACATTTCTGAAGCATGACTTAATGGGGGGGGGTGTTATCTCTTTTGTCAAAAATCAGCTGTTAATGATTGAACATTAAATGACTCCAAATAGTATTTAATTCACTTCCCGAGCCCCTGGAAGCATGAACATCACTATAAACATGCTAATTTTAGCTCTAACACTGATGATCCACCTACAAATGTGAACTGACGTTCCAAAATAAAACATTTGAAAACGGACCATTTTCCACATTTCTGAAGCATGACTTAATGGGGGGGGTGTTATCTCTTTTGTCGAAAATCAGCCGTTTCTGCTCGAACATTAAATGCCTCCAAATGGTATTTAATTAACTTTCCGGGGTGAAGAAACACTTTTTGAGAACTCAGAGTGAGTAAATTGGCCATTTTCATGCACTTTTAACCATTCCATAAATCTTGTGTTTAGGGCCCCTGGAAGCATGAAAATCACTTTAAACATGCTAATTTTAGCTCTAACACTGATGATCCACCTACAAATGTGAACTGACGTTCAAAAATAAAACATTTGAAAACGGACCATTTTCCACATTTCTGAAGCATGACGTAATGGGGGGGTGTTATCTCTTTTGTCAAAAATCAGATGTTTTTGATTGAACATTAAATGCCTCCAAATAGTATTTAATTCACTTCCCGAGCCCCTGGAAGCATGAAAATCACTTTAAACATGCTAATTTTAGCTCTAACACTGATGATCCACCTACAAATGTGAACTGACGTTCAAAAAAAAAAACATTTGAAAACGGACCATTTTCCACATTTCTGAAGCATGACGTAATGGGGGGGTGTTATCTCTTTTGTCGAAAATCAGCCGTTTTTGCTCGAACATTAAATGCCTCCAAATGGTATTTAATTAACTTCCCGGGGTGAAGAAACCCTTTTTGAGAACTCGGAGTGAGTAAATTGGCCATTTTCATGCACTTTTAACCATTCCATAAATCTTGTGTTTAGGGCCACTGGAAGCATGAAAATCACTTTAAACATGCTAATTTTAGCTCTAACACTGATGATCCACCTACAACTGTGAACTGACGTTAAAAAATAAAACATTTGAAAACGGACCATTTTCCACATTTCTGAAGCATGACGTAATGGGGGGGTGTTATCTCTTTTGTCAAAAATCAGCTGTTTTTGATTGAACATTAAATGCCTCCAAATAGTATTTAATTCACTTCCCGAGCCCCTGGAAGCATGAAAATCACTTTAAACATGCTAATTTTAGCTCTAACACTGATGATCCACCTACAAATGTGAACTGATGTTCAAAAATAAAACATTTGAAAACGGACCATTTTCCACATTTCTGAAGCATGACGTAATGGGGGGGTGTTATCTCTTTTGTCGAAAATCAGCCGTTTTTGCTCGAACATTAAATGCCTCCAAATGGTATTTAATTAACTTCCCGGGGTGAAGAAACCCTTTTTGAGAACTCAGAGTGAGTATATTGGCCATTTTCATGCACTTTTAACCATTCCATAAATCTTGTGTTTAGGGCCCCTGGAAGCATAAAATTCACTTTAAACATGCTAATTTTAGCTCTAACACTGATGATCCACCTACAAATGTGAACTGACGTTCAAAAATAAAACATTTGAAAACGGACCATTTTCCACATTTCTGAAGCATGACGTAATGAGGGGGTGTTATCTCTTTTGTCGAAAATCAGCCGTTTTTGCTCGAACATTAAATGCCTCCAAATGGTATTTAATTAACTTCCCGGGGTGAAGAAACACTTTTTTGAGAACTCAGAGTGAGTACATTGGCCATTTTCATGCACTTTTAACCATTCCATAAATCTTGTGTTTAGGGTTCCTGGAAGCATGAAAATCACTTTAAACATGCTAATTTTAGCTCTAACACTGATGATCCACCTACAAATGTGAACTGACGTTAAAAAATAAAACATTTGAAAACGGACCATTTTCCACATTTCTGAAGCATGGGGGGGTGTTATCTCTTTTGTCAAAAATCAGCTGTTTTTGATTGAACATTAAATGCCTCCAAATAGTATTTAATTCACTTCCCGAGCCCCTGGAAGTATGAAAATCACTTTAAACATGCTAATTTTAGCTCTAACACTGATGATCCACCTACAAATGTGAACTGACGTTCAAAAATAAAACATTTGAAAACGGACCATTTTTCACATTTCTGAAGCATGACGTAATGGGGGGGTGTTATCTCTTTTGTCGAAAATCAGCCGTTTTTGCTCGAACATTAAATGCCTCCAAATGGTATTTAATTAACTTCCCGGGGTGAAGAAACCCTTTTTGAGAACTCAGAGTGAGTAAATTGGCCATTTTCATGCACTTTTAACCATTCCATAAATCTTGTGTTTAGGGCCCCTGGAAGCATGAAAATCACTTTAAACATGCTAATTTTAGCTCTAACACTGATGATCCACCTACAAATGTGAACTGACGTTCAAAAATAAAACATTTGAAAACGGACCATTTTCCACATTTCTGAAGCATGACGTAATGGGGGGGTGTTATCTCTTTTGTCAAAAATCAGCTGTTTTTGATTGAACATTAAATGCCTCCAAATAGTATTTAATTCACTTCCCGAGCCCCTGGAAGCATGAAAATCACTTTAAACATGTTAATTTTAGCTCTAACACTGATGATCCACCTACAAATGTGAACTGATGTTCAAAAATAAAACATTTGAAAACGGACCATTTTCCACATTTCTGAAGCATGACATAATGGGGGGGTGTTATCTCTTTTGTCGAAAATCAGCCGTTTTTGCTCGAACATTAAATGCCTCCAAATGGTATTTAATTAACTTCCCGGGGTGAAGAAACCCTTTTTGAGAACTCAGAGTGAGTAAATTGGCCATTTTCATGCACTTTTAACCATTCCATAAATCTTGTGTTTAGGGCCCCTGAAAGCATGAAAATCACTTTAAACATGCTAATTTTAGCTCTAACACTGATGATCCACCTACAAATGTGAACTGACGTTCAAAAATAAAACATTTGAAAACGGACCATTTTCCACATTTCTGAAGCATGACGTAATGGGGGGGGTGTTATCTCTTTTGTCAAAAATCAGCTGTTTTTGCTTGAACATTAAATGCCTCCAAATAGTATTTAATTCACTTCCCGAGCCCCTGGAAGCATGAAAATCACTTTAAACATGCTAATTTTAGCTCTAACACTGATGATCCACCTACAAATGTGAACTGACGTTCAAAAATAAAACATTTGAAAACGGACCATTTTCCACATTTCTGAAGCATGACGTAATGGGGGGGGGTGTTATCTCTTTTGTCGAAAATCAGCAGTTTTTGCTCGAACATTAAATGCCTCCAAATGGTATTTAATTAACTTCCCGGGGTGAAGAAACCCTTTTTGAGAACTCAGAGTGAGTAAATTGGCCATTTTCATGCACTTTTAACCATTCCATAAATCTTGTGTTTAGGGCCCCTGGAAGCATGAAAATCACTTTAAACATGCTAATTTTAGCTCTAACACTGATGATCCACCTACAAATGTGAACTGACGTTCAAAAATAAAACATTTGAAAACGGACCATTTTCCACATTTCTGAAGCATGACGTAATGGGGGGGTGTTATCTCTTTTGTCAAAAATCAGCTGTTTTTGATTGAACATTAAATGCCTCCAAATAGTATTTAATTCACTTCCCGAGCCCCTGGAAGCATGAAAATCACTTTAAACATGCTAATTTTAGCTCTAACACTGATGATCCACCTACAAATGTGAACTGACGTTCAAAAATAAAACATTTGAAAATGGACCATTTTCCACATTTCTGAAGCATGACGTAATGGGGGGGTGTTATCTCTTTTGTCGAAAATCAGCCGTTTTTGCTCGAACATTAAATGCCTCCAAATGGTATTTATTTAACTTCCCGGGGTGAAGAAACCCTTTTTGAGAACTCAGAGTGAGTAAATTGGCCATTTTCATGCACTTTTAACCATTCCATAAATCTTGTGTTTAGGGCCCCTGGAAGCATGAAAATCATTTTAAACATGCTAATTTTAGCTCTAACACTGATGATCCACCTACAAATGTGAACTGACGTTCAAAAATAAAACATTTGAAAACGGACCATTTTCCACATTTCTGAAGCATGACGTAATGGGGGGGTGTTATCTCTTTTGTCAAAAATCAGCTGTTTTTGCTTGAACATTAAATGCCTCCAAATAGTATTTAATTCACTTCCCGAGCCCCTGGAAGCATGAAAATCACTTTAAACATGCTAATTTTAGCTCTAACACTGATGATCCACCTACAAATGTGAACTGACGTTCAAAAATAAAACATTTGAAAACGGACCATTTTCCACATTTCTGAAGCATGACGTAATGGGGGGGTGTTATCTCTTTTGTCGAAAATCAGCCGTTTTTGCTCAAACATTAAATGCCTCCAAATGGTATTTAATTAACTTCCCGGGGTGAAGAAACCCTTTTTGAGAACTCAGAGTGAGTAAATTGGCCATTTTCATGCACTTTTAACCATTCCATAAATCTTGTGTTTAGGGCCCCTGGAAGCATGAAAATCACTTTAAACATGCTAATTTTAGCTCCAACACTGATGATCCACCTACAAATGTGAACTGACATTCAAAAATAAAACATTTTAAAACGGACCATTTTCCACATTTCTGAAGCATGACGTAATGGGGGGGTGTTATCTCTTTTGTCAAAAATCAGCTGTTTTTGATTGAACATTAAATGCCTCCAAATAGTATGTAATTCACTTCCCGAGCCCCTGGAAGCATGAACATCACTATAAACATGCTAATTTTAGCTCTAACACTGATGATCCACCTACAAATGTGAACTGACGTTCCAAAATAAAACATTTGAAAACGGACCATTTTCCACATTTCTGAAGCATGACTTAATGGGGGGGGTGTTATCTCTTTTGTCGAAAATCAGCCGTTTCTGCTCGAACATTAAATGCCTCCAAATGGTATTTAATTAACTTCCCGGGGTGAAGAAACACTTTTTGAGAACTCAGAGTGAGTAAATTGGCCATTTTCATGCACTTTTAACCATTCCATAAATCTTGTGTTTAGGGCCCCTGGAAGCATGAAAATCACTTTAAACATGCTAATTTTAGCTCTAACACTGATGATCCACCTACAAATGTGAACTGACGTTCAAAAATAAAACATTTGAAAATGGACCATTTTCCACATTTCTGAAGCATGACGTAATGGGGGGGGGTGTTATCTCTTTTGTCAAAAATCAGCTGTTTTTGATTGAACATTAAATGCCTCCAAATAGTATTTAATTCACTTCCCGAGCCCCTGGAAGCATGAAAATCACTTTAAACATGCTAATTTTAGCTCTAACACTGATGATCCACCTACAAATGTGAACTGACGTTCAAAAATAAAACATTTGAAAACGGACCATTTTCCACATTTCTGAAGCATGATGTAATGGGGGGGTGTTATCTCTTTTTTCGAAAATCAGCCGTTTTTGCTCGAACATTAAATGCCTCCAAATGGTATTTAATTAACTTCCCGGGGTGAAGAAACCCTTTTTGAGAACTCAGAGTGAGTAAATTGGCCATTTTCATGCACTTTTAACCATTCCATAAATCTTGTGTTTAGGGCCCCTGGAAGCATGAAAATCACTTTAAACATGCTAATTTTAGCTCTAACACTGATGATCCACCTACAAATGTGAACTGACGTTAAAAAAATAAAACATTTGAAAACGGACCATTTTCCACATTTCTGAAGCATGACATAATGGGGGGGTGTTATCTCTTTTGTCAAAAATCAGCTGTTTTTGATTGAACATTAAATGCCTCCAAATAGTATTTAATTCACTTCCCGAGCCCCTGGAAGCATGAAAATCACTTTAAACATGCTAATTTTAGCTCTAACACTGATGATCCACCTACAAATGTGAACTGATGTTCAAAAATAAAACATTTGAAAACGGACCATTTTCCACATTTCTGAAGCATGACGTAATGGGGGGGTGTTATCTCTTTTGTCGAAAATCAGCCGTTTTTGCTCGAACATTAAATGCCTCCAAATGGTATTTAATTAACTTCCCGGGGTGAAGAAACCCTTTTTGAGAACTCAGAGTGAGTAAATTGGCCATTTTCATGCACTTTTAACCATTCCATAAATCTTGTGTTTAAGGCCCCTGGAAGCATGAAAATCACTTTAAACATGCTAATTTTAGCTCTAACACTGATGATCCACCTACAAATGTGAACTGACGTTCAAAAATAAAACATTTGAAAACGGACCATTTTCCACATTTCTGAAGCATGACGTAATGGGGGGGTGTTATCTCTTTTGTCAAAAATCAGCTGTTTTTGCTTGAACATTAAATGCCTCCAAATAGTATTTAATTAACTTCCCGAGCCCCTGGAAGCATGAAAATCACTTTAAACATGCTAATTTTAGCTCTAACACTGATGATCCACCTACAAATGTGAACTGACGTTCAAAAATAAAACATTTGAAAACGGACCATTTTCCACATTTCTGAAGCATGACGTAATGGGGGGGGTGTTATCTCTTTTGTCGAAAATCAGCCGTTTTTGCTCTAACATTAAATGCCTCCAAATGGTATTTAATTAACTTCCCGGGGTGAAGAAACCCTTTTTGAGAACTCAGAGTGAGTACATTGGCCATTTTCATGCACTTTTAACCATTCCATAAATCTTGTGTTTAGGGTTCCTGGAAGCATGAAAATCACTTTAAACATGCTAATTTTAGCTCTAACACTGATGATCCACCTACAAATGTGAACTGACGTTAAAAAAATAAAACATTTGAAAACGGACCATTTTCCACATTTCTGAAGCATGACATAATGGGGGGGTGTTATCTCTTTTGTCAAAAATCAGCTGTTTTTGATTGAACATTAAATGCCTCCAAATAGTATTTAATTCACTTCCCGAGCCCCTGGAAGCATGAAAATCACTTTAAACATGCTAATTTTAGCTCTAACACTGATGATCCACCTACAAATGTGAACTGATGTTCAAAAATAAAACATTTGAAAACGGACCATTTTCCACATTTCTGAAGCATGACGTAATGGGGGGGTGTTATCTCTTTTGTCGAAAATCAGCCGTTTTTGCTCGAACATTAAATGCCTCCAAATGGTATTTAATTAACTTCCCGGGGTGAAGAAACCCTTTTTGAGAACTCAGAGTGAGTAAATTGGCCATTTTCATGCACTTTTAACCATTCCATAAATCTTGTGTTTAAGGCCCCTGGAAGCATGAAAATCACTTTAAACATGCTAATTTTAGCTCTAACACTGATGATCCACCTACAAATGTGAACTGACGTTCAAAAATAAAACATTTGAAAACGGACCATTTTCCACATTTCTGAAGCATGACGTAATGGGGGGGTGTTATCTCTTTTGTCAAAAATCAGCTGTTTTTGCTTGAACATTAAATGCCTCCAAATAGTATTTAATTAACTTCCCGAGCCCCTGGAAGCATGAAAATCACTTTAAACATGCTAATTTTAGCTCTAACACTGATGATCCACCTACAAATGTGAACTGACGTTCAAAAATAAAACATTTGAAAACGGACCATTTTCCACATTTCTGAAGCATGACGTAATGGGGGGGGTGTTATCTCTTTTGTCGAAAATCAGCCGTTTTTGCTCTAACATTAAATGCCTCCAAATGGTATTTAATTAACTTCCCGGGGTGAAGAAACCCTTTTTGAGAACTCAGAGTGAGTACATTGGCCATTTTCATGCACTTTTAACCATTCCATAAATCTTGTGTTTAGGGTTCCTGGAAGCATGAAAATCACTTTAAACATGCTAATTTTAGCTCTAACACTGATGATCCACCTACAAATGTGAACTGACGTTAAAAAATAAAACATTTGAAAACGGACCATTTTCCACATTTCTGAAGCATGACGTAATGGGGGGGTGTTATCTCTTTTGTCAAAAATCAGCTGTTTTTGATTGAACATTAAATGCCTCCAAATAGTATTTAATTCACTTCCCGAGCCCCTGGAAGTATGAAAATCACTTTAAACATGCTAATTTTAGCTCTAACACTGATGATCCACCTACAAATGTGAACTGATGTTCAAAAATAAAACATTTGAAAACGGACCATTTTCCACATTTCTGAAGCATGACGTAATGGGGGGGTGTTATCTCTTTTGTCGAAAATCAGCCGCTTTTGCTCGAACATTAAATGCCTCCAAATGGTATTTAATTAACTTCCCGGGGTGAAGAAACCCTTTTTGAGAACTCAGAGTGAGTAAATTGGCCATTTTCATGCACTTTTAACCATTCCATAAATCTTGTGTTTAGGGCCCCTGGAAGCATGAAAATCACTTTAAACATGCTAATTTTAGCTCTAACACTGATGATCCACCTACAAATGTGAACTGACGTTCAAAAATAAAACATTTGAAAACGGACCATTTTCCACATTTCTGAAGCATGACGTAATGGGGGGGTGTTATCTCTTTTGTCAAAAATCAGCTGTTTTTGCTTGAACATTAAATGCCTCCAAATAGTATTTAATTCACTTCCCGAGCCCCTGGAAGCATGAAAATCACTTTAAACATGCTAATTTTAGCTCTAACACTGATGATCCACCTACAAATGTGAACTGACGTTCAAAAATAAAACATTTGAAAACGGACCATTTTTCACATTTCTGAAGCATGACGTAATGGGGGGGTGTTATCTCTTTTGTCGAAAATCAGCCGTTTTTGCTCGAACATTAAATGCCTCCAAATGGTATTTAATTAACTTCCCGGGGTGAAGAAACCCTTTTTGAGAACTCAGAGTGAGTAAATTGGCCATTTTCATGCACTTTTAACCATTCCATAAATCTTGTGTTTAGGGCCCCTGGAAGCATGAAAATCACTTTAAACATGCTAATTTTAGCTCTAACACTGATGATCCACCTACAAATGTGAACTGACGTTCAAAAATAAAACATTTGAAAACGGACCATTTTCCACATTTCTGAAGCATGACGTAATGGGGGGGTGTTATCTCTTTTGTCAAAAATCAGCTGTTTTTGATTGAACATTAAATGCCTCCAAATAGTATTTAATTCACTTCCCGAGCCCCTGGAAGCATGAAAATCACTTTAAACATGTTAATTTTAGCTCTAACACTGATGATCCACCTACAAATGTGAACTGATGTTCAAAAATAAAACATTTGAAAACGGACCATTTTCCACATTTCTGAAGCATGACGTAATGGGGGGGTGTTATCTCTTTTGTCGAAAATCAGCCGTTTTTGCTCGAACATTAAATGCCTCCAAATGGTATTTAATTAACTTCCCGGGGTGAAGAAACCCTTTTTGAGAACTCAGAGTGAGTAAATTGGCCATTTTCATGCACTTTTAACCATTCCATAAATCTTGTGTTTAGGGCCCCTGAAAGCATGAAAATCACTTTAAACATGCTAATTTTAGCTCTAACACTGATGATCCACCTACAAATGTGAACTGACGTTCAAAAATAAAACATTTGAAAACGGACCATTTTCCACATTTCTGAAGCATGACGTAATGGGGGGGGTGTTATCTCTTTTGTCAAAAATCAGCTGTTTTTGCTTGAACATTAAATGCCTCCAAATAGTATTTAATTCACTTCCCGAGCCCCTGGAAGCATGAAAATCACTTTAAACATGCTAATTTTAGCTCTAACACTGATGATCCACCTACAAATGTGAACTGACGTTCAAAAATAAAACATTTGAAAACGGACCATTTTCCACATTTCTGAAGCATGACGTAATGGGGGGGGTGTTATCTCTTTTGTCGAAAATCAGCAGTTTTTGCTCGAACATTAAATGCCTCCAAATGGTATTTAATTAACTTCCCGGGGTGAAGAAACCCTTTTTGAGAACTCAGAGTGAGTAAATTGGCCATTTTCATGCACTTTTAACCATTCCATAAATCTTGTGTTTAGGGCCCCTGGAAGCATGAAAATCACTTTAAACATGCTAATTTTAGCTCTAACACTGATGATCCACCTACAAATGTGAACTGACGTTCAAAAATAAAACATTTGAAAACGGACCATTTTCCACATTTCTGAAGCATGACGTAATGGGGGGGTGTTATCTCTTTTGTCAAAAATCAGCTGTTTTTGATTGAACATTAAATGCCTCCAAATAGTATTTAATTCACTTCCCGAGCCCCTGGAAGCATGAAAATCACTTTAAACATGCTAATTTTAGCTCTAACACTGATGATCCACCTACAAATGTGAACTGACGTTCAAAAATAAAACATTTGAAAATGGACCATTTTCCACATTTCTGAAGCATGACGTAATGGGGGGGTGTTATCTCTTTTGTCGAAAATCAGCCGTTTTTGCTCGAACATTAAATGCCTCCAAATGGTATTTATTTAACTTCCCGGGGTGAAGAAACCCTTTTTGAGAACTCAGAGTGAGTAAATTGGCCATTTTCATGCACTTTTAACCATTCCATAAATCTTGTGTTTAGGGCCCCTGGAAGCATGAAAATCATTTTAAACATGCTAATTTTAGCTCTAACACTGATGATCCACCTACAAATGTGAACTGACGTTCAAAAATAAAACATTTGAAAACGGACCATTTTCCACATTTCTGAAGCATGACGTAATGGGGGGGTGTTATCTCTTTTGTCAAAAATCAGCTGTTTTTGCTTGAACATTAAATGCCTCCAAATAGTATTTAATTCACTTCCCGAGCCCCTGGAAGCATGAAAATCACTTTAAACATGCTAATTTTAGCTCTAACACTGATGATCCACCTACAAATGTGAACTGACGTTCAAAAATAAAACATTTGAAAACGGACCATTTTCCACATTTCTGAAGCATGACGTAATGGGGGGGTGTTATCTCTTTTGTCGAAAATCAGCCGTTTTTGCTCAAACATTAAATGCCTCCAAATGGTATTTAATTAACTTCCCGGGGTGAAGAAACCCTTTTTGAGAACTCAGAGTGAGTAAATTGGCCATTTTCATGCACTTTTAACCATTCCATAAATCTTGTGTTTAGGGCCCCTGGAAGCATGAAAATCACTTTAAACATGCTAATTTTAGCTCCAACACTGATGATCCACCTACAAATGTGAACTGACATTCAAAAATAAAACATTTTAAAACGGACCATTTTCCACATTTCTGAAGCATGACGTAATGGGGGGGTGTTATCTCTTTTGTCAAAAATCAGCTGTTTTTGATTGAACATTAAATGCCTCCAAATAGTATGTAATTCACTTCCCGAGCCCCTGGAAGCATGAACATCACTATAAACATGCTAATTTTAGCTCTAACACTGATGATCCACCTACAAATGTGAACTGACGTTCCAAAATAAAACATTTGAAAACGGACCATTTTCCACATTTCTGAAGCATGACTTAATGGGGGGGGTGTTATCTCTTTTGTCGAAAATCAGCCGTTTCTGCTCGAACATTAAATGCCTCCAAATGGTATTTAATTAACTTCCCGGGGTGAAGAAACACTTTTTGAGAACTCAGAGTGAGTAAATTGGCCATTTTCATGCACTTTTAACCATTCCATAAATCTTGTGTTTAGGGCCCCTGGAAGCATGAAAATCACTTTAAACATGCTAATTTTAGCTCTAACACTGATGATCCACCTACAAATGTGAACTGACGTTCAAAAATAAAACATTTGAAAATGGACCATTTTCCACATTTCTGAAGCATGACGTAATGGGGGGGGGTGTTATCTCTTTTGTCAAAAATCAGCTGTTTTTGATTGAACATTAAATGCCTCCAAATAGTATTTAATTCACTTCCCGAGCCCCTGGAAGCATGAAAATCACTTTAAACATGCTAATTTTAGCTCTAACACTGATGATCCACCTACAAATGTGAACTGACGTTCAAAAATAAAACATTTGAAAACGGACCATTTTCCACATTTCTGAAGCATGATGTAATGGGGGGGTGTTATCTCTTTTTTCGAAAATCAGCCGTTTTTGCTCGAACATTAAATGCCTCCAAATGGTATTTAATTAACTTCCCGGGGTGAAGAAACCCTTTTTGAGAACTCAGAGTGAGTAAATTGGCCATTTTCATGCACTTTTAACCATTCCATAAATCTTGTGTTTAGGGCCCCTGGAAGCATGAAAATCACTTTAAACATGCTAATTTTAGCTCTAACACTGATGATCCACCTACAAATGTGAACTGACGTTAAAAAAATAAAACATTTGAAAACGGACCATTTTCCACATTTCTGAAGCATGATGTAATGGGGGGGTGTTATCTCTTTTTTCGAAAATCAGCCGTTTTTGCTCGAACATTAAATGCCTCCAAATGGTATTTAATTAACTTTCCGGGGTGAAGAAACCCTTTTTGAGAACTCAGAGTGAGTAAATTGGCCATTTTCATCCACTTTTAACCATTCCATAAATCTTGTGTTTAGGGCCCCTGGAAGCATGAAAATCACTTTAAACATGCTAATTTTAGCTCCAACACTGATGATCCACCTACAAATGTGAACTGACATTCAAAAATAAAACTTTTTAAAACGGACCATTTTCCACATTTCTGAAGCATGACGTAATGGGGGGTTTTATCTCTTTTGTCAAAAATCAGCTGTTTTTGATTGAACATTAAATGCCTCCAAATAGTATTTAATTCACTTCCCGAGCCCCTGGAAGTATGAAAATCACTTTAAACATGCTAATTTTAGCTCTAACACTGATGATCCACCTACAAATGTGAACTGATGTTCAAAAATAAAACATTTGAAAACGGACCATTTTCCACATTTCTGAAGCATGACGTAATGGGGGGGTGTTATCTCTTTTGTCGAAAATCAGCCGCTTTTGCTCGAACATTAAATGCCTCCAAATGGTATTTAATTAACTTCCCGGGGTGAAGAAACCCTTTTTGAGAACTCAGAGTGAGTAAATTGGCCATTTTCATGCACTTTTAACCATTCCATAAATCTTGTGTTTAGGGCCCCTGGAAGCATGAAAATCACTTTAAACATGCTAATTTTAGCTCTAACACTGATGATCCACCTACAAATGTGAACTGACGTTCAAAAATAAAACATTTGAAAACGGACCATTTTCCACATTTCTGAAGCATGACGTAATGGGGGGGTGTTATCTCTTTTGTCAAAAATCAGCTGTTTTTGCTTGAACATTAAATGCCTCCAAATAGTATTTAATTCACTTCCCGAGCCCCTGGAAGCATGAAAATCACTTTAAACATGCTAATTTTAGCTCTAACACTGATGATCCACCTACAAATGTGAACTGACGTTCAAAAATAAAACATTTGAAAACGGACCATTTTTCACATTTCTGAAGCATGACGTAATGGGGGGGTGTTATCTCTTTTGTCGAAAATCAGCCGTTTTTGCTCGAACATTAAATGCCTCCAAATGGTATTTAATTAACTTCCCGGGGTGAAGAAACCCTTTTTGAGAACTCAGAGTGAGTAAATTGGCCATTTTCATGCACTTTTAACCATTCCATAAATCTTGTGTTTAGGGCCCCTGGAAGCATGAAAATCACTTTAAACATGCTAATTTTAGCTCTAACACTGATGATCCACCTACAAATGTGAACTGACGTTCAAAAATAAAACATTTGAAAACGGACCATTTTCCACATTTCTGAAGCATGACGTAATGGGGGGGTGTTATCTCTTTTGTCAAAAATCAGCTGTTTTTGATTGAACATTAAATGCCTCCAAATAGTATTTAATTCACTTCCCGAGCCCCTGGAAGCATGAAAATCACTTTAAACATGTTAATTTTAGCTCTAACACTGATGATCCACCTACAAATGTGAACTGATGTTCAAAAATAAAACATTTGAAAACGGACCATTTTCCACATTTCTGAAGCATGACGTAATGGGGGGGTGTTATCTCTTTTGTCGAAAATCAGCCGTTTTTGCTCGAACATTAAATGCCTCCAAATGGTATTTAATTAACTTCCCGGGGTGAAGAAACCCTTTTTGAGAACTCAGAGTGAGTAAATTGGCCATTTTCATGCACTTTTAACCATTCCATAAATCTTGTGTTTAGGGCCCCTGAAAGCATGAAAATCACTTTAAACATGCTAATTTTAGCTCTAACACTGATGATCCACCTACAAATGTGAACTGACGTTCAAAAATAAAACATTTGAAAACGGACCATTTTCCACATTTCTGAAGCATGACGTAATGGGGGGGGTGTTATCTCTTTTGTCAAAAATCAGCTGTTTTTGCTTGAACATTAAATGCCTCCAAATAGTATTTAATTCACTTCCCGAGCCCCTGGAAGCATGAAAATCACTTTAAACATGCTAATTTTAGCTCTAACACTGATGATCCACCTACAAATGTGAACTGACGTTCAAAAATAAAACATTTGAAAACGGACCATTTTCCACATTTCTGAAGCATGACGTAATGGGGGGGGTGTTATCTCTTTTGTCGAAAATCAGCAGTTTTTGCTCGAACATTAAATGCCTCCAAATGGTATTTAATTAACTTCCCGGGGTGAAGAAACCCTTTTTGAGAACTCAGAGTGAGTAAATTGGCCATTTTCATGCACTTTTAACCATTCCATAAATCTTGTGTTTAGGGCCCCTGGAAGCATGAAAATCACTTTAAACATGCTAATTTTAGCTCTAACACTGATGATCCACCTACAAATGTGAACTGACGTTCAAAAATAAAACATTTGAAAACGGACCATTTTCCACATTTCTGAAGCATGACGTAATGGGGGGGTGTTATCTCTTTTGTCAAAAATCAGCTGTTTTTGATTGAACATTAAATGCCTCCAAATAGTATTTAATTCACTTCCCGAGCCCCTGGAAGCATGAAAATCACTTTAAACATGCTAATTTTAGCTCTAACACTGATGATCCACCTACAAATGTGAACTGACGTTCAAAAATAAAACATTTGAAAATGGACCATTTTCCACATTTCTGAAGCATGACGTAATGGGGGGGTGTTATCTCTTTTGTCGAAAATCAGCCGTTTTTGCTCGAACATTAAATGCCTCCAAATGGTATTTATTTAACTTCCCGGGGTGAAGAAACCCTTTTTGAGAACTCAGAGTGAGTAAATTGGCCATTTTCATGCACTTTTAACCATTCCATAAATCTTGTGTTTAGGGCCCCTGGAAGCATGAAAATCATTTTAAACATGCTAATTTTAGCTCTAACACTGATGATCCACCTACAAATGTGAACTGACGTTCAAAAATAAAACATTTGAAAACGGACCATTTTCCACATTTCTGAAGCATGACGTAATGGGGGGGTGTTATCTCTTTTGTCAAAAATCAGCTGTTTTTGCTTGAACATTAAATGCCTCCAAATAGTATTTAATTCACTTCCCGAGCCCCTGGAAGCATGAAAATCACTTTAAACATGCTAATTTTAGCTCTAACACTGATGATCCACCTACAAATGTGAACTGACGTTCAAAAATAAAACATTTGAAAACGGACCATTTTCCACATTTCTGAAGCATGACGTAATGGGGGGGTGTTATCTCTTTTGTCGAAAATCAGCCGTTTTTGCTCAAACATTAAATGCCTCCAAATGGTATTTAATTAACTTCCCGGGGTGAAGAAACCCTTTTTGAGAACTCAGAGTGAGTAAATTGGCCATTTTCATGCACTTTTAACCATTCCATAAATCTTGTGTTTAGGGCCCCTGGAAGCATGAAAATCACTTTAAACATGCTAATTTTAGCTCCAACACTGATGATCCACCTACAAATGTGAACTGACATTCAAAAATAAAACATTTTAAAACGGACCATTTTCCACATTTCTGAAGCATGACGTAATGGGGGGGTGTTATCTCTTTTGTCAAAAATCAGCTGTTTTTGATTGAACATTAAATGCCTCCAAATAGTATGTAATTCACTTCCCGAGCCCCTGGAAGCATGAACATCACTATAAACATGCTAATTTTAGCTCTAACACTGATGATCAACCTACAAATGTGAACTGACGTTCCAAAATAAAACATTTGAAAACGGACCATTTTCCACATTTCTGAAGCATGACTTAATGGGGGGGGTGTTATCTCTTTTGTCGAAAATCAGCCGTTTCTGCTCGAACATTAAATGCCTCCAAATGGTATTTAATTAACTTCCCGGGGTGAAGAAACACTTTTTGAGAACTCAGAGTGAGTAAATTGGCCATTTTCATGCACTTTTAACCATTCCATAAATCTTGTGTTTAGGGCCCCTGGAAGCATGAAAATCACTTTAAACATGCTAATTTTAGCTCTAACACTGATGATCCACCTACAAATGTGAACTGACGTTCAAAAATAAAACATTTGAAAATGGACCATTTTCCACATTTCTGAAGCATGACGTAATGGGGGGGGGTGTTATCTCTTTTGTCAAAAATCAGCTGTTTTTGATTGAACATTAAATGCCTCCAAATAGTATTTAATTCACTTCCCGAGCCCCTGGAAGCATGAAAATCACTTTAAACATGCTAATTTTAGCTCTAACACTGATGATCCACCTACAAATGTGAACTGACGTTCAAAAATAAAACATTTGAAAACGGACCATTTTCCACATTTCTGAAGCATGATGTAATGGGGGGGTGTTATCTCTTTTTTCGAAAATCAGCCGTTTTTGCTCAAACATTAAATGCCTCCAAATGGTATTTAATTAACTTCCCGGGGTGAAGAAACCCTTTTTGAGAACTCAGAGTGAGTAAATTGGCCATTTTCATGCACTTTTAACCATTCCATAAATCTTGTGTTTAGGGCCCCTGGAAGCATGAAAATCACTTTAAACATGCTAATTTTAGCTCTAACACTGATGATCCACCTACAAATGTGAACTGACGTTAAAAAAATAAAACATTTGAAAACGGACCATTTTCCACATTTCTGAAGCATGACATAATGGGGGGGTGTTATCTCTTTTGTCAAAAATCAGCTGTTTTTGATTGAACATTAAATGCCTCCAAATAGTATTTAATTCACTTCCCGAGCCCCTGGAAGCATGAAAATCACTTTAAACATGCTAATTTTAGCTCTAACACTGATGATCCACCTACAAATGTGAACTGATGTTCAAAAATAAAACATTTGAAAACGGACCATTTTCCACATTTCTGAAGCATGACGTAATGGGGGGGTGTTATCTCTTTTGTCGAAAATCAGCCGTTTTTGCTCGAACATTAAATGCCTCCAAATGGTATTTAATTAACTTCCCGGGGTGAAGAAACCCTTTTTGAGAACTCAGAGTGAGTAAATTGGCCATTTTCATGCACTTTTAACCATTCCATAAATCTTGTGTTTAAGGCCCCTGGAAGCATGAAAATCACTTTAAACATGCTAATTTTAGCTCTAACACTGATGATCCACCTACAAATGTGAACTGACGTTCAAAAATAAAACATTTGAAAACGGACCATTTTCCACATTTCTGAAGCATGACGTAATGGGGGGGTGTTATCTCTTTTGTCAAAAATCAGCTGTTTTTGCTTGAACATTAAATGCCTCCAAATAGTATTTAATTAACTTCCCGAGCCCCTGGAAGCATGAAAATCACTTTAAACATGCTAATTTTAGCTCTAACACTGATGATCCACCTACAAATGTGAACTGACGTTCAAAAATAAAACATTTGAAAACGGACCATTTTCCACATTTCTGAAGCATGACGTAATGGGGGGGGTGTTATCTCTTTTGTCGAAAATCAGCCGTTTTTGCTCTAACATTAAATGCCTCCAAATGGTATTTAATTAACTTCCCGGGGTGAAGAAACCCTTTTTGAGAACTCAGAGTGAGTAAATTGGCCATTTTCATGCACTTTTAACCATTCCATAAATCTTGTGTTTAGGGCCCCTGGAAGCATGAAAATCACTTTAAACATGCTAATTTTAGCTCTAACACTGATGATCCACCTACAAATGTGAACTGACGTTCAAAAATAAAACATTTGAAAACGGACCATTTTCCACATTTCTGAAGGATGACGTAATGAGGGGGTGTTATCTCTTTTGCCGAAAATCAGCCGTTTTTGCTCGAACATTAAATGCCTCCAAATGGTATTTAATTAACTTCCCGGGGTGAAGAAACCCTTTTTGAGAACTCAGAGTGAGTACATTGGCCATTTTCATGCACTTTTAACCATTCCATAAATCTTGTGTTTAGGGTTCCTGGAAGCATGAAAATCACTTTAAACATGCTAATTTTAGCTCTAACACTGATGATCCACCTACAAATGTGAACTGACGTTAAAAAATAAAACATTTGAAAACGGACCATTTTCCACATTTCTGAAGCATGACGTAATGGGGGGGGTGTTATCTCTTTTGTCAAAAATCAGCTGTTTTTGATTGAACATTAAATGCCTCCAAATAGTATTTAATTCACTTCCCGAGCCCCTGGAAGTATGAAAATCACTTTAAACATGCTAATTTTAGCTCTAACACTGATGATCCACCTACAAATGTGAACTGATGTTCAAAAATAAAACATTTGAAAACGGACCATTTTCCACATTTCTGAAGCATGACGTAATGGGGGGGTGTTATCTCTTTTGTCGAAAATCAGCCGCTTTTGCTCGAACATTAAATGCCTCCAAATGGTATTTAATTAACTTCCCGGGGTGAAGAAACCCTTTTTGAGAACTCAGAGTGAGTAAATTGGCCATTTTCATGCACTTTTAACCATTCCATAAATCTTGTGTTTAGGGCCCCTGGAAGCATGAAAATCACTTTAAACATGCTAATTTTAGCTCTAACACTGATGATCCACCTACAAATGTGAACTGACGTTCAAAAATAAAACATTTGAAAACGGACCATTTTCCACATTTCTGAAGCATGACGTAATGGGGGGGTGTTATCTCTTTTGTCAAAAATCAGCTGTTTTTGCTTGAACATTAAATGCCTCCAAATAGTATTTAATTCACTTCCCGAGCCCCTGGAAGCATGAAAATCACTTTAAACATGCTAATTTTAGCTCTAACACTGATGATCCACCTACAAATGTGAACTGACGTTCAAAAATAAAACATTTGAAAACGGACCATTTTTCACATTTCTGAAGCATGACGTAATGGGGGGGTGTTATCTCTTTTGTCGAAAATCAGCCGTTTTTGCTCGAACATTAAATGCCTCCAAATGGTATTTAATTAACTTCCCGGGGTGAAGAAACCCTTTTTGAGAACTCAGAGTGAGTAAATTGGCCATTTTCATGCACTTTTAACCATTCCATAAATCTTGTGTTTAGGGCCCCTGGAAGCATGAAAATCACTTTAAACATGCTAATTTTAGCTCTAACACTGATGATCCACCTACAAATGTGAACTGACGTTCAAAAATAAAACATTTGAAAACGGACCATTTTCCACATTTCTGAAGCATGACGTAATGGGGGGGTGTTATCTCTTTTGTCAAAAATCAGCTGTTTTTGATTGAACATTAAATGCCTCCAAATAGTATTTAATTCACTTCCCGAGCCCCTGGAAGCATGAAAATCACTTTAAACATGTTAATTTTAGCTCTAACACTGATGATCCACCTACAAATGTGAACTGATGTTCAAAAATAAAACATTTGAAAACGGACCATTTTCCACATTTCTGAAGCATGACGTAATGGGGGGGTGTTATCTCTTTTGTCGAAAATCAGCCGTTTTTGCTCGAACATTAAATGCCTCCAAATGGTATTTAATTAACTTCCCGGGGTGAAGAAACCCTTTTTGAGAACTCAGAGTGAGTAAATTGGCCATTTTCATGCACTTTTAACCATTCCATAAATCTTGTGTTTAGGGCCCCTGAAAGCATGAAAATCACTTTAAACATGCTAATTTTAGCTCTAACACTGATGATCCACCTACAAATGTGAACTGACGTTCAAAAATAAAACATTTGAAAACGGACCATTTTCCACATTTCTGAAGCATGACGTAATGGGGGGGTGTTATCTCTTTTGTCAAAAATCAGCTGTTTTTGCTTGAACATTAAATGCCTCCAAATAGTATTTAATTCACTTCCCGAGCCCCTGGAAGCATGAAAATCACTTTAAACATGCTAATTTTAGCTCTAACACTGATGATCCACCTACAAATGTGAACTGACGTTCAAAAATAAAACATTTGAAAACGGACCATTTTCCACATTTCTGAAGCATGACGTAATGGGGGGGGTGTTATCTCTTTTGTCGAAAATCAGCAGTTTTTGCTCGAACATTAAATGCCTCCAAATGGTATTTAATTAACTTCCCGGGGTGAAGAAACCCTTTTTGAGAACTCAGAGTGAGTAAATTGGCCATTTTCATGCACTTTTAACCATTCCATAAATCTTGTGTTTAGGGCCCCTGGAAGCATGAAAATCACTTTAAACATGCTTATTTTAGCTCTAACACTGATGATCCACCTACAAATGTGAACTGACGTTCAAAAATAAAACATTTGAAAACGGACCATTTTCCACATTTCTGAAGCATGACGTAATGGGGGGGTGTTATCTCTTTTGTCAAAAATCAGCTGTTTTTGATTGAACATTAAATGCCTCCAAATAGTATTTAATTCACTTCCCGAGCCCCTGGAAGCATGAAAATCACTTTAAACATGCTAATTTTAGCTCAAACACTGATGATCCACCTACAAATGTGAACTGACGTTCAAAAATAAAACATTTGAAAATGGACCATTTTCCACATTTCTGAAGCATGACGTAATGGGGGGGTGTTATCTCTTTTGTCGAAAATCAGCCGTTTTTGCTCGAACATTAAATGCCTCCAAATGGTATTTAATTAACTTCCCGGGGTGAAGAAACCCTTTTTGAGAACTCAGAGTGAGTAAATTGGCCATTTTCATGCACTTTTAACCATTCCATAAATCTTGTGTTTAGGGCCCCTGGAAGCATGAAAATCATTTTAAACATGCTAATTTTAGCTCTAACACTGATGATCCACCTACAAATGTGAACTGACGTTCAAAAATAAAACATTTGAAAACGGACCATTTTCCACATTTCTGAAGCATGACGTAATGGGGGGGTGTTATCTCTTTTGTCAAAAATCAGCTGTTTTTGCTTGAACATTAAATGCCTCCAAATAGTATTTAATTCACTTCCCGAGCCCGTGGAAGCATGAAAATCACTTTAAACATGCTAATTTTAGCTCTAACACTGATGATCCACCTACAAATGTGAACTGACGTTCAAAAATAAAACATTTGAAAACGGACCATTTTCCACATTTCTGAAGCATGACGTAATGGGGGGGTGTTATCTCTTTTGTCGAAAATCAGCCGTTTTTGCTCAAACATTAAATGCCTCCAAATGGTATTTAATTAACTTCCCGGGGTGAAGAAACCCTTTTTGAGAACTCAGAGTGAGTAAATTGGCCATTTTCATGCACTTTTAACCATTCCATAAATCTTGTGTTTAGGGCCCCTGGAAGCATGAAAATCACTTTAAACATGCTAATTTTAGCTCCAACACTGATGATCCACCTACAAATGTGAACTGACATTCAAAAATAAAACATTTTAAAACGGACCATTTTCCACATTTCTGAAGCATGACGTAATGGGGGGGTGTTATCTCTTTTGTCAAAAATCAGCTGTTTTTGATTGAACATTAAATGCCTCCAAATAGTATGTAATTCACTTCCCGAGCCTCTGGAAGCATGAACATCACTATAAACATGCTAATTTTAGCTCTAACACTGATGATCCACCTACAAATGTGAACTGACGTTCCAAAATAAAACATTTGAAAACGGACCATTTTCCACATTTCTGAAGCATGACTTAATGGGGGGGGTGTTATCTCTTTTGTCGAAAATCAGCCGTTTCTGCTCGAACATTAAATGCCTCCAAATGGTATTTAATTAACTTCCCGGGGTGAAGAAACACTTTTTGAGAACTCAGAGCGAGTAAATTGGCCATTTTCATGCACTTTTAACCATTCCATAAATCTTGTGTTTAGGGCCCCTGGAAGCATGAAAATCACTTTAAACATGCTAATTTTAGCTCTAACACTGATGATCCACCTACAAATGTGAACTGACGTTCAAAAATAAAACATTTGAAAATGGACCATTTTCCACATTTCTGAAGCATGACGTAATGGGGGGGTGTTATCTCTTTTGTCAAAAATCAGCTGTTTTTGATTGAACATTAAATGCCTCCAAATAGTATTTAATTCACTTCCCGAGCCCCTGGAAGCATGAAAATCACTTTAAACATGCTAATTTTAGCTCTAACACTGATGATCCACCTACAAATGTGAACTGACGTTCAAAAATAAAACATTTGAAAACGGACCATTTTCCACATTTATGAAGCATGATGTAATGGGGGGGTGTTATCTCTTTTTTCGAAAATCAGCCGTTTTTGCTCGAACATTAAATGCCTCCAAATGGTATTTAATTAACTTCCCGGGGTGAAGAAACCCTTTTTGAGAACTCAGAGTGAGTAAATTGGCCATTTTCATGCACTTTTAACCATTCCATAAATCTTGTGTTTAGGGCCCCTGGAAGCATGAAAATCACTTTAAACATGCTAATTTTAGCTCTAACACTGATGATCCACCTACAAATGTGAACTGACGTTAAAAAAATAAAACATTTGAAAACGGACCATTTTCCACATTTCTGAAGCATGACATAATGGGGGGGTGTTATCTCTTTTGTCAAAAATCAGCTGTTTTTGATTGAACATTAAATGCCTCCAAATAGTATTTAATTCACTTCCCGAGCCCCTGGAAGCATGAAAATCACTTTAAACATGCTAAGTTTAGCTCTAACACTGATGATCCACCTACAAATGTGAACTGATGTTCAAAAATAAAACATTTGAAAACGGACCATTTTCCACATTTCTGAAGCATGACGTAATGGGGGGGTGTTATCTCTTTTGTCGAAAATCAGCCGTTTTTGCTCGAACATTAAATGCCTCCAAATGGTATTTAATTAACTTCCCGGGGTGAAGAAACCCTTTTTGAGAACTCAGAGTGAGTAAATTGGCCATTTTCATGCACTTTTAACCATTCCATAAATCTTGTGTTTAAGGCCCCTGGAAGCATGAAAATCACTTTAAACATGCTAATTTTAGCTCTAACACTGATGATCCACCTACAAATGTGAACTGACGTTCAAAAATAAAACATTTGAAAACGGACCATTTTCCACATTTCTGAAGCATGACGTAATGGGGGGGTGTTATCTCTTTTGTCAAAAATCAGCTGTTTTTGCTTGAACATTAAATGCCTCCAAATAGTATTTAATTAACTTCCCGAGCCCCTGGAGGCATGAAAATCACTTTAAACATGCTAATTTTAGCTCTAACACTGATGATCCACCTACAAATGTGAACTGACGTTCAAAAATAAAACATTTGAAAACGGACCATTTTCCACATTTCTGAAGCATGACGTAATGGGGGGGGTGTTATCTCTTTTGTCGAAAATCAGCCGTTTTTGCTCTAACATTAAATGCCTCCAAATGGTATTTAATTAACTTCCCGGGGTGAAGAAACCCTTTTTGAGAACTCAGAGTGAGTAAATTGGCCATTTTCATGCACTTTTAACCATTCCATAAATCTTGTGTTTAGGGCCCCTGGAAGCATGAAAATCACTTTAAACATGCTAATTTTAGCTCTAACACTGATGATCCACCTACAAATGTGAACTGACGTTCAAAAATAAAACATTTGAAAACGGACCATTTTCCACATTTCTGAAGCATGACGTAATGGGGGGGGTGTTATCTCTTTTGTCGAAAATCAGCCGTTTTTGCTCGAACATTAAATGCCTCCAAATGGTATTTAATTAACTTCCCGGGGTGAAGAAACCCTTTTTGAGAACTCAGAGTGAGTAAATTGGCCATTTTCATGCACTTTTAACCATTCCATAAATCTTGTGTTTAGGGCCCCTGGAAGCAAGAAAATCACTTTAAACATGCTAATTTTAGCTCTAACACTGATGATCCACCGACAAATGTGAACTGACGTTCAAAAATAAAACATTTGAAAACGGACCATTTTCCACATTTCTGAAGCATGACGTAATGGGGGGGTGTTATCTCTTTTGTCAAAAATCAGCTGTTTTTGCTTGAACATTAAATGCCTCCAAATAGTATTTAATTCACTTCCCGAGCCCCTGGAAGCATGAAAATCACTTTAAACATGCTAATTTTAGCTCTAACACTGATGATCCACCTACAAATGTGAACTGACGTTCAAAAATAAAACATTTGAAAACGGACCATTTTCCACATTTCTGAAGCATGACGTAATGGGGGGGTGTTATCTCTTTTGTCGAAAATTAGCCGTTTTTGCTCGAACATTAAATGCCTCCAAATGGTATTTAATTAACTTCCCGGGGTGAAGAAACCCTTTTTGAGAACTCAGAGTGAGTAAATTGGCCATTTTCATGCACTTTTAACCATTCCATAAATCTTGTGTTTAGGGCCCCTGGAAGCATGAAAATCACTTTAAACATGCTAATTTTAGCTCCAACACTGATGATCCACCTACAAATGTGAACTGACATTCAAAAATAAAACATTTTAAAACGGACCATTTTCCACATTTCTGAAGCATGACGTAATGGGGGGGTGTTATCTCTTTTGTCAAAAATCAGCTCTTTTTGATTGAACATTAAATGCCTTCAAATAGTATTTAATTCACTTCCCGAGCCCCTGGAAGCATGAACATCACTATAAACATGCTAATTTTAGCTCTAACACTGATGATCCACCTACAAATGTGAACTGACGTTCCAAAATAAAACATTTGAAAACGGACCATTTTCCACATTTCTGAAGCATGACTTAATGGGGGGGGTGTTATCTCTTTTGTCGAAAATCAGCCGTTTCTGCTCGAACATTAAATGCCTCCAAATGGTATTTAATTAACTTCCCGGGGTGAAGAAACACTTTTTGAGAACTCAGAGTGAGTAAATTGGCCATTTTCATGCACTTTTAACCATTCCATAAATCTTGTGTTTAGGGCCCCTGGAAGCATGAAAATCACTTTAAACATGCTAATTTTAGCTCCAACACTGATGATCCACCTACAAATGTGAACTGACATTCAAAAATAAAACATTTGAAAACGGACCATTTTCCACATTTCTGAAGCATGACGTAATGGGGGGGGTGTTATCTCTTTTGTCAAAAATCAGCTGTTTTTGATTGAACATTAAATGCCTCCAAATAGTATTTAATTCACTTCCCGAGCCCCTGGAAGCATGAAAATCACTTTAAACATGCTAATTTTAGCTCTAACACTGATGATCCACCTACAAATGTGAACTGACGTTCAAAAATAAAACATTTGAAAACGGACCATTTTCCACATTTCTGAAGCATGATGTAATGGGGGGGTATGATCTCTTTTGTCGAAAATCAGCCGTTTTTGCTCGAACATTAAATGCCTCCAAATGGTATTTAATTAACTTCCCGGGGTGAAGAAACCCTTTTTGAGAACTCAGAGTGAGTAAATTGGCCATTTTCATGCACTTTTAACCATTCCATAAATCTTGTGTTTAGGGCCCCTGGAAGCATGAAAATCACTTTAAACATGCTAATTTTAGCTCTAACACTGATGATCCACCTACAAATGTGAACTGACGTTAAAAAATAAAACATTTGAAAACGGACCATTTTCCACATTTCTGAAGCATGACGTAATGGGGGGGTGTTATCTCTTTTGTCAAAAATCAGCTGTTTTTGATTGAACATTAAATGCCTCCAAATAGTATTTAATTCACTTCCCGAGCCCCTGGAAGCATGAAAATCACTTTAAACATGCTAATTTTAGCTCTAACACTGATGATCCACCTACAAATGTGAACTGATGTTCAAAAATAAAACATTTGAAAACGGACCATTTTCCACATTTCTGAAGCATGACGTAATGGGGGGGTGTTATCTCTTTTGTCGAAAATCAGCCGTTTTTGCTCGAACATTAAATGCCTCCAAATGGTATTTAATTAACTCCCCGGGGTGAAGAAACCCTTTTTGAGAACTCAGAGTGAGAAAATTGGCCATTTTCATGCACTTTTAACCATTCCATAAATCTTGTGTTTAAGGCCCCTGGAAGCATGAAAATCACTTTAAACATGCTAATTTTAGCTCTAACACTGATGATCCACCTACAAATGTGAACTGACGTTCAAAAATAAAACATTTGAAAACGGACCATTTTCCACATTTCTGAAGCATGACGTAATGGGGGGGTGTTATCTCTTTTGTCAAAAATCAGCTGTTTTTGCTTGAACATTAAATGCCTCCAAATAGTATTTAATTCACTTCCCGAGCCCCTGGAAGCATGAAAATCACTTTAAACATGCTAATTTTAGCTCTAACACTGATGATCCACCTACAAATGTGAACTGACGTTCAAAAATAAAACATTTGAAAACGGACCATTTTCCACATTTCTGAAGCATGACGTAATGGGGGGGTGTTATCTCTTTTGTCGAAAATCAGCCGTTTTTGCTCTAACATTAAATGCCTCCAAATGGTATTTAATTAACTTCCCGGGGTGAAGAAACCCTTTTTGAGAACTCAGAGTGAGTAAATTGGCCATTTTCATGCACTTTTAACCATTCCATAAATCTTGTGTTTAGGGCCCCTGGAAGCATGAAAATCACTTTAAACATGCTAATTTTAGCTCTAACACTGATGATCCACCTACAAATGTGAACTGACGTTCAAAAATAAAACATTTGAAAACGGACCATTTTCCACATTTCTGAAGCATGACGTAATGGGGGGGTGTTATCTCTTTTGTCAAAAATCAGCTGTTTTTGCTTGAACATTAAATGCCTCCAAATAGTATTTAATTCACTTCCCGAGCCCCTGGAAGCATGAAAATCACTTTAAACATGCTAATTTTAGCTCTAACACTGATGATCCACCTACAAATGTGAACTGACGTTCAAAAATAAAACATTTGAAAACGGACCATTTTCCACATTTCTGAAGCATGACGTAATGGGGGGGTGTTATCTCTTTTGTCGAAAATCAGCCGTTTTTGCTCAAACATTAAATGCCTCCAAATGGTATTTAATTAACTTCCCGGGGTGAAGAAACCCTTTTTGAGAACTCAGAGTGAGTAAATTGGCCATTTTCATGCACTTTTAACCATTCCATAAATCTTGTGTTTAGGGCCCCTGGAAGCATGAAAATCACTTTAAACATGCTAATTTTAGCTCTAACACTGATGATCCACCTACAAATGTGAACTGACGTTCAAAAATAAAACATTTGAAAACGGACCATTTTCCACATTTCTGAAGCATGACGTAATGGGGGGGTGTTATCTCTTTTGTCAAAAATCAGCTGTTTTTGCTTGAACATTAAATGCCTCCAAATAGCATTTAATTCACTTCCCGAGCCCCTGGAAGCATGAAAATCACTTTAAACATGCTAATTTTAGCTCTAACACTGATGATCCACCTACAAATGTGAACTGACGTTCAAAAATAAAACATTTGAAAACGGACCATTTTCCACATTTCTGAAGCATGACGTAATGGGGGGGGTGTTATCTCTTTTGTCGAAAATCTGCCGTTTTTGCTCGAACATTAAATGCCTCCAAATGGTATTTAATTAACTTTCTGGGGTGAAGAAACCCTTTTTGAGAACTCAGAGTGAGTAAATTGGCCATTTTCATGCACTTTTAACCATTCCATAAATCTTGTGTTTAGAGCCCCTGGAAGCATGAAAATCACTTTAAACATGCTAATTTTAGCTCCAACACTGATGATCCACCTACAAATGTGAACTGACGTTCAAAAATAAAACATTTTAAAACGGACCATTTTCCACATTTCTGAAGCATGACGTAATGGGGGGGTGTTATCTCTTTTGTCAAAAATCAGCTGTTTTTGATTGAACATTAAATGACTCCAAATAGTATTTAATTCACTTCCCGAGCCTCTGGAAGCATGAACATCACTATAAACATGCTAATTTTAGCTCTAACACTGATGATCCACCTACAAATGTGAACTGACGTTCCAAAATAAAACATTTGAAAACGGACCATTTTCCACATTTCTGAAGCATGACTTAATGGGGGGGGGGGTGTTATCTCTTTTGTCGAAAATCAGCCGTTTCTGCTCGAACATTAAATGCCTCCAAATGGTATTTAATTAACTTCCCGGGGTGAAGAAACACTTTTTGAGAACTCAGAGTGAGTAAATTGGCCATTTTCATGCACTTTTAACCATTCCATAAATCTTGTGTTTAGGGCCCCTGGAAGCATGAAAATCACTTTAAACATGCTAATTTTAGCTCTAACACTGATGATCCACCTACAAATGTGAACTGACGTTCAAAAATAAAACATTTGAAAACGGACCATTTTCCACATTTCTGAAGCATGACGTAATGGGGGGGGTGTTATCTCTTTTGTCAAAAATCAGATGTTTTTGATTGAACATTAAATGCCTCCAAATAGTATTTAATTCACTTCCCGAGCCCCTGGAAGCATGAAAATCACTTTAAACATGCTAATTTTAGCTCTAACACTGATGATCCACCTACAAATGTGAACTGACGTTCAAAAAAAAAAACATTTGAAAACGGACCATTTTCCACATTTCTGAAGCATGACGTAATGGGGGGGTGTTATCTCTTTTGTCGAAAATCAGCCGTTTTTGCTCGAACATTAAATGCCTCCAAATGGTATTTAATTAACTTCCCGGGGTGAAGAAACCCTTTTTGAGAACTCGGAGTGAGTAAAGTGGCCATTTTCATGCACTTTTAACCATTCCATAAATCTTGTGTTTAGGGCCCCTGGAAGCATGAAAATCACTTTAAACATGCTAATTTTAGCTCTAACACTGATGATCCACCTACAAATGTGAACTGACGTTAAAAAATAAAACATTTGAAAACGGACCATTTTCCACATTTCTGAAGCATGACGTAATGGGGGGGTGTTATCTCTTTTGTCAAAAATCAGATGTTTTTGATTGAACATTAAATGCCTCCAAATGGTATTTAATTAACTTCCCGGGGTGAAGAAACACTTTTTGAGAACTCAGAGTGAGTAAATTGGCCATTTTCATGCACTTTTAACCATTCCATAAATCTTGTGTTTAGGGCCCCTGGAAGCATGAAAATCACTTTAAACATGCTAATTTTAGCTCTAACACTGATGATCCACCTACAAATGTGAACTGACGTTCAAAAATAAAACATTTGAAAACGGACCATTTTCCACATTTCTGAAGCATGACGTAATGGGGGGGTGTTATCTCTTTTGTCAAAAATCAGATGTTTTTGATTGAACATTAAATGCCTCCAAATAGTATTTAATTCACTTCCCGAGCCCCTGGAAGCATGAAAATCACTTTAAACATGCTAATTTTAGCTCTAACACTGATGATCCACCTACAAATGTGAACTGACGTTCAAAAAAAAAACATTTGAAAACGGACCATTTTCCACATTTCTGAAGCATGACGTAATGGGGGGGTGTTATCTCTTTTGTCGAAAATCAGCCGTTTTTGCTCGAACATTAAATGCCTCCAAATGGTATTTAATTAACTTCCCGGGGTGAAGAAACCCTTTTTGAGAACTCGGAGTGAGTAAATTGGCCATTTTCATGCACTTTTAACCATTCCATAAATCTTGTGTTTAGGGCCCCTGGAAGCATGAAAATCACTTTAAACATGCTAATTTTAGCTCTAACACTGATGATCCACCTACAAATGTGAACTGACGTTAAAAAATAAAACATTTGAAAACGGACCATTTTCCACATTTCTGAAGCATGACGTAATGGGGGGGTGTTATCTCTTTTGTCAAAAATCAGCTGTTTTTGATTGAACATTAAATGCCTCCAAATAGTATTTAATTCACTTCCCGAGCCCCTGGAAGCATGAAAATCACTTTAAACATGCTAATTTTAGCTCTAACACTGATGATCCACCTACAAATGTGAACTGATGTTCAAAAATAAAACATTTGAAAACGGACCATTTTCCACATTTCTGAAGCATGACGTAATGGGGTGGTGTTATCTCTTTTGTCGAAAATCAGCCGTTTTTGCTCGAACATTAAATGCCTCCAAATGGTATTTAATTAACTTCCCGGGGTGAAGAAACCCTTTTTGAGAACTCAGAGTGAGTAAATTGGCCATTTTCATGCACTTTTAACCATTCCATAAATCTTGTGTTTAGGGCCCCTGGAAGCATGAAAATCACTTTAAACATGCTAATTTTAGCTCTAACACTGATGATCCACCTACAAATGTGAACTGACGTTCAAAAATAAAACATTTGAAAACGGACCATTTTCCACATTTCTGAAGCATGACGTAATGAGGGGGTGTTATCTCTTTTGTCGAAAATCAGCCGTTTTTGCTCGAACATTAAATGCCTCCAAATGGTATTTAATTAACTTCCCGGGGTGAAGAAACCCTTTTTGAGAACTCAGAGTGAGTACATTGGCCATTTTCATGCACTTTTAACCATTCCATAAATCTTGTGTTTAGGGTTCCTGGAAGCATGAAAATCACTTTAAACATGCTAATTTTAGCTCTAACACTGATGATCCACCTACAAATGTGAACTGACGTTAAAAAATAAAACATTTGAAAACGGACCATTTTCCACATTTCTGAAGCATGACGTAATGGGGGGGTGTTATCTCTTTTGTCAAAAATCAGCTGTTTTTGATTGAACATTAAATGCCTCCAAATAGTATTTAATTCACTTCCCGAGCCCCTGGAAGTATGAAAATCACTTTAAACATGCTAATTTTAGCTCTAACACTGATGATCCACCTACAAATGTGAACTGATGTTCAAAAATAAAACATTTGAAAACGGACCATTTTCCACATTTCTGAAGCATGACGTAATGGGGGGGTGTTATCTCTTTTGTCGAAAATCAGCCGTTTTTGCTCGAACATTAAATGCCTCCAAATGGTATTTAATTAACTTCCCGGGGTGAAGAAACCCTTTTTGAGAACTCAGAGTGAGTAAATTGGCCATTTTCATGCACTTTTAACCATTCCATAAATCTTGTGTTTAGGGCCCCTGGAAGCATGAAAATCACTTTAAACATGCTAATTTTAGCTCTAACACTGATGATCCACCTACAAATGTGAACTGACGTTCAAAAATAAAACATTTGAAAACGGACCATTTTCCACATTTCTGAAGCATGACGTAATGGGGGGGGGTTATCTCTTTTGTCAAAAATCAGCTGTTTTTGCTTGAACATTAAATGCCTCCAAATAGTATTTAATTCACTTCCCGAGCCCCTGGAAGCATGAAAATCACTTTAAACATGCTAATTTTAGCTCTAACACTGATGATCCACCTACAAATGTGAACTGACGTTCAAAAATAAAACATTTGAAAACGGACCATTTTTCACATTTCTGAAGCATGACGTAATGGGGGGGTGTTATCTCTTTTGTCGAAAATCAGCCGTTTTTGCTCGAACATTAAATGCCTCCAAATGGTATTTAATTAACTTCCCGGGGTGAAGAAACCCTTTTTGAGAACTCAGAGTGAGTAAATTGACCATTTTCATGCACTTTTAACCATTCCATAAATCTTGTGTTTAGGGCCCCTGGAAGCATGAAAATCACTTTAAACATGCTAATTTTAGCTCTAACACTGATGATCCACCTACAAATGTGAACTGACGTTCAAAAATAAAACATTTGAAAACGGACCATTTTCCACATTTCTGAAGCATGACGTAATGGGGGGGTGTTATCTCTTTTGTCAAAAATCAGCTGTTTTTGATTGAACATTAAATGCCTCCAAATAGTATTTAATTCACTTCCCGAGCCCCTGGAAGCATGAAAATCACTTTAAACATGCTAATTTTAGCTCTAACACTGATGATCCACCTACAAATGTGAACTGACGTTCAAAAAAAAAACATTTGAAAATGGACCATTTTCCACATTTCTGAAGCATGACGTAATGGGGGGGTGTTATCTCTTTTGTCGAAAATCAGCCGTTTTTGCTCGAACATTAAATGCCTCCAAATGGTATTTAATTAACTTCCCGGGGTGAAGAAACCCTCTTTGAGAACTCAGAGTGAGTAAATTGGCCATTTTCATGCACTTTTAACCATTCCATAAATCTTGTGTTTAGGGCCCCTGGAAGCATGAAAATCATTTTAAACATGCTAATTTTAGCTCTAACACTGATGATCCACCTACAAATGTGAACTGACGTTCAAAAATAAAACATTTGAAAACGGACCATTTTCCACATTTCTGAAGCATGACGTAATGGGGGGGTGTTATCTCTTTTGTCGAAAATCAGCCGTTTTAGCTCGAACATTAAATGCCTCCAAATGGTATTTAATTAACTTCCCGGGGTGAAGAAACCCTTTTTGAGAACTCAGAGTGAGTAAATTGGCCATTTTCATGCACTTTTAACCATTCCATAAATCTTGTGTTTAGGGCCCCTGGAAGCATGAAAATCACTTTAAACATGCTAATTTTAGCTCTAACACTGATGATCCACCTACAAATGTGAACTGACGTTCAAAAATAAAACATTTGAAAACGGACCATTTTCCACATTTCTGAAGCATGACGTAATGGGGGGGTGTTATCTCTTTTGTCAAAAATCAGCTGTTTTTGCTTGAACATTAAATGCCTCCAAATAGCATTTAATTCACTTCCCGAGCCCCTGGAAGCATGAAAATCACTTTAAACATGCTAATTTTAGCTCTAACACTGATGATCCACCTACAAATGTGAACTGACGTTCAAAAATAAAACATTTGAAAACGGACCATTTTCCACATTTCTGAAGCATGACGTAATGGGGGGGGGTGTTATCTCTTTTGTCAAAAATCAGATGTTTTTGATTGAACATTAAATGCCTCCAAATAGTATTTAATTCACTTCCCGAGCCCCTGGAAGCATGAAAATCACTTTAAACATGCTAATTTTAGCTCTAACACTGATGATCCACCTACAAATGTGAACTGACGTTCAAAAAAAAAAACATTTGAAAACGGACCATTTTCCACATTTCTGAAGCATGACGTAATGGGGGGGTGTTATCTCTTTTGTCGAAAATCAGCCGTTTTTGCTCGAACATTAAATGCCTCCAAATGGTATTTAATTAACTTCCCGGGGTGAAGAAACCCTTTTTGAGAACTCGGAGTGAGTAAATTGGCCATTTTCATGCACTTTTAACCATTCCATAAATCTTGTGTTTAGGGCCCCTGGAAGCATGAAAATCACTTTAAACATGCTAATTTTAGCTCTAACACTGATGATCCACCTACAACTGTGAACTGACGTTAAAAAATAAAACATTTGAAAACGGACCATTTTCCACATTTCTGAAGCATGACGTAATGGGGGGGTGTTATCTCTTTTGTCAAAAATCAGATGTTTTTGATTGAACATTAAATGCCTCCAAATGGTATTTAATTAACTTCCCGGGGTGAAGAAACACTTTTTGAGAACTCAGAGTGAGTAAATTGGCCATTTTCATGCACTTTTAACCATTCCATAAATCTTGTGTTTAGGGCCCCTGGAAGCATGAAAATCACTTTAAACATGCTAATTTTAGCTCTAACACTGATGATCCACCTACAAATGTGAACTGACGTTCAAAAATAAAACATTTGAAAACGGACCATTTTCCACATTTCTGAAGCATGACGTAATGGGGGGGTGTTATCTCTTTTGTCAAAAATCAGATGTTTTTGATTGAACATTAAATGCCTCCAAATAGTATTTAATTCACTTCCCGAGCCCCTGGAAGCATGAAAATCACTTTAAACATGCTAATTTTAGCTCTAACACTGATGATCCACCTACAAATGTGAACTGACGTTCAAAAAAAAAAACATTTGAAAACGGACCATTTTCCACATTTCTGAAGCATGACGTAATTGGGGGGTGTTATCTCTTTTGTCGAAAATCAGCCGTTTTTGCTCGAACATTAAATGCCTCCAAATGGTATTTAATTAACTTCCCGGGGTGAAGAAACCCTTTTTGAGAACTCGGAGTGAGTAAATTGGCCATTTTCATGCACTTTTAACCATTCCATAAATCTTGTGTTTAGGGCCCCTGGAAGCATGAAAATCACTTTAAACATGCTAATTTTAGCTCTAACACTGATGATCCACCTACAAATGTGAACTGACGTTAAAAAATAAAACATTTGAAAACGGACCATTTTCCACATTTCTGAAGCATGACGTAATGGGGGGGTGTTATCTCTTTTGTCAAAAATCAGCTGTTTTTGATTGAACATTAAATGCCTCCAAATAGTATTTAATTCACTTCCCGAGCCCCTGGAAGCATGAAAATCACTTTAAACATGCTAATTTTAGCTCTAACACTGATGATCCACCTACAAATGTGAACTGATGTTCAAAAATAAAACATTTGAAAACGGACCATTTTCCACATTTCTGAAGCATGACGTAATGGGGGGGTGTTATCTCTTTTGTCGAAAATCAGCCGTTTTTGCTCGAACATTAAATGCCTCCAAATGGTATTTAATTAACTTCCCGGGGTGAAGAAACCCTTTTTGAGAACTCAGAGTGAGTAAATTGGCCATTTTCATGCACTTTTAACCATTCCATAAATCTTGTGTTTAGGGCCCCTGGAAGCATGAAAATCACTTTAAACATGCTAATTTTAGCTCTAACACTGATGATCCACCTACAAATGTGAACTGACGTTCAAAAATAAAACATTTGAAAACGGACCATTTTCCACATTTCTGAAGCATGACGTAATGAGGGGGTGTTATCTCTTTTGTCGAAAATCAGCCGTTTTTGCTCGAACATTAAATGCCTCCAAATGGAATTTAATTAACTTCCCGGGGTGAAGAAACCCTTTTTGAGAACTCAGAGTGAGTACATTGGCCATTTTCATGCACTTTTAACCATTCCATAAATCTTGTGTTTAGGGTTCCTGGAAGCATGAAAATCACTTTAAACATGCTAATTTTAGCTCTAACACTGATGATCCACCTACAAATGTGAACTGACGTTAAAAAATAAAACATTTGAAAACGGACCATTTTCCACATTTCTGAAGCATGACGTAATGGGGGGGTGTTATCTCTTTTGTCAAAAATCAGCTGTTTTTGATTGAACATTAAATGCCTCCAAATAGTATTTAATTCACTTCCCGAGCCCCTGGAAGTATGAAAATCACTTTAAACATGCTAATTTTAGCTCTAACACTGATGATCCACCTACAAATGTGAACTGATGTTCAAAAATAAAACATTTGAAAACGGACCATTTTCCACATTTCTGAAGCATGACGTAATGGGGGGGTGTTATCTCTTTTGTCGAAAATCAGCCGTTTTTGCTCGAACATTAAATGCCTCCAAATGGTATTTAATTAACTTCCCGGGGTGAAGAAACCCTTTTTGAGAACTCAGAGTGAGTAAATTGGCCATTTTCATGCACTTTTAACCATTCCATAAATCTTGTGTTTAGGGCCCCTGGAAGCATGAAAATCACTTTAAACATGCTAATTTTAGCTCTAACACTGATGATCCACCTACAAATGTGAACTGACGTTCAAAAATAAAACATTTGAAAACGGACCATTTTCCACATTTCTGAAGCATGACGTAATGGGGGGGGTTATCTCTTTTGTCAAAAATCAGCTGTTTTTGCTTGAACATTAAATGCCTCCAAATAGTATTTAATTCACTTCCCGAGCCCCTGGAAGCATGAAAATCACTTTAAACATGCTAATTTTAGCTCTAACACTGATGATCCACCTACAAATGTGAACTGACGTTCAAAAATAAAACATTTGAAAACGGACCATTTTTCACATTTCTGAAGCATGACGTAATGGGGGGATGTTATCTCTTTTGTCGAAAATCAGCCGTTTTTGCTCGAACATTAAATGCCTCCAAATGGTATTTAATTAACTTCCCGGGGTGAAGAAACCCTTTTTGAGAACTCAGAGTGAGTAAATTGGCCATTTTCATGCACTTTTAACCATTCCATAAATCTTGTGTTTAGGGCCCCTGGAAGCATGAAAATCACTTTAAACATGCTAATTTTAGCTCTAACACTGATGATCCACCTACAAATGTGAACTGACGTTCAAAAATAAAACATTTGAAAACGGACCATTTTCCACATTTCTGAAGCATGACGTAATGGGGGGGTGTTATCTCTTTTGTCGAAAATCAGCCGTTTTTGCTCGAACATTAAATGCCTCCAAATGGTATTTAATTAACTTCCCGGGGTGAAGAAACCCTTTTTGAGAACTCGGAGTGAGTAAATTGGCCATTTTCATGCACTTTTAACCATTCCATAAATCTTGTGTTTAGGGCCCCTGGAAGCATGAAAATCACTTTAAACATGCTAATTTTAGCTCTAACACTGATGATCCACCTACAAATGTGAACTGACGTTAAAAAATAAAACATTTGAAAACGGACCATTTTCCACATTTCTGAAGCATGACGTAATGGGGGGGTGTTATCTCTTTTGTCAAAAATCAGATGTTTTTGATTGAACATTAAATGCCTCCAAATGGTATTTAATTAACTTCCCGGGGTGAAGAAACACTTTTTGAGAACTCAGAGTGAGTAAATTGGCCATTTTCATGCACTTTTAACCATTCCATAAATCTTGTGTTTAGGGCCCCTGGAAGCATGAAAATCACTTTAAACATGCTAATTTTAGCTCTAACACTGATGATCCACCTACAAATGTGAACTGACGTTCAAAAATAAAACATTTGAAAACGGACCATTTTCCACATTTCTGAAGCATGACGTAATGGGGGGGTGTTATCTCTTTTGTCAAAAATCAGATGTTTTTGATTGAACATTAAATGCCTCCAAATAGTATTTAATTCACTTCCCGAGCCCCTGGAAGCATGAAAATCACTTTAAACATGCTAATTTTAGCTCTAACACTGATGATCCACCTACAAATGTGAACTGACGTTCAAAAAAAAAAACATTTGAAAACGGACCATTTTCCACATTTCTGAAGCATGACGTAATTGGGGGGTGTTATCTCTTTTGTCGAAAATCAGCCGTTTTTGCTCGAACATTAAATGCCTCCAAATGGTATTTAATTAACTTCCCGGGGTGAAGAAACCCTTTTTGAGAACTCGGAGTGAGTAAATTGGCCATTTTCATGCACTTTTAACCATTCCATAAATCTTGTGTTTAGGGCCCCTGGAAGCATGAAAATCACTTTAAACATGCTAATTTTAGCTCTAACACTGATGATCCACCTACAAATGTGAACTGACGTTAAAAAATAAAACATTTGAAAACGGACCATTTTCCACATTTCTGAAGCATGACGTAATGGGGGGGTGTTATCTCTTTTGTCAAAAATCAGCTGTTTTTGATTGAACATTAAATGCCTCCAAATAGTATTTAATTCACTTCCCGAGCCCCTGGAAGCATGAAAATCACTTTAAACATGCTAATTTTAGCTCTAACACTGATGATCCACCTACAAATGTGAACTGATGTTCAAAAATAAAACATTTGAAAACGGACCATTTTCCACATTTCTGAAGCATGACGTAATGGGGGGGTGTTATCTCTTTTGTCGAAAATCAGCCGTTTTTGCTCGAACATTAAATGCCTCCAAATGGTATTTAATTAACTTCCCGGGGTGAAGAAACCCTTTTTGAGAACTCAGAGTGAGTAAATTGGCCATTTTCATGCACCTTTAACCATTCCATAAATCTTGTGTTTAGGGCCCCTGGAAGCATGAAAATCACTTTAAACATGCTAATTTTAGCTCTAACACTGATGATCCACCTACAAATGTGAACTGACGTTCAAAAATAAAACATTTGAAAACGGACCATTTTCCACATTTCTGAAGCATGACGTAATGAGGGGGTGTTATCTCTTTTGTCAAAAATCAGCCGTTTTTGCTCGAACATTAAATGCCTCCAAATGGAATTTAATTAACTTCCCGGGGTGAAGAAACCCTTTTTGAGAACTCAGAGTGAGTACATTGGCCATTTTCATGCACTTTTAACCATTCCATAAATCTTGTGTTTAGGGTTCCTGGAAGCATGAAAATCACTTTAAACATGCTAATTTTAGCTCTAACACTGATGATCCACCTACAAATGTGAACTGACGTTAAAAAATAAAACATTTGAAAACGGACCATTTTCCACATTTCTGAAGCATGACGTAATGGGGGGGTGTTATCTCTTTTGTCAAAAATCAGCTGTTTTTGATTGAACATTAAATGCCTCCAAATAGTATTTAATTCACTTCCCGAGCCCCTGGAAGTATGAAAATCACTTTAAACATGCTAATTTTAGCTCTAACACTGATGATCCACCTACAAATGTGAACTGATGTTCAAAAATAAAACATTTGAAAACGGACCATTTTCCACATTTCTGAAGCATGACGTAATGGGGGGGTGTTATCTCTTTTGTCGAAAATCAGCCGTTTTTGCTCGAACATTAAATGCCTCCAAATGGTATTTAATTAACTTCCCGGGGTGAAGAAACCCTTTTTGAGAACTCAGAGTGAGTAAATTGGCCATTTTCATGCACTTTTAACCATTCCATAAATCTTGTGTTTAGGGCCCCTGGAAGCATGAAAATCACTTTAAACATGCTAATTTTAGCTCTAACACTGATGATCCACCTACAAATGTGAACTGACGTTCAAAAATAAAACATTTGAAAACGGACCATTTTCCACATTTCTGAAGCATGACGTAATGGGGGGGGTTATCTCTTTTGTCAAAAATCAGCTGTTTTTGCTTGAACATTAAATGCCTCCAAATAGTATTTAATTCACTTCCCGAGCCCCTGGAAGCATGAAAATCACTTTAAACATGCTAATTTTAGCTCTAACACTGATGATCCACCTACAAATGTGAACTGACGTTCAAAAATAAAACATTTGAAAACGGACCATTTTTCACATTTCTGAAGCATGACGTAATGGGGGGATGTTATCTCTTTTGTCGAAAATCAGCCGTTTTTGCTCGAACATTAAATGCCTCCAAATGGTATTTAATTAACTTCCCGGGGTGAAGAAACCCTTTTTGAGAACTCAGAGTGAGTAAATTGGCCATTTTCATGCACTTTTAACCATTCCATAAATCTTGTGTTTAGGGCCCCTGGAAGCATGAAAATCACTTTAAACATGCTAATTTTAGCTCTAACACTGATGATCCACCTACAAATGTGAACTGACGTTCAAAAATAAAACATTTGAAAACGGACCATTTTCCACATTTCTGAAGCATGACGTAATGGGGGGGTGTTATCTCTTTTGTCAAAAATCAGCTGTTTTTGATTGAACATTAAATGCCTCCAAATAGTATTTAATTCACTTCCCGAGCCCCTGGAAGCATGAAAATCACTTTAAACATGTTAATTTTAGCTCTAACACTGATGATCCACCTACAAATGTGAACTGATGTTCAAAAATAAAACATTTGAAAACGGACCATTTTCCACATTTCTGAAGCATGACGTAATGGGGGGGTGTTATCTCTTTTGTCGAAAATCAGCCGTTTTTGCTCGAACATTAAATGCCTCCAAATGGTATTTAATTAACTTCCCGGGGTGAAGAAACCCTTTTTGAGAACTCAGAGTGAGTAAATTGGCCATTTTCATGCACTTTTAACCATTCCATAAATCTTGTGTTTAGGGCCCCTGAAAGCATGAAAATCACTTTAAACATGCTAATTTTAGCTCTAACACTGATGATCCACCTACAAATGTGAACTGACGTTCAAAAATAAAACATTTGAAAACGGACCATTTTCCACATTTCTGAAGCATGACGTAATGGGGGGGTGTTATCTCTTTTGTCAAAAATCAGCTGTTTTTGCTTGAACATTAAATGCCTCCAAATAGTATTTAATTCACTTCCCGAGCCCCTGGAAGCATGAAAATCACTTTAAACATGCTAATTTTAGCTCTAACACTGATGATCCACCTACAAATGTGAACTGACGTTCAAAAATAAAACATTTGAAAACGGACCATTTTCCACATTTCTGAAGCATGACGTAATTGGGGGGTGTTATCTCTTTTGTCGAAAATCAGCCGTTTTTGCTCGAACATTAAATGCCTCCAAATGGTATTTAATTAACTTCCCGGGGTGAAGAAACCCTTTTTGAGAACTCGGAGTGAGTAAATTGGCCATTTTCATGCACTTTTAACCATTCCATAAATCTTGTGTTTAGGGCCCCTGGAAGCATGAAAATCACTTTAAACATGCTAATTTTAGCTCTAACACTGATGATCCACCTACAAATGTGAACTGACGTTAAAAAATAAAACATTTGAAAACGGACCATTTTCCACATTTCTGAAGCATGACGTAATGGGGGGGTGTTATCTCTTTTGTCAAAAATCAGCTGTTTTTGATTGAACATTAAATGCCTCCAAATAGTATTTAATTCACTTCCCGAGCCCCTGGAAGCATGAAAATCACTTTAAACATGCTAATTTTAGCTCTAACACTGATGATCCACCTACAAATGTGAACTGATGTTCAAAAATAAAACATTTGAAAACGGACCATTTTCCACATTTCTGAAGCATGACGTAATGGGGGGGTGTTATCTCTTTTGTCGAAAATCAGCCGTTTTTGCTCGAACATTAAATGCCTCCAAATGGTATTTAATTAACTTCCCGGGGTGAAGAAACCCTTTTTGAGAACTCAGAGTGAGTAAATTGGCCATTTTCATGCACCTTTAACCATTCCATAAATCTTGTGTTTAGGGCCCCTGGAAGCATGAAAATCACTTTAAACATGCTAATTTTAGCTCTAACACTGATGATCCACCTACAAATGTGAACTGACGTTCAAAAATAAAACATTTGAAAACGGACCATTTTCCACATTTCTGAAGCATGACGTAATGAGGGGGTGTTATCTCTTTTGTCAAAAATCAGCCGTTTTTGCTCGAACATTAAATGCCTCCAAATGGAATTTAATTAACTTCCCGGGGTGAAGAAACCCTTTTTGAGAACTCAGAGTGAGTACATTGGCCATTTTCATGCACTTTTAACCATTCCATAAATCTTGTGTTTAGGGTTCCTGGAAGCATGAAAATCACTTTAAACATGCTAATTTTAGCTCTAACACTGATGATCCACCTACAAATGTGAACTGACGTTAAAAAATAAAACATTTGAAAACGGACCATTTTCCACATTTCTGAAGCATGACGTAATGGGGGGGTGTTATCTCTTTTGTCAAAAATCAGCTGTTTTTGATTGAACATTAAATGCCTCCAAATAGTATTTAATTCACTTCCCGAGCCCCTGGAAGTATGAAAATCACTTTAAACATGCTAATTTTAGCTCTAACACTGATGATCCACCTACAAATGTGAACTGATGTTCAAAAATAAAACATTTGAAAACGGACCATTTTCCACATTTCTGAAGCATGACGTAATGGGGGGGTGTTATCTCTTTTGTCGAAAATCAGCCGT
Source organism: Lissotriton vulgaris (assembly GCF_964263255.1). Classification (NCBI taxonomy): domain Eukaryota; kingdom Metazoa; phylum Chordata; class Amphibia; order Caudata; family Salamandridae; genus Lissotriton; species Lissotriton vulgaris. The sequence continues at coordinate 290,748 of NW_028241489.1, read as the reverse complement.
TTTTGCTCGAACATTAAATGCCTCCAAATGGTATTTAATTAACTTCCCGGGGTGAAGAAACCCTTTTTGAGAACTCAGAGTGAGTAAATTGGCCATTTTCATGCACTTTTAACCATTCCATAAATCTTGTGTTTAGGGCCCCTGGAAGCATGAAAATCACTTTAAACATGCTAATTTTAGCTCTAACACTGATGATCCACCTACAAATGTGAACTGACGTTCAAAAATAAAACATTTGAAAACGGACCATTTTCCACATTTCTGAAGCATGACGTAATGGGGGGGGTTATCTCTTTTGTCAAAAATCAGCTGTTTTTGCTTGAACATTAAATGCCTCCAAATAGTATTTAATTCACTTCCCGAGCCCCTGGAAGCATGAAAATCACTTTAAACATGCTAATTTTAGCTCTAACACTGATGATCCACCTACAAATGTGAACTGACGTTCAAAAATAAAACATTTGAAAACGGACCATTTTTCACATTTCTGAAGCATGACGTAATGGGGGGATGTTATCTCTTTTGTCGAAAATCAGCCGTTTTTGCTCGAACATTAAATGCCTCCAAATGGTATTTAATTAACTTCCCGGGGTGAAGAAACCCTTTTTGAGAACTCAGAGTGAGTAAATTGGCCATTTTCATGCACTTTTAACCATTCCATAAATCTTGTGTTTAGGGCCCCTGGAAGCATGAAAATCACTTTAAACATGCTAATTTTAGCTCTAACACTGATGATCCACCTACAAATGTGAACTGACGTTCAAAAATAAAACATTTGAAAACGGACCATTTTCCACATTTCTGAAGCATGACGTAATGGGGGGGTGTTATCTCTTTTGTCAAAAATCAGCTGTTTTTGATTGAACATTAAATGCCTCCAAATAGTATTTAATTCACTTCCCGAGCCCCTGGAAGCATGAAAATCACTTTAAACATGTTAATTTTAGCTCTAACACTGATGATCCACCTACAAATGTGAACTGATGTTCAAAAATAAAACATTTGAAAACGGACCATTTTCCACATTTCTGAAGCATGACGTAATGGGGGGGTGTTATCTCTTTTGTCGAAAATCAGCCGTTTTTGCTCGAACATTAAATGCCTCCAAATGGTATTTAATTAACTTCCCGGGGTGAAGAAACCCTTTTTGAGAACTCAGAGTGAGTAAATTGGCCATTTTCATGCACTTTTAACCATTCCATAAATCTTGTGTTTAGGGCCCCTGAAAGCATGAAAATCACTTTAAACATGCTAATTTTAGCTCTAACACTGATGATCCACCTACAAATGTGAACTGACGTTCAAAAATAAAACATTTGAAAACGGACCATTTTCCACATTTCTGAAGCATGACGTAATGGGGGGGTGTTATCTCTTTTGTCAAAAATCAGCTGTTTTTGCTTGAACATTAAATGCCTCCAAATAGTATTTAATTCACTTCCCGAGCCCCTGGAAGCATGAAAATCACTTTAAACATGCTAATTTTAGCTCTAACACTGATGATCCACCTACAAATGTGAACTGACGTTCAAAAATAAAACATTTGAAAACGGACCATTTTCCACATTTCTGAAGCATGACGTAATGGGGGGGTGTTATCTCTTTTGTCGAAAATCAGCAGTTTTTGCTCGAACATTAAATGCCTCCAAATGGTATTTAATTAACTTCCCGGGGTGAAGAAACCCTTTTTGAGAACTCAGAGTGAGTAAATTGGCCATTTTCATGCACTTTTAACCATTCCATAAATCTTGTGTTTAGGGCCCCTGGAAGCATGAAAATCACTTTAAACATGCTAATTTTAGCTCTAACACTGATGATCCACCTACAAATGTGAACTGACGTTCAAAAATAAAACATTTGAAAACGGACCATTTTCCACATTTCTGAAGCATGACGTAATGGGGGGGTGTTATCTCTTTTGTCAAAAATCAGCTGTTTTTGATTGAACATTAAATGCCTCCAAATAGTATTTAATTCACTTCCCGAGCCCCTGGAAGCATGAAAATCACTTTAAACATGCTAATTTTAGCTCTAACACTGATGATCCACCTACAAATGTGAACTGACGTTCAAAAAAAAAACATTTGAAAATGGACCATTTTCCACATTTCTGAAGCATGACGTAATGGGGGGGTGTTATCTCTTTTGTCGAAAATCAGCCGTTTTTGCTCGAACATTAAATGCCTCCAAATGGTATTTAATTAACTTCCCGGGGTGAAGAAACCCTTTTTGAGAACTCAGAGTGAGTAAATTGGCCATTTTCATGCACTTTTAACCATTCCATAAATCTTGTGTTTAGGGCCCCTGGAAGCATGAAAATCATTTTAAACATGCTAATTTTAGCTCTAACACTGATGATCCACCTACAAATGTGAACTGACGTTCAAAAATAAAACATTTGAAAACGGACCATTTTCCACATTTCTGAAGCATGACGTAATGGGGGGGTGTTATCTCTTTTGTCAAAAATCAGCTGTTTTTGCTTGAACATTAAATGCCTCCAAATAGTATTTAATTCACTTCCCGAGCCCCTGGAAGCATGAAAATCACTTTAAACATGCTAATTTTAGCTCTAACACTGATGATCCACCTACAAATGTGAACTGACGTTCAAAAATAAAACATTTGAAAACGGACCATTTTCCACATTTCTGAAGCATGACGTAATGGGGGGGTGTTATCTCTTTTGTCGAAAATCAGCCGTTTTTGCTCGAACATTAAATGCCTCCAAATGGTATTTAATTAACTTCCCGGGGTGAAGAAACCCTTTTTGAGAACTCAGAGTGAGTAAATTGGCCATTTTCATGCACTTTTAACCATTCCATAAATCTTGTGTTTAGGGCCCCTGGAAGCATGAAAATCACTTTAAACATGCTAATTTTAGCTCCAACACTGATGATCCACCTACAAATGTGAACTGACATTCAAAAATAAAACATTTTAAAACGGACCATTTTCCACATTTCTGAAGCATGACGTAATGGGGGGGTGTTATCTCTTTTGTCAAAAATCAGCTGTTTTTGATTGAACATTAAATGCCTCCAAATAGTATTTAATTCACTTCCCGAGCCCCTGGAAGCATGAAAATCACTTTAAACATGCTAATTTTAGCTCTAACACTGATGATCCACCTACAAATGTGAACTGACGTTCAAAAAAAAAAACATTTGAAAACGGACCATTTTCCACATTTCTGAAGCATGACGTAATGGGGGGGTGTTATCTCTTTTGTCGAAAATCAGCCGTTTTTGCTCGAACATTAAATGCCTCCAAATGGTATTTAATTAACTTCCCGGGGTGAAGAAACCCTTTTTGAGAACTCGGAGTGAGTAAATTGGCCATTTTCATGCACTTTTAACCATTCCATAAATCTTGTGTTTAGGGCCCCTGGAAGCATGAAAATCACTTTAAACATGCTAATTTTAGCTCTAACACTGATGATCCACCTACAAATGTGAACTGACGTTCAAAAATAAAACATTTGAAAACGGACCATTTTCCACATTTCTGAAGCATGACGTAATGGGGGGGTGTTATCTCTTTTGTCAAAAATCAGCTGTTTTTGATTGAACATTAAATGCCTCCAAATAGTATTTAATTCACTTCCCGAGCCCCTGGAAGCATGAAAATCACTTTAAACATGCTCATTTTAGCTCTAACACTGATGATCCACCTACAAATGTGAACTGATGTTCAAAAATAAAACATTTGAAAACGGACCATTTTCCACATTTCTGAAGCATGACGTAATGGGGGGGTGTTATCTCTTTTGTCGAAAATCAGCCGTTTTTGCTCGAACATTAAATGCCTCCAAATGGTATTTAATTAACTTCCCGGGGTGAAGAAACCCTTTTTGAGAACTCAGAGTGAGTATATTGGCCATTTTCATGCACTTTTAACCATTCCATAAATCTTGTGTTTAGGGCCCCTGGAAGCATAAAATTCACTTTAAACATGCTAATTTTAGCTCTAACACTGATGATCCACCTACAAATGTGAACTGACGTTCAAAAATAAAACATTTGAAAACGGACCATTTTCCACATTTCTGAAGCATGACGTAATGAGGGGGTGTTATCTCTTTTGTCGAAAATCAGCCGTTTTTGCTCGAACATTAAATGCCTCCAAATGGTATTTAATTAACTTCCCGGGGTGAAGAAACCCTTTTTGAGAACTCAGAGTGAGTACATTGGCCATTTTCATGCACTTTTAACCATTCCATAAATCTTGTGTTTAGGGTTCCTGGAAGCATGAAAATCACTTTAAACATGCTAATTTTAGCTCTAACACTGATGATCCACCTACAAATGTGAACTGACGTTAAAAAATAAAACATTTGAAAACGGACCATTTTCCACATTTCTGAAGCATGACGTAATGGGGGGGTGTTATCTCTTTTGTCAAAAATCAGCTGTTTTTGATTGAACATTAAATGCCTCCAAATAGTATTTAATTCACTTCCCGAGCCCCTGGAAGTATGAAAATCACTTTAAACATGCTAATTTTAGCTCTAACACTGATGATCCACCTACAAATGTGAACTGATGTTCAAAAATAAAACATTTGAAAACGGACCATTTTCCACATTTCTGAAGCATGACGTAATGGGGGGGTGTTATCTCTTTTGTCGAAAATCAGCCGTTTTTGCTCAAACATTAAATGCCTCCAAATGGTATTTAATTAACTTCCCGGGGTGAAGAAACCCTTTTTGAGAACTCAGAGTGAGTAAATTGGCCATTTTCATGCACTTTTAACCATTCCATAAATCTTGTGTTTAGGGCCCCTGGAAGCATGAAAATCACTTTAAACATGCTAATTTTAGCTCTAACACTGATGATCCACCTACAAATGTGAACTGACGTTCAAAAATAAAACATTTGAAAACGGACCATTTTCCACATTTCTGAAGCATGACGTAATGGGGGGGTGTTATCTCTTTTGTCAAAAATCAGCTGTTTTTGCTTGAACATTAAATGCCTCCAAATAGTATTTAATTCACTTCCCGAGCCCCTGGAAGCATGAAAATCACTTTAAACATGCTAATTTTAGCTCTAACACTGATGATCCACCTACAAATGTGAACTGACGTTCAAAAATAAAACATTTGAAAACGGACCATTTTCCACATTTCTGAAGCATGACGTAATGGGGGGGGGTGTTATCTCTTTTGTCGAAAATCAGCAGTTTTTGCTCGAACATTAAATGCCTCCAAATGGTATTTAATTAACTTCCCGGGGTGAAGAAACCCTTTTTGAGAACTCAGAGTGAGTAAATTGGCCATTTTCATGCACTTTTAACCATTCCATAAATCTTGTGTTTAGGGCCCCTGGAAGCATGAAAATCACTTTAAACATGCTAATTTTAGCTCTAACACTGATGATCCACCTACAAATGTGAACTGACGTTCAAAAATAAAACATTTGAAAACGGACCATTTTCCACATTTCTGAAGCATGACGTAATGGGGGGGTGTTATCTCTTTTGTCAAAAATCAGCTGTTTTTGATTGAACATTAAATGCCTCCAAATAGTATTTAATTCACTTCCCGAGCCCCTGGAAGCATGAAAATCACTTTAAACATGCTAATTTTAGCTCTAACACTGATGATCCACCTACAAATGTGAACTGACGTTCAAAAAAAAAACATTTGAAAATGGACCATTTTCCACATTTCTGAAGCATGACGTAATGGGGGGGTGTTATCTCTTTTGTCGAAAATCAGCCGTTTTTGCTCGAACATTAAATGCCTCCAAATGGTATTTAATTAACTTCCCGGGGTGAAGAAACCCTTTTTGAGAACTCAGAGTGAGTAAATTGGCCATTTTCATGCACTTTTAACCATTCCATAAATCTTGTGTTTAGGGCCCCTGGAAGCATGAAAATCACTTTAAACATGCTAATTTTAGCTCCAACACTGATGATCCACCTACAAATGTGAACTGACATTCAAAAATAAAACATTTTAAAACGGACCATTTTCCACATTTCTGAAGCATGACGTAATGGGGGGGTGTTATCTCTTTTGTCAAAAATCAGCTGTTTTTGATTGAACATTAAATGCCTCCAAATAGTATTTAATTCACTTCCCGAGCCCCTGGAAGCATGAAAATCACTTTAAACATGCTAATTTTAGCTCTAACACTGATGATCCACCTACAAATGTGAACTGACGTTCAAAAATAAAACATTTGAAAATGGACCATTTTCCACATTTCTGAAGCATGACGTAATGGGGGGGTGTTATCTCTTTTGTCGAAAATCAGCCGTTTTTGCTCGAACATTAAATGCCTCCAAATGGTATTTAATTAACTTCCCGGGGTGAAGAAACCCTTTTTGAGAACTCAGAGTGAGTAAATTGGCCATTTTCATGCACTTTTAACCATTCCATAAATCTTGTGTTTAGGGCCCCTGGAAGCATGAAAATCATTTTAAACATGCTAATTTTAGCTCTAACACTGATGATCCACCTACAAATGTGAACTGACGTTCAAAAATAAAACATTTGAAAACGGACCATTTTCCACATTTCTGAAGCATGACGTAATGGGGGGGTGTTATCTCTTTTGTCAAAAATCAGCTGTTTTTGCTTGAACATTAAATGCCTCCAAATAGTATTTAATTCACTTCCCGAGCCCCTGGAAGCATGAAAATCACTTTAAACATGCTAATTTTAGCTCTAACACTGATGATCCACCTACAAATGTGAACTGACGTTCAAAAATAAAACATTTGAAAACGGACCATTTTCCACATTTCTGAAGCATGACGTAATGGGGGGGTGTTATCTCTTTTGTCGAAAATCAGCCGTTTTTGCTCGAACATTAAATGCCTCCAAATGGTATTTAATTAACTTCCCGGGGTGAAGAAACCCTTTTTGAGAACTCAGAGTGAGTAAATTGGCCATTTTCATGCACTTTTAACCATTCCATAAATCTTGTGTTTAGGGCCCCTGGAAGCATGAAAATCACTTTAAACATGCTAATTTTAGCTCCAACACTGATGATCCACCTACAAATGTGAACTGACATTCAAAAATAAAACATTTTAAAACGGACCATTTTCCACATTTCTGAAGCATGACGTAATGGGGGGGTGTTATCTCTTTTGTCAAAAATCAGCTGTTTTTGATTGAACATTAAATGCCTCCAAATAGTATGTAATTCACTTCCCGAGCCCCTGGAAGCATGAACATCACTATAAACATGCTAATTTTAGCTCTAACACTGATGATCCACCTACAAATGTGAACTGACGTTCCAAAATAAAACATTTGAAAACGGACCATTTTCCACATTTCTGAAGCATGACTTAATGGGGGGGGTGTTATCTCTTTTGTCGAAAATCAGCCGTTTCTGCTCGAACATTAAATGCCTCCAAATGGTATTTAATTAACTTCCCGGGGTGAAGAAACACTTTTTGAGAACTCAGAGTGAGTAAATTGGCCATTTTCATGCACTTTTAACCATTCCATAAATCTTGTGTTTAGGGCCCCTGGAAGCATGAAAATCACTTTAAACATGCTAATTTTAGCTCTAACACTGATGATCCACCTACAAATGTGAACTGACGTTCAAAAATAAAACATTTGAAAATGGACCATTTTCCACATTTCTGAAGCATGACGTAATGGGGGGGTGTTATCTCTTTTGTCAAAAATCAGCTGTTTTTGATTGAACATTAAATGCCTCCAAATAGTATTTAATTCACTTCCCGAGCCCCTGGAAGCATGAAAATCACTTTAAACATGCTAATTTTAGCTCTAACACTGATGATCCACCTACAAATGTGAACTGACGTTCAAAAATAAAACATTTGAAAACGGACCATTTTCCACATTTCTGAAGCATGATGTAATGGGGGGGTGTTATCTCTTTTTTCGAAAATCAGCCGTTTTTGCTCGAACATTAAATGCCTCCAAATGGTATTTAATTAACTTCCCGGGGTGAAGAAACCCTTTTTGAGAACTCAGAGTGAGTAAATTGGCCATTTTCATGCACTTTTAACCATTCCATAAATCTTGTGTTTAGGGCCCCTGGAAGCATGAAAATCACTTTAAACATGCTAATTTTAGCTCTAACACTGATGATCCACCTACAAATGTGAACTGACGTTAAAAAAATAAAACATTTGAAAACGGACCATTTTCCACATTTCTGAAGCATGACGTAATGGGGGGGTGTTATCTCTTTTGTCAAAAATCAGCTGTTTTTGATTGAACATTAAATGCCTCCAAATAGTATTTAATTCACTTCCCGAGCCCCTGGAAGCATGAAAATCACTTTAAACATGCTAATTTTAGCTCTAACACTGATGATCCACCTACAAATGTGAACTGACGTTCAAAAATAAAACATTTGAAAACGGACCATTTTCCACATTTCTGAAGCATGATGTAATGGGGGGGTGTTATCTCTTTTTTCGAAAATCAGCCGTTTTTGCTCGAACATTAAATGCCTCCAAATGGTATTTAATTAACTTCCCGGGGTGAAGAAACCCTTTTTGAGAACTCAGAGTGAGTAAATTGGCCATTTTCATGCACTTTTAACCATTCCATAAATCTTGTGTTTAGGGCCCCTGGAAGCATGAAAATCACTTTAAACATGCTAATTTTAGCTCTAACACTGATGATCCACCTACAAATGTGAACTGACGTTAAAAAAATAAAACATTTGAAAACGGACCATTTTCCACATTTCTGAAGCATGACGTAATGGGGGGGTGTTATCTCTTTTGTCAAAAATCAGCTGTTTTTGATTGAACATTAAATGCCTCCAAATAGTATTTAATTCACTTCCCGAGCCCCTGGAAGCATGAAAATCACTTTAAACATGCTAATTTTAGCTCTAACACTGATGATCCACCTACAAATGTGAACTGATGTTCAAAAATAAAACATTTGAAAACGGACCATTTTCCACATTTCTGAAGCATGACGTAATGGGGGGGTGTTATCTCTTTTGTCGAAAATCAGCCGTTTTTGCTCGAACATTAAATGCCTCCAAATGGTATTTAATTAACTTCCCGGGGTGAAGAAACCCTTTTTGAGAACTCAGAGTGAGTAAATTGGCCATTTTCATGCACTTTTAACCATTCCATAAATCTTGTGTTTAAGGCCCCTGGAAGCATGAAAATCACTTTAAACATGCTAATTTTAGCTCTAACACTGATGATCCACCTACAAATGTGAACTGACGTTCAAAAATAAAACATTTGAAAACGGACCATTTTCCACATTTCTGAAGTATGACGTAATGGGGGGGTGTTATCTCTTTTGTCAAAAATCAGCTGTTTTTGCTTGAACATTAAATGCCTCCAAATAGTATTTAATTAACTTCCCGAGCCCCTGGAAGCATGAAAATCACTTTAAACATGCTAATTTTAGCTCTAACACTGATGATCCACCTACAAATGTGAACTGACGTTCAAAAATAAAACATTTGAAAACGGACCATTTTCCACATTTCTGAAGCATGACGTAATGGGGGGGGTGTTATCTCTTTTGTCGAAAATCAGCCGTTTTTGCTCTAACATTAAATGCCTCCAAATGGTATTTAATTAACTTCCCGGGGTGAAGAAACCCTTTTTGAGAACTCAGAGTGAGTAAATTGGCCATTTTCATGCACCTTTAACCATTCCATAAATCTTGTGTTTAGGGCCCCTGGAAGCATGAAAATCACTTTAAACATGCTAATTTTAGCTCTAACACTGATGATCCACCTACAAATGTGAACTGACGTTCAAAAATAAAACATTTGAAAACGGACCATTATCCACATTTCTGAAGCATGACGTAATGGGGGGGTGTTATCTCTTTTGTCAAAGATCAGCTGTTTTTGATTGAACATTAAATGCCTCCAAATAGTATTTAATTCACTTCCCGAGCCCCTGGAAGCATGAAAATCACTTTAAACATGCTAATTTTAGCTCTAACACTGATGATCCACCTACAAATGTGAACTGATGTTCAAAAATAAAACATTTGAAAACGGACCATTTTCCACATTTCTGAAGCATGACGTAATGGGGGGGGTGTTATCTCTTTTGTCGAAAATCAGCCGTTTTTGCTCGAACATTAAATGCCTCCAAATGGTATTTAATTAACTTCCCGGGGTGAAGAAACCCTTTTTAAGAACTCAGAGTGAGTAAATTGGCCATTTTCATGCACTTTTAACCATTCCATAAATCTTGTGTTTAGGGCCCCTGGAAGCATGAAAATCACTTTAAACATGCTAATTTTAGCTCTAACACTGATGATCCACCTACAAATGTGAACTGACGTTCAAAAATAAAACATTTGAAAACGGACCATTTTCCACATTTCTGAAGCATGACGTAATGGGGGGGTGTTATCCCTTTTGTCAAAAATCAGCTGTTTTTGATTGAACATTAAATGCCTCCAAATAGTATTTAATTCACTTCCCGAGCCCCTGGAAGCATGAAAATCACTTTAAACATGCTAATTTTATCTCTAACACTGATGATCCACCTACAAATGTGAACTGACGTTCAAAAATAAAACATTTGAAAACGGACCATTTTCCACATTTCTGAAGCATGACGTAATGGGGGGGTGTTATCTCTTTTGTCGAAAATTAGCCGTTTTTGCTCGAACATTAAATGCCTCCAAATGGTATTTAATTAACTTCCCGGGGTGAAGAAACCCTTTTTGAGAACTCAGAGTGAGTAAATTGGCCATTTTCATGCACTTTTAACCATTCCATAAATCTTGTGTTTAGGGCCCCTGGAAGCATGAAAATCACTTTAAACATGCTAATTTTAGCTCCAACACTGATGATCCACCTACAAATGTGAACTGACATTCAAAAATAAAACTTTTTAAAACGGACCATTTTCCACATTTCTGAAGCATGACGTAATGGGGGGGTGTTATCTCTTTTGTCAAAAATCAGCTCTTTTTGATTGAACATTAAATGCCTTCAAATAGTATTTAATTCACTTCCCGAGCCCCTGGAAGCATGAACATCACTATAAACATGCTAATTTTAGCTCTAACACTGATGATCCACCTACAAATGTGAACTGACGTTCAAAAATAAAACATTTGAAAACGGACCATTTTCCAAATTTCTGAAGCATGACGTAATGGGGGGGTGTTATCTCTTTTGTCGAAAATCAGCCGTTTTTGCTCGAACATTAAGTGCCTCCAAATGGTATTTAATTAACTTCCCGGGGTGAAGAAACCCTTTTTGAGAACTCAGAGTGAGTAAATTGGCCATTTTCATGCACTTTTAACCATTCCATAAATCTTGTGTTTAGGGCCCCTGGAAGCATGAAGATCACTTTAAACATGCTAATTTTAGCTCTAACACTGATGATCCACCTACAAATGTGAACTGACGTTAAAAAATAAAACATTTGAAAACGGACCATTTTCCACATTTCTGAAGCATGACGTAATGGGGGGGTGTTATCTCTTTTGTCAAAAATCAGCTGTTTTTGATTGAACATTAAATGCCTCCAAATAGTATTTAATTCACTTCCCGAGCCCCTGGAAGCATGAAAATCACTTTAAACATGCTAATTTTAGCTCTAACACTGATGATCCACCTACAAATGTGAACTGATGTTCAAAAATAAAACATTTGAAAACGGACCATTTTCCACATTTCTGAAGCATGACGTAATGGGGGGGTGTTATCTCTTTTGTCGAAAATCAGCCGTTTTTGCTCGAACATTAAATGCCTCCAAATGGTATTTAATTAACTTCCCGGGGTGAAGAAACCCTTTTTGAGAACTCAGAGTGAGAAAATTGGCCATTTTCATGCACTTTTAACCATTCCATAAATCTTGTGTTTAAGGCCCCTGGAAGCATGAAAATCACTTTAAACATGCTAATTTTAGCTCTAACACTGATGATCCACCTACAAATGTGAACTGACGTTCAAAAATAAAACATTTGAAAACGGACCATTTTCCACATTTCTGAAGCATGACGTAATGGGGGGGTGTTATCTCTTTTGTCAAAAATCAGCTGTTTTTGCTTGAACATTAAATGCCTCCAAATAGTATTTAATTCACTTCCCGAGCCCCTGGAAGCATGAAAATCACTTTAAACATGCTAATTTTAGCTCTAACACTGATGATCCACCTACAAATGTGAACTGACGTTCAAAAATAAAACATTTGAAAACGGACCATTTTCCACATTTCTGAAGCATGACGTAATGGGGGGGTGTTATCTCTTTTGTCGAAAATCAGCCGTTTTTGCTCTAACATTAAATGCCTCCAAATGGTATTTAATTAACTTCCCGGGGTGAAGAAACCCTTTTTGAGAACTCAGAGTGAGTAAATTGGCCATTTTCATGCACTTTTAACCATTCAATAAATCTTGTGTTTAGGGCCCCTGGAAGCATGAAAATCACTTTAAACATGCTAATTTTAGCTCTAACACTGATGATCCACCTACAAATGTGAACTGACGTTCAAAAATAAAACATTTGAAAACGGACCATTTTCCACATTTCTGAAGCATGACGTAATGGGGGGGTGTTATCTCTTTTGTCAAAAATCAGCTGTTTTTGCTTGAACATTAAATGCCTCCAAATAGTATTTAATTCACTTCCCGAGCCCCTGGAAGCATGAAAATCACTTTAAACATGCTAATTTTAGCTCTAACACTGATGATCCACCTACAAATGTGAACTGACGTTCAAAAATAAAACATTTGAAAACGGACCATTTTCCACATTTCTGAAGCATGACGTAATGGGGGGGTGTTATCTCTTTTGTCAAAAATCAGCTGTTTTTGCTTGAACATTAAATGCCTCCAAATAGCATTTAATTCACTTCCCGAGCCCCTGGAAGCATGAAAATCACTTTAAACATGCTAATTTTAGCTCTAACACTGATGATCCACCTACAAATGTGAACTGACGTTCAAAAATAAAACATTTGAAAACGGACCATTTTCCACATTTCTGAAGCATGACGTAATGGGGGGGGTGTTATCTCTTTTGTCGAAAATCAGCCGTTTTTGCTCGAACATTAAATGCCTCCAAATGGTATTTAATTAACTTTCTGGGGTGAAGAAACCCTTTTTGAGAACTCAGAGTGAGTAAATTGGCCATTTTCATGCACTTTTAACCATTCCATAAATCTTGTGTTTAGGGCCCCTGGAAGCATGAAAATCACTTTAAACATGCTAATTTTAGCTCCAACACTGATGATCCACCTACAAATGTGAACTGACGTTCAAAAATAAAACATTTTAAAACGGACCATTTTCCACATTTCTGAAGCATGACGTAATGGGGGGGTGTTATCTCTTTTGTCAAAAATCAGCTGTTTTTGATTGAACATTAAATGACTCCAAATAGTATTTAATTCACTTCCCGAGCCTCTGGAAGCATGAACATCACTATAAACATGCTAATTTTAGCTCTAACACTGATGATCCACCTACAAATGTGAACTGACGTTCCAAAATAAAACATTTGAAAACGGACCATTTTCCACATTTCTGAAGCATGACTTAATGGGGGGGGGTGTTATCTCTTTTGTCGAAAATCAGTCGTTTCTGCTCGAACATTAAATGCCTCCAAATGGTATTTAATTAACTTCCCGGGGTGAAGAAACACTTTTTGAGAACTCAGAGTGAGGAAATTGGCCATTTTCATGCACTTTTAACCATTCCATAAATCTTGTGTTTAGGGCCCCTGGAAGCATGAAAATCACTTTAAACATGCTAATTTTAGCTCTAACACTGATGATCCACCTACAAATGTGAACTGACGTTCAAAAATAAAACATTTGAAAACGGACCATTTTCCACATTTCTGAAGCATGACGTAATGGGGGGTGTTATCTCTTTTGTCAAAAATCAGATGTTTTTGATTGAACATTAAATGCCTCCAAATAGTATTTAATTCACTTCCCGAGCCCCTGGAAGCATGAAAATCACTTTAAACATGCTAATTTTAGCTCTAACACTGATGATCCACCTACAAATGTGAACTGACGTTCAAAAATAAAACATTTGAAAACGGACCATTTTCCACATTTCTGAAGCATGACGTAATGAAGGGGGTGTTATCTCTTTTGTCGAAAATCAGCCGTTTTTGCTCGAACATTAAATGCCTCCAAATGGTATTTAATTAACTTCCCGGGGTGAAGAAACCCTTTTTGAGAACTCAGAGTGAGTAAATTGGCCATTTTCATGCACTTTTAACCATTCCATAAATCTTGTGTTTAGGGCCCCTGGAAGCATGAAAATCACTTTAAACATGCTAATTTTAGCTCCAACACTGATGATCCACCTACAAATGTGAACTGACATTCAAAAATAAAACATTTTAAAACGGACCATTTTCCACATTTCTGAAGCATGACGTAATGGGGGGGTGTTATCTCTTTTGTCGAAAATCAGCCGTTTTTGCTCGAACATTAAATGCCTCCAAATGGTATTTAATTAACTTCCCGGGGTGAAGAAACCCTTTTTGAGAACTCAGAGTGAGTAAATTGGCCATTTTCATGCACTTTTAACCATTCCATAAATCTTGTGTTTAGGGCCCCTGGAAGCATGAAAATCATTTTAAACATGCTAATTTTAGCTCTAACACTGATGATCCACCTACAAATGTGAACTGACGTTCAAAAATAAAACATTTGAAAACGGACCATTTTCCACATTTCTGAAGCATGACGTAATGGGGGGTGTTATCTCTTTTGTCAAAAATCAGCTGTTTTTGCTTGAACATTAAATGCATCCAACTAGTATTTAATTCACTTCCCGAGCCCCTGGAAGCATGAAAATCACTTTAAACATGCTAATTTTAGCTCTAACACTGATGATCCACCTACAAATGTGAACTGACGTTCAAAAATAAAACATTTGAAAACGGACCATTTTCCACATTTCTGAAGCATGACGTAATGGGGGGTGTTATCTCTTTTGTCGAAAATCAGCCGTTTTTGCTCGAACATTAAATGCCTCCAAATGGTATTTAATTAACTTCCCGGGGTGAAGAAACCCTTTTTGAGAACTCAGAGTGAGTAAATTGGCCATTTTCATGCACTTTTAACCATTCCATAAATCTTGTGTTTAGGGCCCCTGGAAGCATGAAAATCACTTTAAACATGCTAATTTTAGCTCCAACACTGATGATCCACCTACAAATGTGAACTGACATTCAAAAATAAAACATTTTAAAACGGACCATTTTCCACATTTCTGAAGCATGACGTAATGGGGGGGTGTTATCTCTTTTGTCAAAAATCAGCTGTTTTTGATTGAACATTAAATGCCTCCAAATAGTATGTAATTCACTTCCCGAGCCCCTGGAAGCATGAACATCACTATAAACATGCTAATTTTAGCTCTAACACTGATGATCCACCTACAAATGTGAACTGACGTTCCAAAATAAAACATTTGAAAACGGACCATTTTCCACATTTCTGAAGCATGACTTAATGGGGGGGGTGTTATCTCTTTTGTCGAAAATCAGCCGTTTCTGCTCGAACATTAAATGCCTCCAAATGGTATTTAATTAACTTCCCGGGGTGAAGAAACACTTTTTGAGAACTCAGAGTGAGTAAATTGGCCATTTTCATGCACTTTTAACCATTCCATAAATCTTGTGTTTAGGGCCCCTGGAAGCATGAAAATCACTTTAAACATGCTAATTTTAGCTCTAACACTGATGATCCACCTACAAATGTGAACTGACGTTCAAAAATAAAACATTTGAAAATGGACCATTTTCCACATTTCTGAAGCATGACGTAATGGGGGGGTGTTATCTCTTTTGTCAAAAATCAGCTGTTTTTGATTGAACATTAAATGCCTCCAAATAGTATTTAATTCACTTCCCGAGCCCCAGGAAGCATGAAAATCACTTTAAACATGCTAATTTTAGCTCTAACACTGATGATCCACCTACAAATGTGAACTGACGTTCAAAAATAAAACATTTGAAAACGGACCATTTTCCACATTTCTGAAGCATGATGTAATGGGGGGGTGTTATCTCTTTTTTCGAAAATCAGCCGTTTTTGCTCGAACATTAAATGCCTCCAAATGGTATTTAATTAACTTCCCGGGGTGAAGAAACCCTTTTTAAGAACTCAGAGTGAGTAAATTGGCCATTTTCATGCACTTTTAACCATTCCATAAATCTTGTGTTTAGGGCCCCTGGAAGCATGAAAATCACTTTAAACATGCTAATTTTAGCTCTAACACTGATGATCCACCTACAAATGTGAACTGACGTTCAAAAATAAAACATTTGAAAACGGACCATTTTCCACATTTCTGAAGCATGACGTAATGGGGGGGTGTTATCCCTTTTGTCAAAAATCAGCTGTTTTTGATTGAACATTAAATGCCTCCAAATAGTATTTAATTCACTTCCCGAGCCCCTGGAAGCATGAAAATCACTTTAAACATGCTAATTTTAGCTCTAACACTGATGATCCACCTACAAATGTGAACTGACGTTCAAAAATAAAACATTTGAAAACGGACCATTTTCCACATTTCTGAAGCATGACGTAATGGGGGGGTGTTATCTCTTTTGTCGAAAATCAGCAGTTTTTGCTCGAACATTAAATGCCTCCAAATGGTATTTAATTAACTTCCCGGGGTGAAGAAACCCTTTTTGAGAACTCAGAGTGAGTAAATTGGCCATTTTCATGCACTTTTAACCATTCCATAAATCTTGTGTTTAGGGCCCCTGGAAGCATGAAAATCACTTTAAACATGCTAATTTTAGCTCTAACACTGATGATCCACCGACAAATGTGAACTGACGTTCAAAAATAAAACATTTGAAAACGGACCATTTTCCACATTTCTGAAGCATGACGTAATGGGGGGGTGTTATCTCTTTTGTCAAAAATCAGCTGTTTTTGCTTGAACATTAAATGCCTCCAAATAGTATTTAATTCACTTCCCGAGCCCCTGGAAGCATGAAAATCACTTTAAACATGCTAATTTTAGCTCTAACACTGATGATCCACCTACAAATGTGAACTGACGTTCAAAAATAAAACATTTGAAAACGGACCATTTTCCACATTTCTGAAGCATGACGTAATGGGGGGGTGTTATCTCTTTTGTCGAAAATTAGCCGTTTTTGCTCGAACATTAAATGCCTCCAAATGGTATTTAATTAACTTCCCGGGGTGAAGAAACCCTTTTTGAGAACTCAGAGTGAGTAAATTGGCCATTTTCATGCACTTTTAACCATTCCATAAATCTTGTGTTTAGGGCCCCTGGAAGCATGAAAATCACTTTAAACATGCTAATTTTAGCTCCAACACTGATGATCCACCTACAAATGTGAACTGACATTCAAAAATAAAACTTTTTAAAACGGACCATTTTCCACATTTCTGAAGCATGACGTAATGGGGGGGTGTTATCTCTTTTGTCAAAAATCAGCTCTTTTTGATTGAACATTAAATGCCTTCAAATAGTATTTAATTCACTTCCCGAGCCCCTGGAAGCATGAACATCACTATAAACATGCTAATTTTAGCTCTAACACTGATGATCCACCTACAAATGTGAACTGACGTTAAAAAAATAAAACATTTGAAAACGGACCATTTTCCACATTTCTGAAGCATGACGTAATGGGGGGGTGTTATCTCTTTTGTCAAAAATCAGCTGTTTTTGATTGAACATTAAATGCCTCCAAATAGTATTTAATTCACTTCCCGAGCCCCTGGAAGCATGAAAATCACTTTAAACATGCTAATTTTAGCTCTAACACTGATGATCCACCTACAAATGTGAACTGATGTTCAAAAATAAAACATTTGAAAACGGACCATTTTCCACATTTCTGAAGCATGACGTAATGGGGGGGTGTTATCTCTTTTGTCGAAAATCAGCCGTTTTTGCTCGAACATTAAATGCCTCCAAATGGTATTTAATTAACTTCCCGGGGTGAAGAAACCCTTTTTGAGAACTCAGAGTGAGTAAATTGGCCATTTTCATGCACTTTTAACCATTCCATAAATCTTGTGTTTAGGGCCCCTGGAAGCATGAAAATCACTTTAAACATGCTAATTTTAGCTCTAACACTGATGATCCACCTACAAATGTGAACTGACGTTCAAAAATAAAACATTTGAAAACGGACCATTATCCACATTTCTGAAGCATGACGTAATGGGGGGGTGTTATCTCTTTTGTCAAAGATCAGCTGTTTTTGATTGAACATTAAATGCCTCCAAATAGTATTTAATTCACTTCCCGAGCCCCTGGAAGCATGAAAATCACTTTAAACATGCTAATTTTAGCTCTAACACTGATGATCCACCTACAAATGTGAACTGACGTTCAAAAATAAAACATTTGAAAACGGACCATTTTCCACATTTCTGAAGCATGAGGTAATGGGGGGGGTGTTATCTCTTTTGTCGAAAATCAGCCGTTTTTGCTCGAACATTAAATGCCTCCAAATGGTATTTAATTAACTTCCCGGGGTGAAGAAACCCTTTTTAAGAACTCAGAGTGAGTAAATTGGCCATTTTCATGCACTTTTAACCATTCCATAAATCTTGTGTTTAGGGCCCCTGGAAGCATGAAAATCACTTTAAACATGCTAATTTTAGCTCTAACACTGATGATCCACCTACAAATGTGAACTGACGTTCAAAAATAAAACATTTGAAAACGGACCATTTTCCACATTTCTGAAGCATGACGTAATGGGGGGGTGTTATCCCTTTTGTCAAAAATCAGCTGTTTTTGATTGAACATTAAATGCCTCCAAATAGTATTTAATTCACTTCCCGAGCCCCTGGAAGCATGAAAATCACTTTAAACATGCTAATTTTAGCTCTAACACTGATGATCCACCTACAAATGTGAACTGACGTTCAAAAATAAAACATTTGAAAACGGACCATTTTCCACATTTCTGAAGCATGACGTAATGGGGGGGTGTTATCTCTTTTGTCGAAAATCAGCAGTTTTTGCTCGAACATTAAATGCCTCCAAATGGTATTTAATTAACTTCCCGGGGTGAAGAAACCCTTTTTGAGAACTCAGAGTGAGTAAATTGGCCATTTTCATGCACTTTTAACCATTCCATAAATCTTGTGTTTAGGGCCCCCGGAAGCATGAAAATCACTTTAAACATGCTAATTTTAGCTCTAACACTGATGATCCACCTACAAATGTGAACTGACGTTCAAAAATAAAACATTTGAAAACGGACCATTTTCCACATTTCTGAAGCATGACGTAATGGGGGGGTGTTATCTCTTTTGTCGAAAATTTGCCGTTTTTGCTCGAACATTAAATGCCTCCAAATGGTATTTAATTAACTTCCCGGGGTGAAGAAACCCTTTTTGAGAACTCAGAGTGAGTAAATTGGCCATTTTCATCCACTTTTAACCATTCCATAAATCTTGTGTTTAGGGCCCCTGGAAGCATGAAAATCACTTTAAACATGCTAATTTTAGCTCCAACACTGATGATCCACCTACAAATGTGAACTGACATTCAAAAATAAAACTTTTTAAAACGGACCATTTTCCACATTTCTGAAGCATGACGTAATGGGGGGGTTTTATCTCTTTTGTCAAAAATCAGCTCTTTTTGCTTGAACATTAAATGCCTTCAAATAGTATTTAATTCACTTCCCGAGCCCCTGGAAGCATGAACATCACTATAAACATGCTAATTTTAGCTCTAACACTGATGATCCACCTACAAATGTGAACTGACGTTCCAAAATAAAACATTTGAAAACGGACCATTTTCCACATTTCTGAAGCATGATGTAATGGGGGGGTATGATCTCTTTTGTCGAAAATCAGCCGTTTTTGCTCGAACATTAAATGCCTCCAAATGGTATTTAATTAACTTCCCGGGGTGAAGAAACCCTTTTTGAGAACTCAGAGTGAGTAAATTGGCCATTTTCATGCACTTTTAACCATTCCATAAATCTTGTGTTTAGGGCCCCTGGAAGCATGAAAATCACTTTAAACATGCTAATTTTAGCTCTAACACTGATGATCCACCTACAAATGTGAACTGATGTTCAAAAATAAAACATTTGAAAATGGACCATTTTCCACATTTCTGAAGCATGACGTAATGGGGGGGTGTTATCTCTTTTGTCGAAAATCAGCCGTTTTTGCTCGAACATTAAATGCCTCCAAATGGTATTTAATTAACTTCCCGGGGTGAAGAAACCCTTTTTGAGAACTCAGAGTGAGAAAATTGGCCATTTTCATGCACTTTTAACCATTCCATAAATCTTGTGTTTAAGGCCCCTGGAAGCATGAAAATCACTTTAAACATGCTAATTTTAGCTCTAACACTGATGATCCACCTACAAATGTGAACTGACGTTCAAAAATAAAACATTTGAAAACGGACCATTTTCCACATTTCTGAAGCATGACGTAATGGGGGGGTGTTATCTCTTTTGTCGAAAATCAGCCGTTTTTGCTCTAACATTAAATGCCTCCAAATGGTATTTAATTAACTTCCCGGGGTGAAGAAACCCTTTTTGAGAACTCAGAGTGAGTAAATTGGCCTTTTTCATGCACTTTTAACCATTCCATAAATCTTGTGTTTAGGGCCCCTGGAAGCATGAAAATCACTTTAAACATGCTAATTTTAGCTCTAACACTGATGATCCACCTACAAATGTGAACTGACGTTCAAAAATAAAACATTTGAAAACGGACCATTTTCCACATTTCTGAAGCATGACGTAATGGGGGGGTGTTATCTCTTTTGTCAAAAATCAGCTGTTTTTGCTTGAACATTAAATGCCTCCAAATAGTATTTAATTCACTTCCCGAGCCCCTGGAAGCATGAAAATCACTTTAAACATGCTAATTTTAGCTCTAACACTGATGATCCACCTACAAATGTGAACTGACGTTCAAAAATAAAACATTTGAAAACGGACCATTTTCCACATTTCTGAAGCATGACATAATGGGGGGGTGTTATCTCTTTTGTCGAAAATCAGCCGTTTTTGCTCGAACATTAAATGCCTCCAAATGGTATTTAATTAACTTCCCGGGGTGAAGAAACCCTTTTTGAGAACTCAGAGTGAGTAAATTGGCCATTTTCATGCACTTTTAACCATTCCATAAATCTTGTGTTTAGGGCCCCTAGAAGCATGAAAATCACTTTAATCATGCTAATTTTAGCTCTAACACTGATGATCCACCTACAAATGTGAACTGACGTTCAAAAATAAAACATTTGAAAACGGACCATTTTCCACATTTCTGAAGCATGACGTAATGGGGGGGTGTTATCTCTTTTGTCAAAAATCAGCTGTTTTTGCTTGAACATTAAATGCCTCCAAATAGCATTTAATTAACTTCCGGAGCCCCTGGAAGCATGAAAATCACTTTAAACATGCTAATTTTAGCTCTAACACTGATGATCCACCTACAAATGTGAACTGACGTTCAAAAATAAAACATTTGAAAACGGACCATTTTCCACATTTCTGAAGCATGACGTAATGGGGGGGGTGTTATCTCTTTTGTCGAAAATCAGCCATTTTTGCTCGAACATTAAATGCCTCCAAATGGTATTTAATTAACTTTCTGGGGTGAAGAAACCCTTTTTGAGAACTCAGAGTGAGTAAATTGGCCATTTTCATGCACTTTTAACCATTCCATAAATCTTGTGTTTAGGGCCCCTGGAAGCATGAAAATCACTTTAAACATGCTAATTTTAGCTCCAACACTGATGATCCACCTACAAATGTGAACTGACGTTCAAAAATAAAACATTTTAAAACGGACCATTTTCCACATTTCTGAAGCATGACGTAATGGGGGGGTGTTATCTCTTTTGTCAAAAATCAGCTGTTTTTGATTGAACATTAAATGACTCCAAATAGTATTTAATTCACTTCCCGAGCCTCTGGAAGCATGAACATCACTATAAACATGCTAATTTTAGCTCTAACACTGATGATCCACCTACAAATGTGAACTGACGTTCCAAAATAAAACATTTGAAAACGGACCATTTTCCACATTTCTGAAGCATGACTTAATGGGGGGGGGGTGTTATCTCTTTTGTCGAAAATCAGCCGTTTCTGCTCGAACATTAAATGCCTCCAAATGGTATTTAATTAACTTCCCGGGGTGAAGAAACACTTTTTGAGAACTCAGAGTGAGTAAATTGGCCATTTTCATGCACTTTTAACCATTCCATAAATCTTGTGTTTAGGGCCCCTGGAAGCATGAAAATCACTTTAAACATGCTAATTTTAGCTCTAACACTGATGATCCACCTACAAATGTGAACTGACGTTCAAAAATAAAACATTTGAAAACGGACCATTTTCCACATTTCTGAAGCATGACGTAATGGGGGGGTGTTATCTCTTTTGTCGAAAATCAGCCGTTTTTGCTCGAACATTAAATGCCTCCAAATGGTATTTAATTAACTTCCCGGGGTGAAGAAACCCTTTTTGAGAACTCAGAGTGAGTAAATTGGCCATTTTCATGCACTTTTAATCATTCCATAAATCTTGTGTTTAGGGCCCCTGGAAGCATGAAAATCACTTTAAACATGCTAATTTTAGCTCTAACACTGATGATCCACCTACAAATGTGAACTGACGTTCAAAAATAAAACATTTGAAAACGGACCATTTTCCACATTTCTGAAGCATGACGTAATGGGGGGGTGTTATCTCTTTTGTCAAAAATCAGCTGTTTTTGATTGAACATTAAATGCCTCCAAATAGTATTTAATTCACTTCCCGAGCCCCTGTAAGCATGAAAATCACTTTAAACATGTTAATTTTAGCTCTAACACTGATGATCCAACTACAAATGTGAACTGATGTTCAAAAATAAAACATTTGAAAACGGACCATTTTCCACATTTCTGAAGCATGACGTAATGGGGGGGTGTTATCTCTTTTGTCGAAAATCAGCCGTTTTTGCTCGAACATTAAATGCCTCCAAATGGTATTTAATTAACTTCCCGGGGTGAAGAAACCCTTTTTGAGAACTCAGAGTGAGTAAATTGGCCATTTTCATGCACTTTTAACCATTCCATAAATCTTGTGTTTAGGGCCCCTGGAAGCATGAAAATCACTTTAAACATGCTAATTTTAGCTCTAACACTGATGATCCACCTACAAATGTGAACTGACGTTAAAAAATAAAACATTTGAAAACGGACCATTTTCCACATTTCTGAAGCATGACGTAATGGGGGGGTGTTATCTCTTTTGTCAAAAATCAGCTGTTTTTGATTGAACATTAAATGCCTCCAAATAGTATTTAATTCACTTCCCGAGCCCCTGGAAGCATGAAAATCACTTTAAACATGCTAATTTTAGCTCTAACACTGATGATCCACCTACAAATGTGAACTGATGTTCAAAAATAAAACATTTGAAAATGGACCATTTTCCACATTTCTGAAGCATGACGTAATGGGGGGGTGTTATCTCTTTTGTCGAAAATCAGCCGTTTTTGCTCGAACATTAAATGCCTCCAAATGGTATTTAATTAACTTCCCGGGGTGAAGAAACCCTTTTTGAGAACTCAGAGTGAGAAAATTGGCCATTTTCATGCACTTTTAACCATTCCATAAATCTTGTGTTTAAGGCCCCTGGAAGCATGAAAATCACTTTAAACATGCTAATTTTAGCTCTAACACTGATGATCCACCTACAAATGTGAACTGACGTTCAAAAATAAAACATTTGAAAACGGACCATTTTCCACATTTCTGAAGCATGACGTAATGGGGGGGTGTTATCTCTTTTGTCGAAAATCAGCCGTTTTTGCTCTAACATTAAATGCCTCCAAATGGTATTTAATTAACTTCCCGGGGTGAAGAAACCCTTTTTGAGAACTCAGAGTGAGTAAATTGGCCTTTTTCATGCACTTTTAACCATTCCATAAATCTTGTGTTTAGGGCCCCTGGAAGCATGAAAATCACTTTAAACATGCTAATTTTAGCTCTAACACTGATGATCCACCTACAAATGTGAACTGACGTTCAAAAATAAAACATTTGAAAACGGACCATTTTCCACATTTCTGAAGCATGACGTAATGGGGGGGTGTTATCTCTTTTGTCAAAAATCAGCTGTTTTTGCTTGAACATTAAATGCCTCCAAATAGTATTTAATTCACTTCCCGAGCCCCTGGAAGCATGAAAATCACTTTAAACATGCTAATTTTAGCTCTAACACTGATGATCCACCTACAAATGTGAACTGACGTTCAAAAATAAAACATTTGAAAACGGACCATTTTCCACATTTCTGAAGCATGACGTAATGGGGGGGTGTTATCTCTTTTGTCGAAAATCAGCCGTTTTTGCTCGAACATTAAATGCCTCCAAATGGTATTTAATTAACTTCCCGGGGTGAAGAAACCCTTTTTGAGAACTCAGAGTGAGTAAATTGGCCATTTTCATGCACTTTTAATCATTCCATAAATCTTGTGTTTAGGGCCCCTGGAAGCATGAAAATCACTTTAAACATGCTAATTTTAGCTCTAACACTGATGATCCACCTACAAATGTGAACTGACGTTCAAAAATAAAACATTTGAAAACGGACCATTTTCCACATTTCTGAAGCATGACGTAATGGGGGGGTGTTATCTCTTTTGTCAAAAATCAGCTGTTTTTGATTGAACATTAAATGCCTCCAAATAGTATTTAATTCACTTCCCGAGCCCCTGTAAGCATGAAAATCACTTTAAACATGTTAATTTTAGCTCTAACACTGATGATCCAACTACAAATGTGAACTGATGTTCAAAAATAAAACATTTGAAAACGGACCATTTTCCACATTTCTGAAGCATGACGTAATGGGGGGGTGTTATCTCTTTTGTCGAAAATCAGCCGTTTTTGCTCGAACATTAAATGCCTCCAAATGGTATTTAATTAACTTCCCGGGGTGAAGAAACCCTTTTTGAGAACTCAGAGTGAGTAAATTGGCCATTTTCATGCACTTTTAACCATTCCATAAATCTTGTGCTTAGGGCCCCTGAAAGCATGAAAATCACTTTAAACATGCTAATTTTAGCTCTAACACTGATGATCCACCTACAAATGTGAACTGACGTTCAAAAATAAAACATTTGAAAACGGACCATTTTCCACATTTCTGAAGCATGACGTAATGGGGGGGTGTTATCTCTTTTGTCAAAAATCAGCTGTTTTTGCTTGAACATTAAATGCCTCCAAATAGTATTTAATTCACTTCCCGAGCCCCTGGAAGCATGAAAATCACTTTAAACATGCTAATTTTAGCTCTAACACTGATGATCCACCTACAAATGTGAACTGACGTTCAAAAATAAAACATTTGAAAACGGACCATTTTCCACATTTCTGAAGCATGACGTAATGGGGGGGTGTTATCTCTTTTGTCGAAAATCAGCAGTTTTTGCTCGAACATTAAATGCCTCCAAATGGTATTTAATTAACTTCCCGGGGTGAAGAAACCCTTTTTGAGAACTCAGAGTGAGTAAATTGGCCATTTTCATGCACTTTTAACCATTCCATAAATCTTGTGTTTAGGGCCCCTGGAAGCATGAAAATCACTTTAAACATGCTAATTTTAGCTCTAACACTGATGATCCACCTACAAATGTGAACTGACGTTCAAAAATAAAACATTTGAAAACGGACCATTTTCCACATTTCTGAAGCATGACGTAATGGGGGGGTGTTATCTCTTTTGTCAAAAATCAGCTGTTTTTGATTGAACATTAAATGCCTCCAAATAGTATTTAATTCACTTCCCGAGCCCCTGGAAGCATGAAAATCACTTTAAACATGCTAATTTTAGCTCTAACACTGATGATCCACCTACAAATGTGAACTGACGTTCAAAAATAAAACATTTGAAAGCGGACCATTTTCCACATTTCTGAAGCATGACGTAATGGGGGGGGTGTTATCTCTTTTGTCGAAAATTAGCCGTTTTTGCTCGAACATTAAATGCCTCCAAATGGTATTTAATTAACTTCCCGGGGTGAAGAAACCCTTTTTGAGAACTCAGAGTGAGTAAATTGGCCATTTTCATGCACTTTTAACCATTCCATAAATCTTGTGTTTAGGGCCCCTGGAAGCATAAAAATCACTTTAAACATGCTAATTTTAGCTCCAACACTGATGATCCACCTACAAATGTGAACTGACATTCAAAAATAAAACATTTTAAAACGGACCATTTTCCACATTTCTGAAGCATGACTTAATGGGGGGGTGTTATCTCTTTTGTCAAAAATCAGCTGTTTTTGATTGAACATTAAATGCCTTCAAATAGTATTTAATTCACTTCCCGAGCCCCTGGAAGCATGACCATCACTATAAACATGCTAATTTTAGCTCTAACACTGATGATCCACCTACAAATGTGAACTGACGTTCAAAAATAAAACATTTGAAAACGGACCATTTTCCACATTTCTGAAGCATGATGTAATGGGGGGGTATGATCTCTTTTGTCGAAAATCAGCCGTTTTTGCTCGAACAATAAATGCCTCCAAATGGTATTTAATTAACTTCCCGGGGTGAAGAAACCCTTTTTGAGAACTCAGAGTGAGTAAATTAGCCATTTTCATGCACTTTTAACCATTCCATAAATCTTGTGTTTAGGGCCCCTGGAAGCATGAAAATCACTTTAAACATGCTAATTTTAGCTCTAACACTGATGATCCACCTACAAATGTGAACTGACGTTCAAAAATAAAACATTTGAAAACGGACCATTATCCACATTTCTGAAGCATGACGTAATGGGGGGGTGTTATCTCTTTTGTCAAAGATCAGCTGTTTTTGATTGAACATTAAATGCCTCCAAATAGTATTTAATTCACTTCCCGAGCCCCTGGAAGCATGAAAATCACTTTAAACATGCTAATTTTAGCTCTAACTCTGATGATCCACCTACAAATGTGAACTGACGTTCAAAAATAAAACATTTGAAAACGGACCATTTTCCACATTTCTGAAGCATGACTTAATGGGGGGGGGTGTTATCTCTTTTGTCGAAAATCAGCCGTTTCTGCTCGAACATTAAATGCCTCCAAATGGTATTTAATTAACTTCCCGGGGTGAAGAAACACTTTTTGAGAACTCAGAGTGAGTAAATTGGCCATTTTCATGCACTTTTAACCATTCCATAAATCTTGTGTTTTAGGGCCCCTGGAAGCATGAAAATCACTTTAAACATGCTAATTTTAGCTCTAACACTGATGATCCACCTACAAATGTGAACTGACGTTCAAAAATAAAACATTTGAAAATGGACCATTTTCCACATTTCTGAAGCATGACGTAATGGGGGGGTGTTATCTCTTTTGTCAAAAATCAGCTGTTTTTGATTGAACATTAAATGCCTCCAAATAGTATTTAATTCACTTCCCGAGCCCCAGGAAGCATGAAAATCACTTTAAACATGCTAATTTTAGCTCTAACACTGATGATCCACCTACAAATGTGAACTGACGTTCAAAAATAAAACATTTGAAAACGGACCATTTTTCACATTTCTGAAGCATGATGTAATGGGGGGGTGTTATCTCTTTTTTCGAAAATCAGCCGTTTTTGCTCGAACATTAAATGCCTCCAAATGGTATTTAATTAACTTCCCGGGGTGAAGAAACCCTTTTTGAGAACTCAGAGTGAGTAAATTGGCCATTTTCATGCACTTTTAACCATTCCATAAATCTTGTGTTTAGGGCCCCTGGAAGCATGAAAATCACTTTAAACATGCTAATTTTAGCTCTAACACTGATGATCCACCTACAAATGTGAACTGACGTTAAAAAATAAAACATTTGAAAACGGACCATTTTCCACATTTCTGAAGCATGACGTAATGGGGGGGTGTTATCTCTTTTGTCAAAAATCAGCTGTTTTTGATTGAACATTAAATGCCTCCAAATAGTATTTAATTCACTTCCCGAGCCCCTGGAAGCATGAAAATCACTTTAAACATGCTAATTTTAGCTCTAACACTGATGATCCACCTACAAATGTGAACTGATGTTCAAAAATAAAACATTTGAAAACGGACCATTTTCCACATTTCTGAAGCATGACGTAATGGGGGGGTGTTATCTCTTTTGTCGAAAATCAGCCGTTTTTGCTCGAACATTAAATGCCTCCAAATGGTATTTAATTAACTTCCCGGGGTGAAGAAACCCTTTTTGAGAACTCAGAGTGAGTAAATTGGCCATTTTCATGCACTTTTAACCATTCCATAAATCTTGTGTTTAAGGCCCCTGGAAGCATGAAAATCACTTTAAACATGCTAATTTTAGCTCTAACACTGATGATCCACCTACAAATGTGAACTGACGTTCAAAAATAAAACATTTGAAAACTGACCATTTTCCACATTTCTGAAGCATGACGTAATGGGGGGGTGTTATCTCTTTTGTCAAAAATCAGCTGTTTTTGCTTGAACATTAAATGCCTCCAAATAGTATTTAATTAACTTCCCGAGCCCCTGGAAGCATGAAAATCACTTTAAACATGCTAATTTTAGCTCTAACACTGATGATCCACCTACAAATGTGAACTGACGTTCAAAAATAAAACATTTGAAAACGGACCATTTTCCACATTTCTGAAGCATGACGTAATGGGGGGGGTGTTATCTCTTTTGTCGAAAATCAGCCGTTTTTGCTCTAACATTAAATGCCTCCAAATGGTATTTAATTAACTTCCCGGGGTGAAGAAACCCTTTTTGAGAACTCAGAGTGAGTAAATTGGCCATTTTCATGCACTTTTAACCATTCCATAAATCTTGTGTTTAGGGCCCCTGGATGCATGAAAATCACTTTAAACATGCTAATTTTAGCTCTAACACTGATGATCCACCTACAAATGTGAACTGACGTTCAAAAATAAAACATTTGAAAACGGACCATTATCCACATTTCTGAAGCATGACGTAATGGGGGGGTGTTATCTCTTTTGTCAAAGATCAGCTGTTTTTGATTGAACATTAAATGCCTCCAAATAGTATTTAATTAACTTCCCGAGCCCCTGGAAGCATGAAAATCACTTTAAACATGCTAATTTTAGCTCTAACACTGATGATCCACCTACAAATGTGAACTGATGTTCAAAAATAAAACATTTGAAAACGGACCATTTTCCACATTTCTGAAGCATGACGTAATGGGGGGGGTGTTATCTCTTTTGTCGAAAATCAGCCGTTTTTGCTCGAACATTAAATGCCTCCAAATGGTATTTAATTAACTTCCCGGGGTGAAGAAACCCTTTTTAAGAACTCAGAGTGAGTAAATTGGCCATTTTCATGCACTTTTAACCATTCCATAAATCTTGTGTTTAGGGCCCCTGGAAGCATGAAAATCACTTTAAACATGCTAATTTTAGCTCTAACACTGATGATCCACCTACAAATGTGAACTGACGTTCAAAAATAAAACATTTGAAAACGGACCATTTTCCACATTTCTGAAGCATGACGTAATGGGGGGGTGTTATCCCTTTTGTCAAAAATCAGCTGTTTTTGATTGAACATTAAATGCCTCCAAATAGTATTTAATTCACTTCCCGAGCCCCTGGAAGCATGAAAATCACTTTAAACATGCTAATTTTAGCTCTAACACTGATGATCCACCTACAAATGTGAACTGATGTTCAAAAATAAAACATTTGAAAACGGACCATTTTCCACATTTCTGAAGCATGACGTAATGGGGGGGGTGTTATCTCTTTTGTCGAAAATCAGCCGTTTTTGCTCGAACATTAAATGCCTCCAAATGGTATTTAATTAACTTCCCGGGGTGAAGAAACCCTTTTTAAGAACTCAGAGTGAGTAAATTGGCCATTTTCATGCACTTTTAACCATTCCATAAATCTTGTGTTTAGGGCCCCTGGAAGCATGAAAATCACTTTAAACATGCTAATTTTAGCTCTAACACTGATGATCCACCTACAAATGTGAACTGACGTTCAAAAATAAAACATTTGAAAACGGACCATTTTCCACATTTCTGAAGCATGACGTAATGGGGGGGTGTTATCCCTTTTGTCAAAAATCAGCTGTTTTTGATTGAACATTAAATGCCTCCAAATAGTATTTAATTCACTTCCCGAGCCCCTGGAAGCATGAAAATCACTTTAAACATGCTAATTTTAGCTCTAACACTGATGATCCACCTACAAATGTGAACTGACGTTCAAAAATAAAACATTTGAAAACGGACCATTTTCCACATTTCTGAAGCATGACGTAATGGGGGGGGTGTTATCTCTTTTGTCGAAAATCAGCAGTTTTTGCTCGAACATTAAATGCCTCCAAATGGTATTTAATTAACTTCCCGGGGTGAAGAAACCCTTTTTGAGAACTCAGAGTGAGTAAATTGGCCATTTTCATGCACTTTTAACCATTCCATAAATCTTGTGTTTAGGGCCCCTGGAAGCATGAAAATCACTTTAAACATGCTAATTTTAGCTCTAACACTGATGATCCACCGACAAATGTGAACTGACGTTCAAAAATAAAACATTTGAAAACGGACCATTTTCCACATTTCTGAAGCATGACGTAATGGGGGGGTGTTATCTCTTTTGTCAAAAATCAGCTGTTTTTGCTTGAACATTAAATGCCTCCAAATAGTATTTAATTCACTTCCCGAGCCCCTGGAAGCATGAAAATCACTTTAAACATGCTAATTTTAGCTCTAACACTGATGATCCACCTACAAATGTGAACTGACGTTCAAAAATAAAACATTTGAAAACGGACCATTTTCCACATTTCTGAAGCATGACGTAATGGGGGGGTGTTATCTCTTTTGTCGAAAATTAGCCGTTTTTGCTCGAACATTAAATGCCTCCAAATGGTATTTAATTAACTTCCCGGGGTGAAGAAACCCTTTTTGAGAACTCAGAGTGAGTAAATTGGCCATTTTCATGCACTTTTAACCATTCCATAAATCTTGTGTTTAGGGCCCCTGGAAGCATGAAAATCACTTTAAACATGCTAATTTTAGCTCCAACACTGATGATCCACCTACAAATGTGAACTGACATTCAAAAATAAAACTTTTTAAAACGGACCATTTTCCACATTTCTGAAGCATGACGTAATGGGGGGGTGTTATCTCTTTTGTCAAAAATCAGCTCTTTTTGATTGAACATTAAATGCCTTCAAATAGTATTTAATTCACTTCCCGAGCCCCTGGAAGCATGAACATCACTATAAACATGCTAATTTTAGCTCTAACACTGATGATCCACCTACAAATGTGAACTGACGTTAAAAAAATAAAACATTTGAAAACGGACCATTTTCCACATTTCTGAAGCATGACGTAATGGGGGGGTGTTATCTCTTTTGTCAAAAATCAGCTGTTTTTGATTGAACATTAAATGCCTCCAAATAGTATTTAATTCACTTCCCGAGCCCCTGGAAGCATGAAAATCACTTTAAACATGCTAATTTTAGCTCTAACACTGATGATCCACCTACAAATGTGAACTGATGTTCAAAAATAAAACATTTGAAAACGGACCATTTTCCACATTTCTGAAGCATGACGTAATGGGGGGGTGTTATCTCTTTTGTCGAAAATCAGCCGTTTTTGCTCGAACATTAAATGCCTCCAAATGGTATTTAATTAACTTCCCGGGGTGAAGAAACCCTTTTTGAGAACTCAGAGTGAGTAAATTGGCCATTTTCATGCACTTTTAACCATTCCATAAATCTTGTGTTTAGGGCCCCTGGAAGCATGAAAATCACTTTAAACATGCTAATTTTAGCTCTAACACTGATGATCCACCTACAAATGTGAACTGACGTTCAAAAATAAAACATTTGAAAACGGACCATTATCCACATTTCTGAAGCATGACGTAATGAGGGGGTGTTATCTCTTTTGTCAAAGATCAGCTGTTTTTGATTGAACATTAAATGCCTCCAAATAGTATTTAATTCACTTCCCGAGCCCCTGGAAGCATGAAAATCACTTTAAACATGCTAATTTTAGCTCTAACACTGATGATCCACCTACAAATGTGAACTGACGTTCAAAAATAAAACATTTGAAAACGGACCATTTTCCACATTTCTGAAGCATGAGGTAATGGGGGGGGTGTTATCTCTTTTGTCGAAAATCAGCCGTTTTTGCTCGAACATTAAATGCCTCCAAATGGTATTTAATTAACTTCCCGGGGTGAAGAAACCCTTTTTAAGAACTCAGAGTGAGTAAATTGGCCATTTTCATGCACTTTTAACCATTCCATAAATCTTGTGTTTAGGGCCCCTGGAAGCATGAAAATCACTTTAAACATGCTAATTTTAGCTCTAACACTGATGATCCACCTACAAATGTGAACTGACGTTCAAAAATAAAACATTTGAAAACGGACCATTTTCCACATTTCTGAAGCATGACGTAATGGGGGGGTGTTATCCCTTTTGTCAAAAATCAGCTGTTTTTGATTGAACATTAAATGCCTCCAAATAGTATTTAATTCACTTCCCGAGCCCCTGGAAGCATGAAAATCACTTTAAACATGCTAATTTTAGCTCTAACACTGATGATCCACCTACAAATGTGAACTGACGTTCAAAAATAAAACATTTGAAAACGGACCATTTTCCACATTTCTGAAGCATGACGTAATGGGGGGGTGTTATCTCTTTTGTCGAAAATCAGCAGTTTTTGCTCGAACATTAAATGCCTCCAAATGGTATTTAATTAACTTCCCGGGGTGAAGAAACCCTTTTTGAGAACTCAGAGTGAGTAAATTGGCCATTTTCATGCACTTTTAACCATTCCATAAATCTTGTGTTTAGGGCCCCCGGAAGCATGAAAATCACTTTAAACATGCTAATTTTAGCTCTAACACTGATGATCCACCTACAAATGTGAACTGACGTTCAAAAATAAAACATTTGAAAACGGACCATTTTCCACATTTCTGAAGCATGACGTAATGGGGGGGTGTTATCTCTTTTGTCGAAAATTTGCCGTTTTTGCTCGAACATTAAATGCCTCCAAATGGTATTTAATTAACTTCCCGGGGTGAAGAAACCCTTTTTGAGAACTCAGAGTGAGTAAATTGGCCATTTTCATCCACTTTTAACCATTCCATAAATCTTGTGTTTAGGGCCCCTGGAAGCATGAAAATCACTTTAAACATGCTAATTTTAGCTCCAACACTGATGATCCACCTACAAATGTGAACTGACATTCAAAAATAAAACTTTTTAAAACGGACCATTTTCCACATTTCTGAAGCATGACGTAATGGGGGGGTTTTATCTCTTTTGTCAAAAATCAGCTCTTTTTGCTTGAACATTAAATGCCTTCAAATAGTATTTAATTCACTTCCCGAGCCCCTGGAAGCATGAACATCACTATAAACATGCTAATTTTAGCTCTAACACTGATGATCCACCTACAAATGTGAACTGACGTTCCAAAATAAAACATTTGAAAACGGACCATTTTCCACATTTCTGAAGCATGATGTAATGGGGGGGTATGATCTCTTTTGTCGAAAATCAGCCGTTTTTGCTCGAACATTAAATGCCTCCAAATGGTATTTAATTAACTTCCCGGGGTGAAGAAACCCTTTTTGAGAACTCAGAGTGAGTAAATTGGCCATTTTCATGCACTTTTAACCATTCCATAAATCTTGTGTTTAGGGCCCCTGGAAGCATGAAAATCACTTTAAACATGCTAATTTTAGCTCTAACACTGATGATCCACCTACAAATGTGAACTGACGTTAAAAAATAAAACATTTGAAAACGGACCATTTTCCACATTTCTGAAGCATGACGTAATGGGGGGGTGTTATCTCTTTTGTCAAAAATCAGCTGTTTTTGATTGAACATTAAATGCCTCCAAATAGTATTTAATTCACTTCCCGAGCCCCTGGAAGCATGAAAATCACTTTAAACATGCTAATTTTAGCTCTAACACTGATGATCCACCTACAAATGTGAACTGATGTTCAAAAATAAAACATTTGAAAATGGACCATTTTCCACATTTCTGAAGCATGACGTAATGGGGGGGTGTTATCTCTTTTGTCGAAAATCAGCCGTTTTTGCTCGAACATTAAATGCCTCCAAATGGTATTTAATTAACTTCCCGGGGTGAAGAAACCCTTTTTGAGAACTCAGAGTGAGAAAATTGGCCATTTTCATGCACTTTTAACCATTCCATAAATCTTGTGTTTAAGGCCCCTGGAAGCATGAAAATCACTTTAAACATGCTAATTTTAGCTCTAACACTGATGATCCACCTACAAATGTGAACTGACGTTCAAAAATAAAACATTTGAAAACGGACCATTTTCCACATTTCTGAAGCATGACGTAATGGGGGGGTGTTATCTCTTTTGTCGAAAATCAGCCGTTTTTGCTCTAACATTAAATGCCTCCAAATGGTATTTAATTAACTTCCCGGGGTGAAGAAA
Organism: Lissotriton vulgaris; assembly: GCF_964263255.1. Taxonomy (NCBI): domain Eukaryota; kingdom Metazoa; phylum Chordata; class Amphibia; order Caudata; family Salamandridae; genus Lissotriton; species Lissotriton vulgaris. The sequence goes on along the minus strand of NW_028241489.1, from coordinate 256,319 downwards.
CCCTTTTTGAGAACTCAGAGTGAGTAAATTGGCCTTTTTCATGCACTTTTAACCATTCCATAAATCTTGTGTTTAGGGCCCCTGGAAGCATGAAAATCACTTTAAACATGCTAATTTTAGCTCTAACACTGATGATCCACCTACAAATGTGAACTGACGTTCAAAAATAAAACATTTGAAAACGGACCATTTTCCACATTTCTGAAGCATGACGTAATGGGGGGGTGTTATCTCTTTTGTCAAAAATCAGCTGTTTTTGCTTGAACATTAAATGCCTCCAAATAGTATTTAATTCACTTCCCGAGCCCCTGGAAGCATGAAAATCACTTTAAACATGCTAATTTTAGCTCTAACACTGATGATCCACCTACAAATGTGAACTGACGTTCAAAAATAAAACATTTGAAAACGGACCATTTTCCACATTTCTGAAGCATGACATAATGGGGGGGTGTTATCTCTTTTGTCGAAAATCAGCCGTTTTTGCTCGAACATTAAATGCCTCCAAATGGTATTTAATTAACTTCCCGGGGTGAAGAAACCCTTTTTGAGAACTCAGAGTGAGTAAATTGGCCATTTTCATGCACTTTTAACCATTCCATAAATCTTGTGTTTAGGGCCCCTAGAAGCATGAAAATCACTTTAATCATGCTAATTTTAGCTCTAACACTGATGATCCACCTACAAATGTGAACTGACGTTCAAAAATAAAACATTTGAAAACGGACCATTTTCCACATTTCTGAAGCATGACGTAATGGGGGGGTGTTATCTCTTTTGTCAAAAATCAGCTGTTTTTGCTTGAACATTAAATGCCTCCAAATAGCATTTAATTAACTTCCGGAGCCCCTGGAAGCATGAAAATCACTTTAAACATGCTAATTTTAGCTCTAACACTGATGATCCACCTACAAATGTGAACTGACGTTCAAAAATAAAACATTTGAAAACGGACCATTTTCCACATTTCTGAAGCATGACGTAATGGGGGGGGTGTTATCTCTTTTGTCGAAAATCAGCCGTTTTTGCTCGAACATTAAATGCCTCCAAATGGTATTTAATTAACTTTCTGGGGTGAAGAAACCCTTTTTGAGAACTCAGAGTGAGTAAATTGGCCATTTTCATGCACTTTTAACCATTCCATAAATCTTGTGTTTAGGGCCCCTGGAAGCATGAAAATCACTTTAAACATGCTAATTTTAGCTCCAACACTGATGATCCACCTACAAATGTGAACTGACGTTCAAAAATAAAACATTTTAAAACGGACCATTTTCCACATTTCTGAAGCATGACGTAATGGGGGGGTGTTATCTCTTTTGTCAAAAATCAGCTGTTTTTGATTGAACATTAAATGACTCCAAATAGTATTTAATTCACTTCCCGAGCCTCTGGAAGCATGAACATCACTATAAACATGCTAATTTTAGCTCTAACACTGATGATCCACCTACAAATGTGAACTGACGTTCCAAAATAAAACATTTGAAAACGGACCATTTTCCACATTTCTGAAGCATGACTTAATGGGGGGGGGGTGTTATCTCTTTTGTCGAAAATCAGCCGTTTCTGCTCGAACATTAAATGCCTCCAAATGGTATTTAATTAACTTCCCGGGGTGAAGAAACACTTTTTGAGAACTCAGAGTGAGTAAATTGGCCATTTTCATGCACTTTTAACCATTCCATAAATCTTGTGTTTAGGGCCCCTGGAAGCATGAAAATCACTTTAAACATGCTAATTTTAGCTCTAACACTGATGATCCACCTACAAATGTGAACTGACGTTCAAAAATAAAACATTTGAAAACGGACCATTTTCCACATTTCTGAAGCATGACGTAATGGGGGGGTGTTATCTCTTTTGTCGAAAATCAGCCGTTTTTGCTCGAACATTAAATGCCTCCAAATGGTATTTAATTAACTTCCCGGGGTGAAGAAACCCTTTTTGAGAACTCAGAGTGAGTAAATTGGCCATTTTCATGCACTTTTAACCATTCCATAAATCTTGTGTTTAGGGCCCCTGGAAGCATGAAAATCACTTTAAACATGCTAATTTTAGCTCTAACACTGATGATCCACCTACAAATGTGAACTGACGTTCAAAAATAAAACATTTGAAAACGGACCATTTTCCACATTTCTGAAGCATGACGTAATGGGGGGGTGTTATCTCTTTTGTCAAAAATCAGCTGTTTTTGCTTGAACATTAAATGCCTCCAAATAGTATTTAATTCACTTCCCGAGCCCCTGGAAGCATGAAAATCACTTTAAACATGCTAATTTTAGCTCTAACACTGATGATCCACCTACAAATGTGAACTGACGTTCAAAAATAAAACATTTGAAAACGGACCATTTTCCACATTTCTGAAGCATGACATAATGGGGGGGTGTTATCTCTTTTGTCGAAAATCAGCCGTTTTTGCTCGAACATTAAATGCCTCCAAATGGTATTTAATTAACTTCCCGGGGTGAAGAAACCCTTTTTGAGAACTCAGAGTGAGTAAATTGGCCATTTTCATGCACTTTTAATCATTCCATAAATCTTGTGTTTAGGGCCCCTGGAAGCATGAAAATCACTTTAAACATGCTAATTTTAGCTCTAACACTGATGATCCACCTACAAATGTGAACTGACGTTCAAAAATAAAACATTTGAAAACGGACCATTTTCCACATTTCTGAAGCATGACGTAATGGGGGGGTGTTATCTCTTTTGTCAAAAATCAGCTGTTTTTGATTGAACATTAAATGCCTCCAAATAGTATTTAATTCACTTCCCGAGCCCCTGTAAGCATGAAAATCACTTTAAACATGTTAATTTTAGCTCTAACACTGATGATCCAACTACAAATGTGAACTGATGTTCAAAAATAAAACATTTGAAAACGGACCATTTTCCACATTTCTGAAGCATGACATAATGGGGGGGTGTTATCTCTTTTGTCGAAAATCAGCCGTTTTTGCTCGAACATTAAATGCCTCCAAATGGTATTTAATTAACTTCCCGGGGTGAAGAAACCCTTTTTGAGAACTCAGAGTGAGTAAATTGGCCATTTTCATGCACTTTTAACCATTCCATAAATCTTGTGCTTAGGGCCCCTGAAAGCATGAAAATCACTTTAAACATGCTAATTTTAGCTCTAACACTGATGATCCACCTACAAATGTGAACTGACGTTCAAAAATAAAACATTTGAAAACGGACCATTTTCCACATTTCTGAAGCATGACGTAATGGGGGGGTGTTATCTCTTTTGTCAAAAATCAGCTGTTTTTGCTTGAACATTAAATGCCTCCAAATAGTATTTAATTCACTTCCCGAGCCCCTGGAAGCATGAAAATCACTTTAAACATGCTAATTTTAGCTCTAACACTGATGATCCACCTACAAATGTGAACTGACGTTCAAAAATAAAACATTTGAAAACGGACCATTTTCCACATTTCTGAAGCATGACGTAATGGGGGGGTGTTATCTCTTTTGTCGAAAATCAGCCGTTTTTGCTCTAACATTAAATGCCTCCAAATGGTATTTAATTAACTTCCCGGGGTGAAGAAACCCTTTTTGAGAACTCAGAGTGAGTAAATTGGCCTTTTTCATGCACTTTTAACCATTCCATAAATCTTGTGTTTAGGGCCCCTGGAAGCATGAAAATCACTTTAAACATGCTAATTTTAGCTCTAACACTGATGATCCACCTACAAATGTGAACTGACGTTCAAAAATAAAACATTTGAAAACGGACCATTTTCCACATTTCTGAAGCATGACGTAATGGGGGGGTGTTATCTCTTTTGTCAAAAATCAGCTGTTTTTGCTTGAACATTAAATGCCTCCAAATAGTATTTAATTCACTTCCCGAGCCCCTGGAAGCATGAAAATCACTTTAAACATGCTAATTTTAGCTCTAACACTGATGATCCACCTACAAATGTGAACTGACGTTCAAAAATAAAACATTTGAAAACGGACCATTTTCCACATTTCTGAAGCATGACATAATGGGGGGGTGTTATCTCTTTTGTCGAAAATCAGCCGTTTTTGCTCGAACATTAAATGCCTCCAAATGGTATTTAATTAACTTCCCGGGGTGAAGAAACCCTTTTTGAGAACTCAGAGTGAGTAAATTGGCCATTTTCATGCACTTTTAACCATTCCATAAATCTTGTGTTTAGGGCCCCTAGAAGCATGAAAATCACTTTAATCATGCTAATTTTAGCTCTAACACTGATGATCCACCTACAAATGTGAACTGACGTTCAAAAATAAAACATTTGAAAACGGACCATTTTCCACATTTCTGAAGCATGACGTAATGGGGGGGTGTTATCTCTTTTGTCAAAAATCAGCTGTTTTTGCTTGAACATTAAATGCCTCCAAATAGCATTTAATTAACTTCCGGAGCCCCTGGAAGCATGAAAATCACTTTAAACATGCTAATTTTAGCTCTAACACTGATGATCCACCTACAAATGTGAACTGACGTTCAAAAATAAAACATTTGAAAACGGACCATTTTCCACATTTCTGAAGCATGACGTAATGGGGGGGGTGTTATCTCTTTTGTCGAAAATCAGCCGTTTTTGCTCGAACATTAAATGCCTCCAAATGGTATTTAATTAACTTTCTGGGGTGAAGAAACCCTTTTTGAGAACTCAGAGTGAGTAAATTGGCCATTTTCATGCACTTTTAACCATTCCATAAATCTTGTGTTTAGGGCCCCTGGAAGCATGAAAATCACTTTAAACATGCTAATTTTAGCTCCAACACTGATGATCCACCTACAAATGTGAACTGACGTTCAAAAATAAAACATTTTAAAACGGACCATTTTCCACATTTCTGAAGCATGACGTAATGGGGGGGTGTTATCTCTTTTGTCAAAAATCAGCTGTTTTTGATTGAACATTAAATGACTCCAAATAGTATTTAATTCACTTCCCGAGCCTCTGGAAGCATGAACATCACTATAAACATGCTAATTTTAGCTCTAACACTGATGATCCACCTACAAATGTGAACTGACGTTCCAAAATAAAACATTTGAAAACGGACCATTTTCCACATTTCTGAAGCATGACTTAATGGGGGGGGGGTGTTATCTCTTTTGTCGAAAATCAGCCGTTTCTGCTCGAACATTAAATGCCTCCAAATGGTATTTAATTAACTTCCCGGGGTGAAGAAACACTTTTTGAGAACTCAGAGTGAGTAAATTGGCCATTTTCATGCACTTTTAACCATTCCATAAATCTTGTGTTTAGGGCCCCTGGAAGCATGAAAATCACTTTAAACATGCTAATTTTAGCTCTAACACTGATGATCCACCTACAAATGTGAACTGACGTTCAAAAATAAAACATTTGAAAACGGACCATTTTCCACATTTCTGAAGCATGACGTAATGGGGGGGTGTTATCTCTTTTGTCGAAAATCAGCCGTTTTTGCTCGAACATTAAATGCCTCCAAATGGTATTTAATTAACTTCCCGGGGTGAAGAAACCCTTTTTGAGAACTCAGAGTGAGTAAATTGGCCATTTTCATGCACTTTTAATCATTCCATAAATCTTGTGTTTAGGGCCCCTGGAAGCATGAAAATCACTTTAAACATGCTAATTTTAGCTCTAACACTGATGATCCACCTACAAATGTGAACTGACGTTCAAAAATAAAACATTTGAAAACGGACCATTTTCCACATTTCTGAAGCATGACGTAATGGGGGGGTGTTATCTCTTTTGTCAAAAATCAGCTGTTTTTGATTGAACATTAAATGCCTCCAAATAGTATTTAATTCACTTCCCGAGCCCCTGTAAGCATGAAAATCACTTTAAACATGTTAATTTTAGCTCTAACACTGATGATCCAACTACAAATGTGAACTGATGTTCAAAAATAAAACATTTGAAAACGGACCATTTTCCACATTTCTGAAGCATGACGTAATGGGGGGGTGTTATCTCTTTTGTCGAAAATCAGCCGTTTTTGCTCGAACATTAAATGCCTCCAAATGGTATTTAATTAACTTCCCGGGGTGAAGAAACCCTTTTTGAGAACTCAGAGTGAGTAAATTGGCCATTTTCATGCACTTTTAACCATTCCATAAATCTTGTGTTTAGGGCCCCTGGAAGCATGAAAATCACTTTAAACATGCTAATTTTAGCTCTAACACTGATGATCCACCTACAAATGTGAACTGACGTTAAAAAATAAAACATTTGAAAACGGACCATTTTCCACATTTCTGAAGCATGACGTAATGGGGGGGTGTTATCTCTTTTGTCAAAAATCAGCTGTTTTTGATTGAACATTAAATGCCTCCAAATAGTATTTAATTCACTTCCCGAGCCCCTGGAAGCATGAAAATCACTTTAAACATGCTAATTTTAGCTCTAACACTGATGATCCACCTACAAATGTGAACTGATGTTCAAAAATAAAACATTTGAAAATGGACCATTTTCCACATTTCTGAAGCATGACGTAATGGGGGGGTGTTATCTCTTTTGTCGAAAATCAGCCGTTTTTGCTCGAACATTAAATGCCTCCAAATGGTATTTAATTAACTTCCCGGGGTGAAGAAACCCTTTTTGAGAACTCAGAGTGAGAAAATTGGCCATTTTCATGCACTTTTAACCATTCCATAAATCTTGTGTTTAAGGCCCCTGGAAGCATGAAAATCACTTTAAACATGCTAATTTTAGCTCTAACACTGATGATCCACCTACAAATGTGAACTGACGTTCAAAAATAAAACATTTGAAAACGGACCATTTTCCACATTTCTGAAGCATGACGTAATGGGGGGGTGTTATCTCTTTTGTCGAAAATCAGCCGTTTTTGCTCTAACATTAAATGCCTCCAAATGGTATTTAATTAACTTCCCGGGGTGAAGAAACCCTTTTTGAGAACTCAGAGTGAGTAAATTGGCCTTTTTCATGCACTTTTAACCATTCCATAAATCTTGTGTTTAGGGCCCCTGGAAGCATGAAAATCACTTTAAACATGCTAATTTTAGCTCTAACACTGATGATCCACCTACAAATGTGAACTGACGTTCAAAAATAAAACATTTGAAAACGGACCATTTTCCACATTTCTGAAGCATGACGTAATGGGGGGGTGTTATCTCTTTTGTCAAAAATCAGCTGTTTTTGCTTGAACATTAAATGCCTCCAAATAGTATTTAATTCACTTCCCGAGCCCCTGGAAGCATGAAAATCACTTTAAACATGCTAATTTTAGCTCTAACACTGATGATCCACCTACAAATGTGAACTGACGTTCAAAAATAAAACATTTGAAAACGGACCATTTTCCACATTTCTGAAGCATGACGTAATGGGGGGGTGTTATCTCTTTTGTCAAAAATCAGCTGTTTTTGATTGAACATTAAATGCCTCCAAATAGTATTTAATTCACTTCCCGAGCCCCTGTAAGCATGAAAATCACTTTAAACATGTTAATTTTAGCTCTAACACTGATGATCCAACTACAAATGTGAACTGATGTTCAAAAATAAAACATTTGAAAACGGACCATTTTCCACATTTCTGAAGCATGACGTAATGGGGGGGTGTTATCTCTTTTGTCGAAAATCAGCCGTTTTTGCTCGAACATTAAATGCCTCCAAATGGTATTTAATTAACTTCCCGGGGTGAAGAAACCCTTTTTGAGAACTCAGAGTGAGTAAATTGGCCATTTTCATGCACTTTTAACCATTCCATAAATCTTGTGCTTAGGGCCCCTGAAAGCATGAAAATCACTTTAAACATGCTAATTTTAGCTCTAACACTGATGATCCACCTACAAATGTGAACTGACGTTCAAAAATAAAACATTTGAAAACGGACCATTTTCCACATTTCTGAAGCATGACGTAATGGGGGGGTGTTATCTCTTTTGTCAAAAATCAGCTGTTTTTGCTTGAACATTAAATGCCTCCAAATAGTATTTAATTCACTTCCCGAGCCCCTGGAAGCATGAAAATCACTTTAAACATGCTAATTTTAGCTCTAACACTGATGATCCACCTACAAATGTGAACTGACGTTCAAAAATAAAACATTTGAAAACGGACCATTTTCCACATTTCTGAAGCATGACGTAATGGGGGGGTGTTATCTCTTTTGTCGAAAATCAGCAGTTTTTGCTCGAACATTAAATGCCTCCAAATGGTATTTAATTAACTTCCCGGGGTGAAGAAACCCTTTTTGAGAACTCAGAGTGAGTAAATTGGCCATTTTCATGCACTTTTAACCATTCCATAAATCTTGTGTTTAGGGCCCCTGTGATGTAAATAATTAATTTACTCTCTTAATTTCTATGCAGGTAAGTACTTAATCAATAATAACTCAATCGAAATGAAGGAAAACAGAGTCCGTGGTGTAAGAGTTTCTAAGGGTTTTATTCCTCATAAAGGAATCAGGATATCATGTTCTGACCACCACACAGGATGTCAGAAGGGATAGATGAGCGCGCCGTCGTTTATTGACAATACATAGCTTATATACTTGATTTACATCATAATGTTCAATGTAAGAGGCGTAACAGCTGAGAGAAGACAAGATAACAGTATACACGTGGTGCTAGTACATCATCAAGAGGCGTAAACTAGGCGTGTGTGCTAGAAACGTCACTGATAGGTGACGCAAGTGGGTGGCACCAAGGGGTGGTGCTAACAGAATGTTGCAATGTCAGCGGAAATTGGAAGCTTGGATGCGCGCGCAGCTGCATGACGTGTGATAGACGGGGTGCAGGGGACTTGACATTTACACTGGCGGAAAGAGACAGAAGTCTGGCATGTCAGATCAACTTGTGCTTCTATCATATCCGATATCTGATGTTTAGGAACTAAGCTATCTGGGCAGAAAGGTCTCTAGAGCAGAAGCTATTCTATACTTGCTGTGAGTGCGTGTATAAGCGCCTGAGTGTCTGTATGAGAAGCGTGGGGGCATGGGGCCTTCCATGGAAGCATGGCAACAGAGGCTATGAATTACTTGCATAAAGACAGGTCGGCCCTTTAGCCCTGTAGCTGAGGAAGGATGTTTACTGAAGCTAGCAGGCCGGAATGTATCTTCGGGGAGGAAAACAGATAACTCGAAGGTTATAGTCAATCTTGGCAGGCAGCAGGCTGAGCTGAGCACGGAGGGCCGCGCTAGAAGTAAGTCAGAGTTCACGGGTACGGGGGCTGCTTGGGCAGAGGCCCTCGCAGTCAGAAGCCAGAAAAGAGGCTCGGTGGCAGAGATTCAGGGCCTACTTTCAGCCAGGCTGAAAAACGTAGGAGTACACTTCAAAAAGACGTTGGCATAGCATACTTAGGAACGGACCATCAAACCCATTCATGGTGGGTCTGAAAGAGGACAAGTTAACGTTGGACGCAAATGTATTTGCGTCTTCATAGCTGGTACAGGAGGGAAGTTACATGCACTTTTAACTCGTACATGGAGTCGGTGGGGTACTCGCTAGGGAACACAACATGACCATAAAATTTATATTACCTCATTCCCTCCTTGTTCCCTACGGACCCTTCATGATATATCGATCCTCATAAATCGATCAGTTTGTTCTTGTAACATTATATGTTCGTCTTTCTTTCTTTGACTGTTTGAGAGGCAACTGGAATGCTCAATGCAGGATGTGGCACACAGTCCACATATCGCTGGCCCACACTGCAGGCACAGGCAACAACTGAATACTATAACAAGGCCAATGCCTAGGAACGATAAGATCTTCCATCCCCAAGCTGTCAACGTAGTCCAGAACCAACCGGACCAAGTCCAGGTGCCTGGATTCTGATGTGTCTGATTTGCAATTTTATGTAAACGGGTGATAGCTTGATAGACAGATGGTGCGTTTTGTGGAATGAAAACACAGCAACTTGACCCGATGACCTTACAAGCTCCACCTCTATCTGCCAAGATGACGTCAATCACGAGACGATTTTGAAGGACAACAGTCCGTATAGCAGACTGCTCCTCTGTTAAGTTACCTAGAGCGGAGGCAGTTTCGTTCACTACTGCTTCAAGTGTTCTCGTTAATCTGCGTATTAATTTACTGTTTTGGACAGGTCCTAGGAAGAAAAAGAATCCTTTATTGAAATCAGTGTACTGTTCCCATGCCGTTTCTGTGTAGTCGACAAGGGGAATATCTCTTTTGGGTCTATTCGGTGCTAGATTCGTATTTCTATGGTAATCAGGAGGAGCTAGGAAAACAGGTGGCAGAAGGAAGGCAATGTAACAGGTACCATCCCAATCTGGAGGCAAACGTATGTATGCGGTATGACCACAAACAAAGTAGGAATGACTGATAGCTTTAAAGGACGATTTACCATGGTCACTGAACTCGACCACAGTAGTGCATTTACTATGACCTACGTGTACTGAACCTTTCTTGCTAACACATAATTCACCTGTGACTGGTAGTACTAACATATGGGGCAGAACTGGAGCAGTTTCAGATTCAACAGTGAGGATCATAAGGCTAATTGTGTAATTACCTAATCCATATACTTCATTTTCTAGATCAGTTCCTATTCGAGTGGGAAGTCCCTCTTGATCAGGATAACAGACGTTGAGCAGGACTAAGTTCAAGTTTCCCCAAACCCAGCCCCCATCGAAAACAGCAATATCAGGATCTAAAGAATTAATTATTTTAAACCATGCTCCACAGGAGCCATTGTGAGTGAATGGGTACGGAAAGAGAGGCAGAGCTCCCTTGTAATTCTGGTAGGGAGGGAGTCGACCACATATCCAACAGTCTGTAGCATTATTTGTCTGATGGGAATGGTGTAACATACTAATGAATGTATTGTTGCGCAGCGCAAGTCTGTAAGAGAGTTCATGTGCAGGAAGTTCACTAAAAGTGTGTTCAGCAGAGACATTGTAAGCAGATTGTTCACGCCTGAAAATAGGCCAGTACATAGGAAGCAGAATGCTGGCAATAATAATTAGAATACTCAGAATAAACATGATTATTAGTGTCACTATGCAGTGACTACGAAGTGATTTGCAATATGTTCTTCTCTTTTCCTCTCTCTCTCTAACTCGATCTAGGGGATACATGTCAGAAACTATTTAACCGATTCACCTAAGGGAGGACTTAAACAATTAAACTGTCTGACTTGCTAGATCGAAGCTTCATTCGGTAAAGTTCTTGAGGAGTCTTTTCTCTTTTAGGCACAGTAACGTCTTGTGCTTCAACACAGTCTTTGGTGGGGGTGGACGAGTCAGAGTCCTGTTTCAGTCCGTTTTTTAGTTCATTGCATAGTTTGATGTGACTCGTGTGGACCCACCCCTTTCTCCCCTCGATTTTCACGGCGGTCCTAGTGGTAAGCAGAACGGTCTTTGGAGACTTCCAGCGGGGCTCCAGCGGACTTTTCCGGTCGAAATTCCGGACGACTACCAGGTCACCTGGGCGGACCTCATGCGCCTTTACATCGGTGTTGTCAGGGAAGGCTGCGGCAACCTGTGAACGACATGATTGGAGTGCAGACATCAAGGAGGCAAGGTAATCTGTCAACATGTTACAATCAATATCAGTGATCTTTTTCGGAACGGGCGTCCCCCACATATTCGGCGGTCTGCCAAAGACCACTTCGTACGGGGATAGCCCTGATCTCGAGTGGGCGACCATCCTCATGTAGAATAGTGCCACGGGCAGGGCGACTATCCAGTCGACCCCTTTTTCCTGACAGATCTTGGCAAGACGGATTTTTAGTGTCTGATTATGCCTTTCTACAAGGCCAGCTGCTTCGGGATGTCGGACACAGTGGAACCTCCACTGATATCCTAGCAAGAGGGAAACTTGTTTCATCAACTCGGACGAGAACGGCTGTCCGTTATCTGAGTACACGACACGGGGCAAACCGTACCGTGGGAAGAATTCACGAACCAACTGTCTGGCAGTGGTCGGAGCAGTGTAGTCTGGGACTGGGTATGCTTCGGTCCAGCGGGACAGAGCACAAACAATTACAAGGACATACTTGAATCCTCTACAGCTATTCATCTGGATATAATCCATCTGGAGGACTTCAAAAGGGTGATCGGGAGGATGAAATCCACCTTGCTCAACAGGGACGCTTTTACCTGGATTGAACTGACAACAGATCATGCAAGTACGCACTTTCTGTTTTGCTGCTGCTCGTAAGTGTTTGTTGTACCAGAGATTCTGTAAACTGTCTAACATGGCTTTCTCTCCAAGATGGGCAGGACTATGTGCTGTATTTATCATGACTTGAACCATTGAGTCGGGGAGAAACCATATAGATTTTCCCTTCGTCACCCAACCTTGATCTGTCTGAATCCCTCCTAGTTCAGTCCATTTCTTTATCTCCTCTGGAGTAGCATGTGTCTGGATATCAATTACATCTAGGGTGGGATCTCTAACTGCCATACACTGGGTCTGGACTATTGTCTTTGTCACATCAGTAGTCTGGGTGTAAGTCAATGCTGTATGTTTTGCTGTCTGGTCTGCCAGGTCGTTACCCTGGGAAACAGAATCTGTGACTTTAGTATGTGCCTTACACTTCATGACTGATATGCCCGAGGGCAAATGTATTGCTTCTAACAGTGCTTGAATGAGGGGGCCATGTTGTATCTTGGCCCCATGGGAAGTCAGAAAACCTCGTTCTTGCCAGAGGACTCCGAAGTCGTGTACAACTCCGAAGGCATAGCGGGAATCTGTGTATATGTTAACATTTCTGTTCTTGGCTAGAATACAGGCTCGAGTCAGAGCGATGAGCTCTGCTGCTTGAGCAGACAGTGTGTCAATACGATGTGTTTCTTTAATTTCAGTTTCAGTGGTCACGGCGTACGCGGCCACTAATTCTCCTGTACTTGTTCTCATGCATGAACCGTCCACATAAAGTGTCAGGTCTGGATTTGTCAATGGGACATCTGTTAAGTCTCGTCTAGGCTTAGTTACTGCATTAATTATTTCTATACAATCATGCGGAGCTGGATCTGTCATAACTGTAGGTAACAGTGTTGCGGGGTTCAGGATGCTGCAACGTCTGATTTCTATGTGTGGCTGGAATAGTGTTAATTCATAACCTGTCAGTCGTGCTATAGTTAAGTGTTGAGTCTGGGTTCTGTTTAACAAAACCTCTACAGAATGTGGTACTTGAACTGTTAACTGATGACCTAAAACAATTGAATCACTTTGTCTTATTGCTAACGCTGTTGCTGCTACTGACTTTAAGCACGCAGGGAGTGCTTGAGCTACTGAATCCAATGTACTAGAAAAATAAGCACAAGGCTTATGTGAACCTGCTTGGTCTTGAGTGAGGACAGACAACGCTGTGCCATCACGTTCTGTAACAAAAAGTGTAAACGGTTTGCTGTAACATGGTGTCGCTAAAACTGGTGCTTGGCATAAAACTTTCTTTAATTCTTCAAAAGCTTGTGTGTGTTCCTGAGTCCAAGGGAGGACAGTCGAAGTCGCTGCCTCCTGTGTCGTTAACTGGATGAGTGGTTTAGCTAGAAATGCATACTGGGGAATCCATTGTCTGCAGTACGAGGTGAGGCCTATGAAGGCCCGCACTTCCTTTTGTGTCTTGGGTTGCGGCATGTTCACAATTAACTGAATGCGATCGGGAGTGAGCTGTCTCCCCACTTTGGACAGCAAGTGACCCAAGTACACAACTTGCTGAACACAGAATTGTAGCTTCGAAGGAGACACCTTGTGTCCCTTGTCGGCCAGGAAATGTAAAACTGTCAGTGATGCTTTTTCACATTCGGGCTCACTTCGTGCGGTGATCAGCAGATCATCGACGTATTGTAGTAAAGCGGTGTTAACTGGCATTTGAATACAATCTAGTTGTCTTTTCAGTGCTTGACTATAGATGCTGGGGCTTTCTGTGAATCCTTGAGGTGCGCGCGAAAATTTGAAACTGCGTCCATTTAAACAGAATCCGAAGAGATATTGGCTCTCTGGATCAATAGGCACGCTGAAGAAGGCGTTCTTGAGATCAATTACAGTAAAGAACGTTGCTTCTGAATCAATAGCAGTCAATAGAGATGATATATCGGGGACCACAGGATACTGTGGGATAATGCATTTATTCAATTCTCGGAGATCAATCACCAGCCGATATACTGGCGGTGCATTGGGATCAGTACGTTTAAGAATCGGAATGATGGGTGAGTTACAGATATTGGAGTCGGTCTCGACGACCACTCCTTGGGCAATGAGCTCTTCAATGATTTTCAGTAAAGCCGCTACAGCATCGGGTGGTAACTTGTATTGTCTGATTCTGGGTAATACAACACCTGCCTTGAGGGTAACGCGGTATGGTGTAATGTGCATACATCCTACATCAGTTGGGCCTTTTGCCCACAAGTAATCAGGTACATTTTTCAATCTGACGTCAAACTCACGAAGGACGTAATGACCCTTGAAATCCCGCAGAAAGAGTCTAACTCCCTCCGGGGAGCAGCATATTATAGCCCCTAGAGCCTTCAGTGTTTTAATTCCTAACAGATTTTCCGGACATGATTTTGTTAGTAACAGGTCTGTAACGCGTGATAATGGACCCACAGCCAGGGGAACTGGTTCTGAGACTTCATTTACAATAGGTTGTCCTGAAAAACCAAGGGAAACATTTTGTGAGCCTGAGAGGGGTGCCCCTGGAACTTCGTCATGACTTATTGTAGTGCGACTTGCCCCTGTGTCAATTAAAAACTTTCTATCTTTCCCCAATACTTGACTGTGTACATAAGGACCTTCTTGATCTACAGGAATCTCGATAAGAGGCAAGCCACCTTCCCTCTCTAGGCTGTTTCATGTATATCGGGAATATTCGGGGTAAGCAGACTGGGCATACTGGTACATCTGTTGTGAGACTTGCTGAGTTGCAGCAATGGGCTGTGGCTGTGGTACTGCTACGGTCTGTGCTGTCTGTGCGGATGCATGCATGGGCTGTGTATTCTGTGTAGACTGATGCTGGTTATGGTCTTGTCTAGGCGGATGCGGTCTCTCTTTAGTTTTACCTGTCGCTATGTTATGTTTCAGAACTGTACATTCGTGTACGTAGTGACCTGGCTGCTTGCAATAATTGCATGTCCCTTTAACAGGAGCTGCAGTGTGACTTGTCTGGGTCGTACCTTTTCTGTGACTGTCGGATGGAACCGTCTGGGCTACTAACATTTTCATTTTCGTGTCTTTCATACGTTTCTGTTCCTGATCTTGTTCTTCCCTAATTCTATTCTGGTGATATTGTAACATTTGTAACATCTGGGATGGCGTATTTGCTTGCCATGTACTCTCGACTTTATACACTCTATTTTTAACTAACGGTAGGGAATTCTCTACTAACTTTGATACGAAAAGATGTGGGTACGACTCGCTACTTGGCTGGAGGCCACTATTGATAATAAAACATTTCTCGAATCTTGAATAAAAGTCGCTAGTATCTTCATCATGTTTCTGTTTACAGGACGAGATTGCATCCCAATCCTCCTTTCTAGTTGTCAATAATCTGGGCAGGACCTGTACTATTAAACCTGGTAATGCTTTAGTTTTGTCCCCAAGGCCTAACCCTGGAACCCGTTTCTTTTCTTCATCCTCTATTTCTGCCCAGGCAATCTTTGCGTCTCCCACCTCCCAGTCCTTTTCCTTTAATTTCTCGAATATACCCGTAGGCAATAATACTTTCAACATTTTCATGATATCATCATATGTGTAGTCCCCCATCAGTAACATGTCTTTGAGCTCTCTATGAAAACCTGCAGGGTCTTTATCATGGCACGGTACTAATTTCTTCATTTCTAACAGTTCTAATTTAGTTAGAGGCGTGTGTACATACACGCGTTTCAAAATTTTATCCTCACCCATAACAGGGTGCACTTCTCGCAAGGGGTTCTGACTTTCAATACCACCCCCGCACTGCATATGGTACATTTTCCTTTCTGGAGGTGGGGCGGGAACATATTCAGGACTTACAAAGGTGTCATATCTGCGTCGTTGTTCTAGAATTATTTGAACTAATTTAGTGCTTAGGCCTCTCCATCTATCCATCAGTAGTGCTTCTAGTGTCTCATGTAAGGGACCTGGATCGGAATAATGTTTTCTGTACTTAATGAGAAGGTGCTGAATCATATATATACCTGCTAATTTCTGTTCGTCGGGGGAGAGGTTCAGAAATGTCTGTGCTACGGTGTCATCATTATATATGTCTGTATTTTCGGCCCATGATACCGCTGATCGGGCTAATTCTTGTTCATCCATAGAATTGAGTACATGGTACCCAACTCGATCTCGAAGCCGTTTATCAGTTTCCTGGAACTGATGTTCAGCAGAATTCGGATTCGTTAAGGCAGAGAAGAAAACTCTCTTGCTTTCTGGACGGATACCCTTCCTAAGATAAGTTCCCTTACCTACATATGCTATAGTGCTTGTAGTCGGTTCTAGTTCTTCAGATTCTTCTTCCTCCTCGGAGGGAGCCTTTTCTTTCTCTTTCTCGTGTACTGCTATCACTGCTTTCTTAATCTTTTTATACATGGCCTCTATGCAATTTTGTCTGTCATGTTTTCCATCGGCTATATTTTGACCCCACTTGTTCAATGCATCCAATTCACTCTGCTCTGTTCCGGGCCTGTCTCGTTCTCTTATTAGACAATTTATGAAAAATCGTAGTATCAGTGCTTGCATGGTAACTTTCTGTTTCTCCAGGGCATCCTTAATACTGTCGGGGTCCTTTCCCGTTTGAACGAACTCATATATTCTATCTAGGTGCTCCTTCATTCCTGCATAACATAACAAACTATCAGTAGCAGATCTTAACCGTAAAGACGCTAATATCATTAAGTCGTCCTGTCCAGGTTCTGGATCATATCTACAAACTGACATATTTTCTTTTAGTGCATCAAGACGGGATGAATTAGAAGAACGGGGGGATCTGTGCGTAAAAGGACTCTGCATACCTCTGAGATTTAATCTGTGAGTCGGTGGCGGGGTCTGGAGACCCGCGGTCGCACCTCCTGAAGCGGAAACTTGGGCATTATCTCTGTGTGTAGTCAGTATCTGAATTTGTCTTTTAGTAGGATCTGATTGAAGTGGTTTCGGCAGATCAGTTTTAGGTGAGGGAAGTGGCGGAGCTGGCGGAACGGGACTAGTCTTTTTCGGTGTCGGCTGAGAGTGATCTTGGGGGGCAGTACCACCCCCGGCCCTGTCAGTAGGCAGGGCACGAACAGGCAGATTGGTGTAAGCTGGCGCTACATCTTCGAGATATGAATTTAGGAATATGTCTTTAGTAGTCTTATGCATTACTTTAGTTGGAACTAATGGTGACGGCAAATTTTTCGGTATTTCTGAAATGGCGTCAGGGGTACCATCGGCCAAAAGATACATGTTGTTCACTTTGCCATTTAGGATACGATCTATTTGTTCTACTTTTACTCGAATTCCCTCAGTAACTAATTCGTTTTCTTGGGCCTTTTCTGATTCTTTAAGCCTGTCTTCTCTACGGAGTGCTCTATCAGCACGCTTACGTGATTCCTTACGCCAAAATTCTATGGCGTCTTTCTGAGATTGTCTAGCTTTCTTTTTCCGTAATATTTCTTCTACCTTTATGATGCACTCGGCATCCCATGTTCCGTTAACTGGCCATCGGTATCTTTCCTCTAGGTGCTTGGTATAATCTGTCCATAACTCTAGATACAAGATGGCGTCTATGCCATGCTTATTATACATGAAATTACCTGGAGTGTCCCTAGGGGGGATTGGAATTTCTTCCTCTAACATCCCTTTCCTAGTTCCTATCTGCTTTAATTTGTTAAAAAACGGCATTGTGCCTACTTGATACTGAAATGCTTGATCCTTAATACTTAATTTCGCCTGTAACTATTTAAACAAAAAAACACAATAATACACAAGAACAATCACATTCATACCACGACATTAATCACATGAAACATTTAAAGACATAGCTAACTTCCCCCTACTCTGAATGTACCGCTCAACGATACAGATACACTGCTGTAACAGTGCAGAAATTCGGAATACTTTATATACTGCTAAACAGTACAGATACACTGCCTAAAAACAGTGCAGACCGGACTTGCGTACCCAAACCCGTCTAGATACGACCCAGCAATGGTACTCACCGGGAAGCACGGAAAACAGAAGGCCTCGGAAACTCGACTGGACTCGACTCGGAACTTCGGAAAACTTCGGAAAACTTCGGAAAACTTCGGAAAACTTCGGAAAACTGGTGGGCCTCTTCACACCTCGGACCTTGCTTCCTTCGGCTGGGCTCTGGTCGGGATCCTCCGCACTCCTCACCGCCTCGTCTGGGCACTGATCGCAGTCTTCGTCACCTCCGTGTGTCAGAGGGGGATGCAGGAAATCCTGCCAGTACACGTGTTGTCCGTCTAACTGATGGCAGGGGACACGGACTGCAACGCACCTTCCGGCGCGTGAGGTGGGGGAGGGGTCCCTATTCGGGCGCCAGAATGACTGTAAAT
Source organism: Lissotriton vulgaris (assembly GCF_964263255.1). Taxonomy (NCBI): domain Eukaryota; kingdom Metazoa; phylum Chordata; class Amphibia; order Caudata; family Salamandridae; genus Lissotriton; species Lissotriton vulgaris. Next base: position 237,852 of record NW_028241489.1, on the reverse strand, counting down.
AATTAATTTACTCTCTTAATTTCTATGCAGGTAAGTACTTAATCAATAATAACTCAATCGAAATGAAGGAAAACAGAGTCCGTGGTGTAAGAGTTTCTAAGGGTTTTATTCCTCATAAAGGAATCAGGATATCATGTTCTGACCACCACACAGGATGTCAGAAGGGATAGATGAGCGCGCCGTCGTTTATTGACAATACATAGCTTATATACTTGATTTACATCATAATGTTCAATGTAAGAGGCGTAACAGCTGAGAGAAGACAAGATAACAGTATACACGTGGTGCTAGTACATCATCAAGAGGCGTAAACTAGGCGTGTGTGCTAGAAACGTCACTGATAGGTGACGCAAGTGGGTGGCACCAAGGGGTGGTGCTAACAGAATGTTGCAATGTCAGCGGAAATTGGAAGCTTGGATGCGCGCGCAGCTGCATGACGTGTGATAGACGGGGTGCAGGGGACTTGACATTTACACTGGCGGAAAGAGACAGAAGTCTGGCATGTCAGATCAACTTGTGCTTCTATCATATCCGATATCTGATGTTTAGGAACTAAGCTATCTGGGCAGAAAGGTCTCTAGAGCAGAAGCTATTCTATACTTGCTGTGAGTGCGTGTATAAGCGCCTGAGTGTCTGTATGAGAAGCGTGGGGGCATGGGGCCTTCCATGGAAGCATGGCAACAGAGGCTATGAATTACTTGCATAAAGACAGGTCGGCCCTTTAGCCCTGTAGCTGAGGAAGGATGTTTACTGAAGCTAGCAGGCCGGAATGTATCTTCGGGGAGGAAAACAGATAACTCGAAGGTTATAGTCAATCTTGGCAGGCAGCAGGCTGAGCTGAGCACGGAGGGCCGCGCTAGAAGTAAGTCAGAGTTCACGGGTACGGGGGCTGCTTGGGCAGAGGCCCTCGCAGTCAGAAGCCAGAAAAGAGGCTCGGTGGCAGAGATTCAGGGCCTACTTTCAGCCAGGCTGAAAAACGTAGGAGTACACTTCAAAAAGACGTTGGCATAGCATACTTAGGAACGGACCATCAAACCCATTCATGGTGGGTCTGAAAGAGGACAAGTTAACGTTGGACGCAAATGTATTTGCGTCTTCATAGCTGGTACAGGAGGGAAGTTACATGCACTTTTAACTCGTACATGGAGTCGGTGGGGTACTCGCTAGGGAACACAACATGACCATAAAATTTATATTACCTCACCTGGAAGCATGAAAATCACTTTAAACATGCTAATTTTAGCTCTAACACTGATGATCCACCTACAAATGTGAACTGACGTTCAAAAATAAAACATTTGAAAACGGACCATTTTCCACATTTCTGAAGCATGACGTAATGGGGGGGTGTTATCTCTTTTGTCAAAAATCAGCTGTTTTTGATTGAACATTAAATGCCTCCAAATAGTATTTAATTCACTTCCCGAGCCCCTGGAAGCATGAAAATCACTTTAAACATGCTAATTTTAGCTCTAACACTGATGATCCACCTACAAATGTGAACTGACGTTCAAAAATAAAACATTTGAAAGCGGACCATTTTCCACATTTCTGAAGCATGACGTAATGGGGGGGTTGTTATCTCTTTTGTCGAAAATTAGCCGTTTTTGCTCGAACATTAAATGCCTCCAAATGGTATTTAATTAACTTCCCGGGGTGAAGAAACCCTTTTTGAGAACTCAGAGTGAGTAAATTGGCCATTTTCATGCACTTTTAACCATTCCATAAATCTTGTGTTTAGGGCCCCTGGAAGCATAAAAATCACTTTAAACATGCTAATTTTAGCTCCAACACTGATGATCCACCTACAAATGTGAACTGACATTCAAAAATAAAACATTTTAAAACGGACCATTTTCCACATTTCTGAAGCATGACTTAATGGGGGGGTGTTATCTCTTTTGTCAAAAATCAGCTGTTTTTGATTGAACATTAAATGCCTTCAAATAGTATTTAATTCACTTCCCGAGCCCCTGGAAGCATGACCATCACTATAAACATGCTAATTTTAGCTCTAACACTGATGATCCACCTACAAATGTGAACTGACGTTCAAAAATAAAACATTTGAAAACGGACCATTTTCCACATTTCTGAAGCATGATGTAATGGGGGGGGTATGATCTCTTTTGTCGAAAATCAGCCGTTTTTGCTCGAACAATAAATGCCTCCAAATGGTATTTAATTAACTTCCCGGGGTGAAGAAACCCTTTTTGAGAACTCAGAGTGAGTAAATTAGCCATTTTCATGCACTTTTAACCATTCCATAAATCTTGTGTTTAGGGCCCCTGGAAGCATGAAAATCACTTTAAACATGCTAATTTTAGCTCTAACACTGATGATCCACCTACAAATGTGAACTGACGTTCAAAAATAAAACATTTGAAAACGGACCATTATCCACATTTCTGAAGCATGACGTAATGGGGGGGTGTTATCTCTTTTGTCAAAGATCAGCTGTTTTTGATTGAACATTAAATGCCTCCAAATAGTATTTAATTCACTTCCCGAGCCCCTGGAAGCATGAAAATCACTTTAAACATGCTAATTTTAGCTCTAACTCTGATGATCCACCTACAAATGTGAACTGACGTTCAAAAATAAAACATTTGAAAACGGACCATTTTCCACATTTCTGAAGCATGACGTAATGGGGGGGGTGTTATCTCTTTTGTCGAAAATCAGCCGTTTTTGCTCGAACATTAAATGCCTCCAAATGGTATTTAATTAACTTCCCGGGGTGAAGAAACCCTTTTTAAGAACTCAGAGTGAGTAAATTGGCCATTTTCATGCACTTTTAACCATTCCATAAATCTTGTGTTTAGGGCCCCTGGAAGCATGAAAATCACTTTAAACATGCTAATTTTAGCTCTAACACTGATGATCCACCTACAAATGTGAACTGACGTTCAAAAATAAAACATTTGAAAACGGACCATTTTCCACATTTCTGAAGCATGACGTAATGGGGGGGTGTTATCCCTTTTGTCAAAAATCAGCTGTTTTTGATTGAACATTAAATGCCTCCAAATAGTATTTAATTCACTTCCCGAGCCCCTGGAAGCATGAAAATCACTTTAAACATGCTAATTTTAGCTCTAACACTGATGATCCACCTACAAATGTGAACTGACGTTCAAAAATAAAACATTTGAAAACGGACCATTTTCCACATTTCTGAAGCATGACGTAATGGGGGGGTGTTATCTCTTTTGTCGAAAATCAGCAGTTTTTGCTCGAACATTAAATGCCTCCAAATGGTATTTAATTAACTTCCCGGGGTGAAGAAACCCTTTTTGAGAACTCAGAGTGAGTAAATTGGCCATTTTCATGCACTTTTAACCATTCCATAAATCTTGTGTTTAGGGCCCCCGGAAGCATGAAAATCACTTTAAACATGCTAATTTTAGCTCTAACACTGATGATCCACCTACAAATGTGAACTGACGTTCAAAAATAAAACATTTGAAAACGGACCATTTTCCACATTTCTGAAGCATGACGTAATGGGGGGGTGTTATCTCTTTTGTCGAAAATTAGCCGTTTTTGCTCGAACATTAAATGCCTCCAAATGGTATTTAATTAACTTCCCGGGGTGAAGAAACCCTTTTTGAGAACTCAGAGTGAGTAAATTGGCCATTTTCATGCACTTTTAACCATTCCATAAATCTTGTGTTTAGGGCCCCCGGAAGCATGAAAATCACTTTAAACATGCTAATTTTAGCTCTAACACTGATGATCCACCTACAAATGTGAACTGACGTTCAAAAATAAAACATTTGAAAACGGACCATTTTCCACATTTCTGAAGCATGACGTAATGGGGGGGTGTTATCTCTTTTGTCGAAAATTAGCCGTTTTTGCTCGAACATTAAATGCCTCCAAATGGTATTTAATTAACTTCCCGGGGTGAAGAAACCCTTTTTGAGAACTCAGAGTGAGTAAATTGGCCATTTTCATCCACTTTTAACCATTCCATAAATCTTGTGTTTAGGGCCCCTGGAAGCATGAAAATCACTTTAAACATGCTAATTTTAGCTCCAACACTGATGATCCACCTACAAATGTGAACTGACATTCAAAAATAAAACTTTTTAAAACGGACCATTTTCCACATTTCTGAAGCATGACGTAATGGGGGGGTGTTATCTCTTTTGTCAAAAATCAGCTCTTTTTGCTTGAACATTAAATGCCTTCAAATAGTATTTAATTCACTTCCCGAGCCCCTGGAAGCATGAACATCACTATAAACATGCTAATTTTAGCTCTAACACTGATGATCCACCTACAAATGTGAACTGACGTTCCAAAATAAAACATTTGAAAACGGACCATTTTCCACATTTCTGAAGCATGACTTAATGGGGGGGGTGTTATCTCTTTTGTCGAAAATCAGCCGTTTCTGCTCGAACATTAAATGCCTCCAAATGGTATTTAATTAACTTCCCGGGGTGAAGAAACACTTTTTGAGAACTCAGAGTGAGTAAATTGGCCATTTTCATGCACTTTTAACCATTCCATAAATCTTGTGTTTAGGGCCCCTGGAAGCATGAAAATCACTTTAAACATGCTAATTTTAGCTCCAACACTGATGATCCACCTACAAATGTGAACTGACATTCAAAAATAAAACATTTGAAAACGGACCATTTTCCACATTTCTGAAGCATGACGTAATGGGGGGGTGTTATCTCTTTTGTCAAAAATCAGCTGTTTTTGATTGAACATTAAATGCCTCCAAATAGTATTTAATTCACTTCCCGAGCCCCTGGAAGCATGAAAATCACTTTAAACATGCTAATTTTAGCTCTAACACTGATGATCCACCTACAAATGTGAACTGACGTTCAAAAATAAAACATTTGAAAACGGACCATTTTCCACATTTCTGAAGCATGATGTAATGGGGGGGTATGATCTCTTTTGTCGAAAATCAGCCGTTTTTGCTCGAACATTAAATGCCTCCAAATGGTATTTAATTAACTTCCCGGGGTGAAGAAACCCTTTTTGAGAACTCAGAGTGAGTAAATTGGCCATTTTCATGCACTTTTAACCATTCCATAAATCTTGTGTTTAGGGCCCCTGGAAGCATGAAAATCACTTTAAACATGCTAATTTTAGCTCTAACACTGATGATCCACCTACAAATGTGAACTGACGTTAAAAAATAAAACATTTGAAAACGGACCATTTTCCACATTTCTGAAGCATGACGTAATGGGGGGGTGTTATCTCTTTTGTCAAAAATCAGCTGTTTTTGATTGAACATTAAATGCCTCCAAATAGTATTTAATTCACTTCCCGAGCCCCTGGAAGCATGAAAATCACTTTAAACATGCTAATTTTAGCTCTAACACTGATGATCCACCTACAAATGTGAACTGAAGTTCAAAAATAAAACATTTGAAAACGGACCATTTTCCACATTTCTGAAGCATGACGTAATGGGGGGGTGTTATCTCTTTTGTCGAAAATCAGCCGTTTTTGCTCGAACATTAAATGCCTCCAAATGGTATTTAATTAACTTCCCGGGGTGAAGAAACCCTTTTTGAGAACTCAGAGTGAGAAAATTGGCCATTTTCATGCACTTTTAACCATTCCATAAATCTTGTGTTTAAGGCCCCTGAAAGCATGAAAATCACTTTAAACATGCTAATTTTAGCTCTAACACTGATGATCCACCTACAAATGTGAACTGACGTTCAAAAATAAAACATTTGAAAACGGACCATTTTCCACATTTCTGAAGCATGACGTAATGGGGGGGTGTTATCTCTTTTGTCGAAAATCAGCCGTTTTTGCTCTAACATTAAATGCCTCCAAATGGTATTTAATTAACTTCCCGGGGTGAAGAAACCCTTTTTGAGAACTCAGAGTGAGTAAATTGGCCTTTTTCATGCACTTTTAACCATTCCATAAATCTTGTGTTTAGGGCCCCTGGAAGCATGAAAATCACTTTAAACATGCTAATTTTAGCTCTAACACTGATGATCCACCTACAAATGTGAACTGACGTTCAAAAATAAAACATTTGAAAACGGACCATTTTCCACATTTCTGAAGCATGACGTAATGGGGGGGTGTTATCTCTTTTGTCAAAAATCAGCTGTTTTTGCTTGAACATTAAATGCCTCCAAATAGTATTTAATTCACTTCCCGAGCCCCTGGAAGCATGAAAATCACTTTAAACATGCTAATTTTAGCTCTAACACTGATGATCCACCTACAAATGTGAACTGACGTTCAAAAATAAAACATTTGAAAACGGACCATTTTCCACATTTCTGAAGCATGACGTAATGGGGGGGTGTTATCTCTTTTGTCGAAAATCAGCCGTTTTTGCTCGAACATTAAATGCCTCCAAATGGTATTTAATTAACTTCCCGGGGTGAAGAAACCCTTTTTGAGAACTCAGAGTGAGTAAATTGGCCATTTTCATGCACTTTTAACCATTCCATAAATCTTGTGTTTAGGGCCCCTAGAAGCATGAAAATCACTTTAATCATGCTAATTTTAGCTCTAACACTGATGATCCACCTACAAATGTGAACTGACGTTCAAAAATAAAACATTTGAAAACGGACCATTTTCCACATTTCTGAAGCATGACGTAATGGGGGGGTGTTATCTCTTTTGTCAAAAATCAGCTGTTTTTGCTTGAACATTAAATGCCTCCAAATAGCATTTAATTAACTTCCCGAGCCCCTGGAAGCATGAAAATCACTTTAAACATGCTAATTTTAGCTCTAACACTGATGATCCACCTACAAATGTGAACTGACGTTCAAAAATAAAACATTTGAAAACGGACCATTTTCCACATTTCTGAAGCATGACGTAATGGGGGGGGGTGTTATCTCTTTTGTCGAAAATCAGCCGTTTTTGCTCGAACATTAAATGCCTCCAAATGGTATTTAATTAACTTTCTGGGGTGAAGAAACCCTTTTTGAGAACTCAGAGTGAGTAAATTGGCCATTTTCATGCACTTTTAACCATTCCATAAATCTTGTGTTTAGGGCCCCTGGAAGCATGAAAATCACTTTAAACATGCTAATTTTAGCTCCAACACTGATGATCCACCTACAAATGTGAACTGACGTTCAAAAATAAAACATTTTAAAACGGACCATTTTCCACATTTCTGAAGCATGACGTAATGGGGGGGTGTTATCTCTTTTGTCAAAAATCAGCTGTTTTTGATTGAACATTAAATGACTCCAAATAGTATTTAATTCACTTCCCGAGCCTCTGGAAGCATGAACATCACTATAAACATGCTAATTTTAGCTCTAACACTGATGATCCACCTACAAATGTGAACTGACGTTCCAAAATAAAACATTTGAAAACGGACCATTTTCCACATTTCTGAAGCATGACTTAATGGGGGGGGGGTGTTATCTCTTTTGTCGAAAATCAGCCGTTTCTGCTCGAACATTAAATGCCTCCAAATGGTATTTAATTAACTTCCCGGGGTGAAGAAACACTTTTTGAGAACTCAGAGTGAGTAAATTGGCCATTTTCATGCACTTTTAACCATTCCATAAATCTTGTGTTTAGGGCCCCTGGAAGCATGAAAATCACTTTAAACATGCTAATTTTAGCTCTAACACTGATGATCCACCTACAAATGTGAACTGACGTTCAAAAATAAAACATTTGAAAACGGACCATTTTCCACATTTCTGAAGCATGACGTAATGGGGGGGTGTTATCTCTTTTGTCGAAAATCAGCCGTTTTTGCTCGAACATTAAATGCCTCCAAATGGTATTTAATTAACTTCCCGGGGTGAAGAAACCCTTTTTGAGAACTCAGAGTGAGTAAATTGGCCATTTTCATGCACTTTTAATCATTCCATAAATCTTGTGTTTAGGGCCCCTGGAAGCATGAAAATCACTTTAAACATGCTAATTTTAGCTCTAACACTGATGATCCACCTACAAATGTGAACTGACGTTCAAAAATAAAACATTTGAAAACGGACCATTTTCCACATTTCTGAAGCATGACGTAATGGGGGGGTGTTATCTCTTTTGTCAAAAATCAGCTGTTTTTGATTGAACATTAAATGCCTCCAAATAGTATTTAATTCACTTCCCGAGCCCCTGTAAGCATGAAAATCACTTTAAACATGTTAATTTTAGCTCTAACACTGATGATCCAACTACAAATGTGAACTGATGTTCAAAAATAAAACATTTGAAAACGGACCATTTTCCACATTTCTCAAGCATGACGTAATGGGGGGGTGTTATCTCTTTTGTCGAAAATCAGCCGGTTTTGCTCGAACATTAAATGCCTCCAAATGGTATTTAATTAACTTCCCGGGGTGAAGAAACCCTTTTTGAGAACTCAGAGTGAGTAAATTGGCCATTTTCATGCACTTTTAACCATTCCATAAATCTTGTGCTTAGGGCCCCTGAAAGCATGAAAATCACTTTAAACATGCTAATTTTAGCTCTAACACTGATGATCCACCTACAAATGTGAACTGACGTTCAAAAATAAAACATTTGAAAACGGACCATTTTCCACATTTCTGAAGCATGACGTAATGGGGGGGTGTTATCTCTTTTGTCAAAAATCAGCTGTTTTTGCTTGAACATTAAATGCCTCCAAATAGTATTTAATTCACTTCCCGAGCCCCTGGAAGCATGAAAATCACTTTAAACATGCTAATTTTAGCTCTAACACTGATGATCCACCTACAAATGTGAACTGACGTTCAAAAATAAAACATTTGAAAACGGACCATTTTCCACATTTCTGAAGCATGACGTAATGGGGGGGTGTTATCTCTTTTGTCGAAAATCAGCAGTTTTTGCTCGAACATTAAATGCCTCCAAATGGTATTTAATTAACTTCCCGGGGTGAAGAAACCCTTTTTGAGAACTCAGAGTGAGTAAATTGGCCATTTTCATGCACTTTTAACCATTCCATAAATCTTGTGTTTAGGGCCCCCGGAAGCATGAAAATCACTTTAAACATGCTAATTTTAGCTCTAACACTGATGATCCACCTACAAATGTGAACTGACGTTCAAAAATAAAACATTTGAAAACGGACCATTTTCCACATTTCTGAAGCATGACGTAATGGGGGGGTGTTATCTCTTTTGTCGAAAATTAGCCGTTTTTGCTCGAACATTAAATGCCTCCAAATGGTATTTAATTAACTTCCCGGGGTGAAGAAACCCTTTTTGAGAACTCAGAGTGAGTAAATTGGCCATTTTCATCCACTTTTAACCATTCCATAAATCTTGTGTTTAGGGCCCCTGGAAGCATGAAAATCACTTTAAACATGCTAATTTTAGCTCCAACACTGATGATCCACCTACAAATGTGAACTGACATTCAAAAATAAAACTTTTTAAAACGGACCATTTTCCACATTTCTGAAGCATGACGTAATGGGGGGGGTGTTATCTCTTTTGTCAAAAATCAGCTCTTTTTGCTTGAACATTAAATGCCTTCAAATAGTATTTAATTCACTTCCCGAGCCCCTGGAAGCATGAACATCACTATAAACATGCTAATTTTAGCTCTAACACTGATGATCCACCTACAAATGTGAACTGACGTTCCAAAATAAAACATTTGAAAACGGACCATTTTCCACATTTCTGAAGCATGACTTAATGGGGGGGGTGTTATCTCTTTTGTCGAAAATCAGCCGTTTCTGCTCGAACATTAAATGCCTCCAAATGGTATTTAATTAACTTCCCGGGGTGAAGAAACACTTTTTGAGAACTCAGAGTGAGTAAATTGGCCATTTTCATGCACTTTTAACCATTCCATAAATCTTGTGTTTAGGGCCCCTGGAAGCATGAAAATCACTTTAAACATGCTAATTTTAGCTCCAACACTGATGATCCACCTACAAATGTGAACTGACATTCAAAAATAAAACATTTGAAAACGGACCATTTTCCACATTTCTGAAGCATGACGTAATGGGGGGGTGTTATCTCTTTTGTCAAAAATCAGCTGTTTTTGATTGAACATTAAATGCCTCCAAATAGTATTTAATTCACTTCCAGAGCCCCTGGAAGCATGAAAATCACTTTAAACATGCTAATTTTAGCTCTAACACTGATGATCCACCTACAAATGTGAACTGACGTTCAAAAATAAAACATTTGAAAACGGACCATTTTCCACATTTCTGAAGCATGATGTAATGGGGGGGTATGATCTCTTTTGTCGAAAATCAGCCGTTTTTGCTCGAACATTAAATGCCTCCAAATGGTATTTAATTAACTTCCCGGGGTGAAGAAACCCTTTTTGAGAACTCAGAGTGAGTAAATTGGCCATTTTCATGCACTTTTAACCATTCCATAAATCTTGTGTTTAGGGCCCCTGGAAGCATGAAAATCACTTTAAACATGCTAATTTTAGCTCTAACACTGATGATCCACCTACAAATGTGAACTGACGTTAAAAAATAAAACATTTGAAAACGGACCATTTTCCACATTTCTGAAGCATGACGTAATGGGGGGGTGTTATCTCTTTTGTCAAAAATCAGCTGTTTTTGATTGAACATTAAATGCCTCCAAATAGTATTTAATTCACTTCCCGAGCCCCTGGAAGCATGAAAATCACTTTAAACATGCTAATTTTAGCTCTAACACTGATGATCCACCTACAAATGTGAACTGATGTTCAAAAATAAAACATTTGAAAACGGACCATTTTCCACATTTCTGAAGCATGACGTAATGGGGGGGTGTTATCTCTTTTGTCGAAAATCAGCCGTTTTTGCTCGAACATTAAATGCCTCCAAATGGTATTTAATTAACTTCCCGGGGTGAAGAAACCCTTTTTGAGAACTCAGAGTGAGAAAATTGGCCATTTTCATGCACTTTTAACCATTCCATAAATCTTGTGTTTAAGGCCCCTGAAAGCATGAAAATCACTTTAAACATGCTAATTTTAGCTCTAACACTGATGATCCACCTACAAATGTGAACTGACGTTCAAAAATAAAACATTTGAAAACGGACCATTTTCCACATTTCTGAAGCATGACGTAATGGGGGGGTGTTATCTCTTTTGTCGAAAATCAGCCGTTTTTGCTCTAACATTAAATGCCTCCAAATGGTATTTAATTAACTTCCCGGGGTGAAGAAACCCTTTTTGAGAACTCAGAGTGAGTAAATTGGCCTTTTTCATGCACTTTTAACCATTCCATAAATCTTGTGTTTAGGGCCCCTGGAAGCATGAAAATCACTTTAAACATGCTAATTTTAGCTCTAACACTGATGATCCACCTACAAATGTGAACTGACGTTCAAAAATAAAACATTTGAAAACGGACCATTTTCCACATTTCTGAAGCATGACGTAATGGGGGGGTGTTATCTCTTTTGTCAAAAATCAGCTGTTTTTGCTTGAACATTAAATGCCTCCAAATAGTATTTAATTCACTTCCCGAGCCCCTGGAAGCATGAAAATCACTTTAAACATGCTAATTTTAGCTCTAACACTGATGATCCACCTACAAATGTGAACTGACGTTCAAAAATAAAACATTTGAAAACGGACCATTTTCCACATTTCTGAAGCATGACGTAATGGGGGGGTGTTATCTCTTTTGTCGAAAATCAGCCGTTTTTGCTCGAACATTAAATGCCTCCAAATGGTATTTAATTAACTTCCCGGGGTGAAGAAACCCTTTTTGAGAACTCAGAGTGAGTAAATTGGCCATTTTCATGCACTTTTAACCATTCCATAAATCTTGTGTTTAGGGCCCCTAGAAGCATGAAAATCACTTTAATCATGCTAATTTTAGCTCTAACACTGATGATCCACCTACAAATGTGAACTGACGTTCAAAAATAAAACATTTGAAAACGGACCATTTTCCACATTTCTGAAGCATGACGTAATGGGGGGGTGTTATCTCTTTTGTCAAAAATCAGCTGTTTTTGCTTGAACATTAAATGCCTCCAAATAGCATTTAATTAACTTCCCGAGCCCCTGGAAGCATGAAAATCACTTTAAACATGCTAATTTTAGCTCTAACACTGATGATCCACCTACAAATGTGAACTGACGTTCAAAAATAAAACATTTGAAAACGGACCATTTTCCACATTTCTGAAGCATGATGTAATGGGGGGGTATGATCTCTTTTGTCGAAAATCAGCCGTTTTTGCTCGAACATTAAATGCCTCCAAATGGTATTTAATTAACTTCCCGGGGTGAAGAAACCCTTTTTGAGAACTCAGAGTGAGTAAATTGGCCATTTTCATGCACTTTTAACCATTCCATAAATCTTGTGTTTAGGGCCCCTGGAAGCATGAAAATCACTTTAAACATGCTAATTTTAGCTCTAACACTGATGATCCACCTACAAATGTGAACTGACGTTAAAAAATAAAACATTTGAAAACGGACCATTTTCCACATTTCTGAAGCATGACGTAATGGGGGGGTGTTATCTCTTTTGTCAAAAATCAGCTGTTTTTGATTGAACATTAAATGCCTCCAAATAGTATTTAATTCACTTCCCGAGCCCCTGGAAGCATGAAAATCACTTTAAACATGCTAATTTTAGCTCTAACACTGATGATCCACCTACAAATGTGAACTGATGTTCAAAAATAAAACATTTGAAAACGGACCATTTTCCACATTTCTGAAGCATGACGTAATGGGGGGGTGTTATCTCTTTTGTCGAAAATCAGCCGTTTTTGCTCGAACATTAAATGCCTCCAAATGGTATTTAATTAACTTCCCGGGGTGAAGAAACCCTTTTTGAGAACTCAGAGTGAGAAAATTGGCCATTTTCATGCACTTTTAACCATTCCATAAATCTTGTGTTTAAGGCCCCTGAAAGCATGAAAATCACTTTAAACATGCTAATTTTAGCTCTAACACTGATGATCCACCTACAAATGTGAACTGACGTTCAAAAATAAAACATTTGAAAACGGACCATTTTCCACATTTCTGAAGCATGACGTAATGGGGGGGTGTTATCTCTTTTGTCGAAAATCAGCCGTTTTTGCTCTAACATTAAATGCCTCCAAATGGTATTTAATTAACTTCCCGGGGTGAAGAAACCCTTTTTGAGAACTCAGAGTGAGTAAATTGGCCTTTTTCATGCACTTTTAACCATTCCATAAATCTTGTGTTTAGGGCCCCTGGAAGCATGAAAATCACTTTAAACATGCTAATTTTAGCTCTAACACTGATGATCCACCTACAAATGTGAACTGACGTTCAAAAATAAAACATTTGAAAACGGACCATTTTCCACATTTCTGAAGCATGACGTAATGGGGGGGTGTTATCTCTTTTGTCAAAAATCAGCTGTTTTTGCTTGAACATTAAATGCCTCCAAATAGTATTTAATTCACTTCCCGAGCCCCTGGAAGCATGAAAATCACTTTAAACATGCTAATTTTAGCTCTAACACTGATGATCCACCTACAAATGTGAACTGACGTTCAAAAATAAAACATTTGAAAACGGACCATTTTCCACATTTCTGAAGCATGACGTAATGGGGGGGTGTTATCTCTTTTGTCGAAAATCAGCCGTTTTTGCTCGAACATTAAATGCCTCCAAATGGTATTTAATTAACTTCCCGGGGTGAAGAAACCCTTTTTGAGAACTCAGAGTGAGTAAATTGGCCATTTTCATGCACTTTTAACCATTCCATAAATCTTGTGTTTAGGGCCCCTAGAAGCATGAAAATCACTTTAATCATGCTAATTTTAGCTCTAACACTGATGATCCACCTACAAATGTGAACTGACGTTCAAAAATAAAACATTTGAAAACGGACCATTTTCCACATTTCTGAAGCATGACGTAATGGGGGGGTGTTATCTCTTTTGTCAAAAATCAGCTGTTTTTGCTTGAACATTAAATGCCTCCAAATAGCATTTAATTAACTTCCCGAGCCCCTGGAAGCATGAAAATCACTTTAAACATGCTAATTTTAGCTCTAACACTGATGATCCACCTACAAATGTGAACTGACGTTCAAAAATAAAACATTTGAAAACGGACCATTTTCCACATTTCTGAAGCATGACGTAATGGGGGGGGTGTTATCTCTTTTGTCGAAAATCAGCCGTTTTTGCTCGAACATTAAATGCCTCCAAATGGTATTTAATTAACTTTCTGGGGTGAAGAAACCCTTTTTGAGAACTCAGAGTGAGTAAATTGGCCATTTTCATGCACTTTTAACCATTCCATAAATCTTGTGTTTAGGGCCCCTGGAAGCATGAAAATCACTTTAAACATGCTAATTTTAGCTCCAACACTGATGATCCACCTACAAATGTGAACTGACGTTCAAAAATAAAACATTTTAAAACGGACCATTTTCCACATTTCTGAAGCATGACGTAATGGGGGGGTGTTATCTCTTTTGTCAAAAATCAGCTGTTTTTGATTGAACATTAAATGACTCCAAATAGTATTTAATTCACTTCCCGAGCCTCTGGAAGCATGAACATCACTATAAACATGCTAATTTTAGCTCTAACACTGATGATCCACCTACAAATGTGAACTGACGTTCCAAAATAAAACATTTGAAAACGGACCATTTTCCACATTTCTGAAGCATGACTTAATGGGGGGGGGGTGTTATCTCTTTTGTCGAAAATCAGCCGTTTCTGCTCGAACATTAAATGCCTCCAAATGGTATTTAATTAACTTCCCGGGGTGAAGAAACACTTTTTGAGAACTCAGAGTGAGTAAATTGGCCATTTTCATGCACTTTTAACCATTCCATAAATCTTGTGTTTAGGGCCCCTGGAAGCATGAAAATCACTTTAAACATGCTAATTTTAGCTCTAACACTGATGATCCACCTACAAATGTGAACTGACGTTCAAAAATAAAACATTTGAAAACGGACCATTTTCCACATTTCTGAAGCATGACGTAATGGGGGGGTGTTATCTCTTTTGTCGAAAATCAGCCGTTTTTGCTCGAACATTAAATGCCTCCAAATGGTATTTAATTAACTTCCCGGGGTGAAGAAACCCTTTTTGAGAACTCAGAGTGAGTAAATTGGCCATTTTCATGCACTTTTAATCATTCCATAAATCTTGTGTTTAGGGCCCCTGGAAGCATGAAAATCACTTTAAACATGCTAATTTTAGCTCTAACACTGATGATCCACCTACAAATGTGAACTGACGTTCAAAAATAAAACATTTGAAAACGGACCATTTTCCACATTTCTGAAGCATGACGTAATGGGGGGGTGTTATCTCTTTTGTCAAAAATCAGCTGTTTTTGATTGAACATTAAATGCCTCCAAATAGTATTTAATTCACTTCCCGAGCCCCTGTAAGCATGAAAATCACTTTAAACATGTTAATTTTAGCTCTAACACTGATGATCCAACTACAAATGTGAACTGATGTTCAAAAATAAAACATTTGAAAACGGACCATTTTCCACATTTCTGAAGCATGACGTAATGGGGGGGTGTTATCTCTTTTGTCGAAAATCAGCCGTTTTTGCTCGAACATTAAATGCCTCCAAATGGTATTTAATTAACTTCCCGGGGTGAAGAAACCCTTTTTGAGAACTCAGAGTGAGTAAATTGGCCATTTTCATGCACTTTTAACCATTCCATAAATCTTGTGCTTAGGGCCCCTGAAAGCATGAAAATCACTTTAAACATGCTAATTTTAGCTCTAACACTGATGATCCACCTACAAATGTGAACTGACGTTCAAAAATAAAACATTTGAAAACGGACCATTTTCCACATTTCTGAAGCATGACGTAATGGGGGGGTGTTATCTCTTTTGTCAAAAATCAGCTGTTTTTGCTTGAACATTAAATGCCTCCAAATAGTATTTAATTCACTTCCCGAGCCCCTGGAAGCATGAAAATCACTTTAAACATGCTAATTTTAGCTCTAACACTGATGATCCACCTACAAATGTGAACTGACGTTCAAAAATAAAACATTTGAAAACGGACCATTTTCCACATTTCTGAAGCATGACGTAATGGGGGGGTGTTATCTCTTTTGTCAAAAATCAGCTGTTTTTGATTGAACATTAAATGCCTCCAAATAGTATTTAATTCACTTCCCGAGCCCCTGGAAGCATGAAAATCACTTTAAACATGCTAATTTTAGCTCTAACACTGATGATCCACCTACAAATGTGAACTGACGTTCAAAAATAAAACATTTGAAAGCGGACCATTTTCCACATTTCTGAAGCATGACGTAATGGGGGGGGTGTTATCTCTTTTGTCGAAAATTTGCCGTTTTTGCTCGAACATTAAATGCCTCCAAATGGTATTTAATTAACTTCCCGGGGTGAAGAAACCCTTTTTGAGAACTCAGAGTGAGTAAATTGGCCATTTTCATGCACTTTTAACCATTCCATAAATCTTGTGTTTAGGGCCCCTGGAAGCATAAAAATCACTTTAAACATGCTAATTTTAGCTCCAACACTGATGATCCACCTACAAATGTGAACTGACATTCAAAAATAAAACATTTTAAAACGGACCATTTTCCACATTTCTGAAGCATGACTTAATGGGGGGGTGTTATCTCTTTTGTCAAAAATCAGCTGTTTTTGATTGAACATTAAATGCCTTCAAATAGTATTTAATTCACTTCCCGAGCCCCTGGAAGCATGAACATCACTATAAACATGCTAATTTTAGCTCTAACACTGATGATCCACCTACAAATGTGAACTGACGTTCAAAAATAAAACATTTGAAAACGGACCATTTTCCACATTTCTGAAGCATGATGTAATGGGGGGGTATGATCTCTTTTGTCGAAAATCAGCCGTTTTTGCTCGAACAATAAATGCCTCGAAATGGTATTTAATTAACTTCCCGGGGTGAAGAAACCCTTTTTGAGAACTCAGAGTGAGTAAATTAGCCATTTTCATGCACTTTTAACCATTCCATAAATCTTTTGTTTAGGGCCCCTGGAAGCATGAAAATCACTTTAAACATGCTAATTTTAGCTCTAACACTGATGATCCACCTACAAATGTGAACTGACGTTAAAAAATAAAACATTTGAAAACGGACCATTTTCCACATTTCTGAAGCATGACGTAATGGGGGGGTGTTATCTCTTTTGTCAAAAATCAGCTGTTTTTGATTGAACATTAAATGCCTCCAAATAGTATTTAATTCACTTCCCGAGCCCCTGGAAGCATGAAAATCACTTTAAACATGCTAATTTTAGCTCTAACACTGATGATCCACCTACAAATGTGAACTGATGTTCAAAAATAAAACATTTGAAAATGGACCATTTTCCACATTTCTGAAGCATGACGTAATGGGGGGGTGTTATCTCTTTTGTCAAAAATCAGCTGTTTTTGATTGAACATTAAATGCCTCCAAATAGTATTTAATTCACTTCCCGAGCCCCTGGAAGCATGAAAATCACTTTAAACATGCTAATTTTAGCTCTAACACTGATGATCCACCTACAAATGTGAACTGACATTCCAAAATAAAACATTTGAAAACGGACCATTTTCCACATTTCTGAAGCATGACGTAATGGGGGGGTGTTATCTCTTTTGTCGAAAATCAGCCGTTTTTGCTCGAACATTAAATGCCTCCAAATGGTATTTAATTAACTTCCCGGGGTGAAGAAACCCTTTTTGAGAACTCAGAGTGAGTAAATTGGCCATTTTCATGCACTTTTAACCATTCCATAAATCTTGTGTTTAAGGCCCCTGGAAGCATGAAAATCACTTTAAACATGCTAATTTTAGCTCTAACACTGATGATCCACCTACAAATGTGAACTGACGTTCAAAAATAAAACATTTGAAAACGGACCATTTTCCACATTTCTGAAGCATGACGTAATGGGGGGGTGTTATCTCTTTTGTCGAAAATCAGCCGTTTTTGCTCTAACATTAAATGCCTCCAAATGGTATTTAATTAACTTCCCGGGGTGAAGAAACCCTTTTTGAGAACTCAGAGTGAGTAAATTGGCCTTTTTCATGCACTTTTAACCATTCCATAAATCTTGTGTTTAGGGCCCCTGGAAGCATGAAAATCACTTTAAACATGCTAATTTTAGCTCTAACACTGATGATCCACCTACAAATGTGAACTGACGTTCAAAAATAAAACATTTGAAAACGGACCATTTTCCACATTTCTGAAGCATGACGTAATGGGGGGGTGTTATCTCTTTTGTCAAAAATCAGCTGTTTTTGCTTGAACATTAAATGCCTCCAAATAGTATTTAATTCACTTCCCGAGCCCCTGGAAGCATGAAAATCACTTTAAACATGCTAATTTTAGCTCTAACACTGATGATCCACCTACAAATGTGAACTGACGTTCAAAAATAAAACATTTGAAAACGGACCATTTTCCACATTTCTGAAGCATGACGTAATGGGGGGGTGTTATCTCTTTTGTCGAAAATCAGCCGTTTTTGCTCGAACATTAAATGCCTCCAAATGGTATTTAATTAACTTCCCGGGGTGAAGAAACCCTTTTTGAGAACTCAGAGTGAGTAAATTGGCCATTTTCATGCACTTTTAACCATTCCATAAATCTTGTGTTTAGGGCCCCTAGAAGCATGAAAATCACTTTAATCATGCTAATTTTAGCTCTAACACTGATGATCCACCTACAAATGTGAACTGACGTTCAAAAATAAAACATTTGAAAACGGACCATTTTCCACATTTCTGAAGCATGACGTAATGGGGGGGTGTTATCTCTTTTGTCAAAAATCAGCTGTTTTTGCTTGAACATTAAATGCCTCCAAATAGCATTTAATTAACTTCCCGAGCCCCTGGAAGCATGAAAATCACTTTAAACATGCTAATTTTAGCTCTAACACTGATGATCCACCTACAAATGTGAACTGATGTTCAAAAATAAAACATTTGAAAACAGACCATTTTCCACATTTCTGAAGCATGACGTAATGGGGGGGGTGTTATCTCTTTTGTCGAAAATCAGCCGTTTTTGCTCGAACATTAAATGCCTCCAAATGGTATTTAATTAACTTTCTGGGGTGAAGAAACCCTTTTTGAGAACTCAGAGTGAGTAAATTGGCCATTTTCATGCACTTTTAACCATTCCATAAATCTTGTGTTTAGGGCCCCTGGAAGCATGAAAATCACTTTAAACATGCTAATTTTAGCTCCAACACTGATGATCCACCTACAAATGTGAACTGACGTTCAAAAATAAAACATTTTAAAACGGACCATTTTCCACATTTCTGAAGCATGACGTAATGGGGGGGTGTTATCTCTTTTGTCAAAAATCAGCTGTTTTTGATTGAACATTAAATGACTCCAAATAGTATTTAATTCACTTCCCGAGCCTCTGGAAGCATGAACATCACTATAAACATGCTAATTTTAGCTCTAACACTGATGATCCACCTACAAATGTGAACTGACGTTCCAAAATAAAACATTTGAAAACGGACCATTTTCCACATTTCTGAAGCATGACTTAATGGGGGGGGGGTGTTATCTCTTTTGTCGAAAATCAGCCGTTTCTGCTCGAACATTAAATGCCTCCAAATGGTATTTAATTAACTTCCCGGGGTGAAGAAACACTTTTTGAGAACTCAGAGTGAGTAAATTGGCCATTTTCATGCACTTTTAACCATTCCATAAATCTTGTGTTTAGGGCCCCTGGAAGCATGAAAATCACTTTAAACATGCTAATTTTAGCTCTAACACTGATGATCCACCTACAAATGTGAACTGACGTTCAAAAATAAAACATTTGAAAACGGACCATTTTCCACATTTCTGAAGCATGACGTAATGGGGGGGTGTTATCTCTTTTGTCGAAAATCAGCCGTTTTTGCTCGAACATTAAATGCCTCCAAATGGTATTTAATTAACTTCCCGGGGTGAAGAAACCCTTTTTGAGAACTCAGAGTGAGTAAATTGGCCATTTTCATGCACTTTTAATCATTCCATAAATCTTGTGTTTAGGGCCCCTGGAAGCATGAAAATCACTTTAAACATGCTAATTTTAGCTCTAACACTGATGATCCACCTACAAATGTGAACTGACGTTCAAAAATAAAACATTTGAAAACGGACCATTTTCCACATTTCTGAAGCATGACGTAATGGGGGGGGTGTTATCTCTTTTGTCAAAAATCAGCTGTTTTTGATTGAACATTAAATGCCTCCAAATAGTATTTAATTCACTTCCCGAGCCCCTGTAAGCATGAAAATCAATTTAAACATGTTAATTTTAGCTCTAACACTGATGATCCAACTACAAATGTGAACTGATGTTCAAAAATAAAACATTTGAAAACGGACCATTTTCCACATTTCTGAAGCATGACGTAATGGGGGGGTGTTATCTCTTTTGTCGAAAATCAGCCGTTTTTGCTCGAACATTAAATGCCTCCAAATGGTATTTAATTAACTTCCCGGGGTGAAGAAACCCTTTTTGAGAACTCAGAGTGAGTAAATTGGCCATTTTCATGCACTTTTAACCATTCCATAAATCTTGTGCTTAGGGCCCCTGAAAGCATGAAAATCACTTTAAACATGCTAATTTTAGCTCTAACACTGATGATCCACCTACAAATGTGAACTGACGTTCAAAAATAAAACATTTGAAAACGGACCATTTTCCACATTTCTGAAGCATGACGTAATGGGGGGGTGTTATCTCTTTTGTCAAAAATCAGCTGTTTTTGCTTGAACATTAAATGCCTCCAAATAGTATTTAATTCACTTCCCGAGCCCCTGGAAGCATGAACATCACTATAAACATGCTAATTTTAGCTCTAACACTGATGATCCACCTACAAATGTGAACTGACGTTCAAAAATAAAACATTTGAAAACGGACCATTTTCCACATTTCTGAAGCATGATGTAATGGGGGGGTATGATCTCTTTTGTCGAAAATCAGCCGTTTTTGCTCGAACAATAAATGCCTCCAAATGGTATTTAATTAACTTCCCGGGGTGAAGAAACCCTTTTTGAGAACTCAGAGTGAGTAAATTAGCCATTTTCATGCACTTTTAACCATTCCATAAATCTTTTGTTTAGGGCCCCTGGAAGCATGAAAATCACTTTAAACATGCTAATTTTAGCTCTAACACTGATGATCCACCTACAAATGTGAACTGACGTTAAAAAATAAAACATTTGAAAACGGACCATTTTCCACATTTCTGAAGCATGACGTAATGGGGGGGTGTTATCTCTTTTGTCAAAAATCAGCTGTTTTTGATTGAACATTAAATGCCTCCAAATAGTATTTAATTCACTTCCCGAGCCCCTGGAAGCATGAAAATCACTTTAAACATGCTAATTTTAGCTCTAACACTGATGATCCACCTACAAATGTGAACTGATGTTCAAAAATAAAACATTTGAAAATGGACCATTTTCCACATTTCTGAAGCATGACGTAATGGGGGGGTGTTATCTCTTTTGTCAAAAATCAGCTGTTTTTGATTGAACATTAAATGCCTCCAAATAGTATTTAATTCACTTCCCGAGCCCCTGGAAGCATGAAAATCACTTTAAACATGCTAATTTTAGCTCTAACACTGATGATCCACCTACAAATGTGAACTGACATTCCAAAATAAAACATTTGAAAACGGACCATTTTCCACATTTCTGAAGCATGACGTAATGGGGGGGTGTTATCTCTTTTGTCGAAAATCAGCCGTTTTTGCTCGAACATTAAATGCCTCCAAATGGTATTTAATTAACTTCCCGGGGTGAAGAAACCCTTTTTGAGAACTCAGAGTGAGTAAATTGGCCATTTTCATGCACTTTTAACCATTCCATAAATCTTGTGTTTAAGGCCCCTGGAAGCATGAAAATCACTTTAAACATGCTAATTTTAGCTCTAACACTGATGATCCACCTACAAATGTGAACTGACGTTCAAAAATAAAACATTTGAAAACGGACCATTTTCCACATTTCTGAAGCATGACGTAATGGGGGGGTGTTATCTCTTTTGTCAAAAATCAGCTGTTTTTGCTTGAACATTAAATGCCTCCAAATAGTATTTAATTCACTTCCCGAGCCCCTGGAAGCATGAAAATCACTTTAAACATGCTAATTTTAGCTCTAACACTGATGATCCACCTACAAATGTGAACTGACGTTCAAAAATAAAACATTTGAAAACGGACCATTTTCCACATTTCTGAAGCATGACGTAATGGGGGGGGGTGTTATCTCTTTTGTCGAAAATCAGCCGTTTTTGCTCTAACATTAAATGCCTCCAAATGGTATTTAATTAACTTCCCGGGGTGAAGAAACCCTTTTTGAGAACTCAGAGTGAGTAAATTGGCCATTTTCATGCACTTTTAACCATTCCATAAATCTTGTGTTTAGGGCCCCTGGAAGCATGAAAATCACTTTAAACATGCTAATTTTAGCTCTAACACTGATGATCCACCGACAAATGTGAACTGACGTTCAAAAATAAAACATTTGAAAACGGACCATTTTCCACATTTCTGAAGCATGACGTAATGGGGGGGTGTTATCTCTTTTGTCAAAAATCAGCTGTTTTTGCTTGAACATTAAATGCCTCCAAATAGTATTTAATTCACTTCCCGAGCCCCTGGAAGCATGAAAATCACTTTAAACATGCTAATTTTAGCTCTAACACTGATGATCCACCTACAAATGTGAACTGACGTTCAAAAATAAAACATTTGAAAACGGACCATTTTCCACATTTCTGAAGCATGACGTAATGGGGGGGTGTTATCTCTTTTGTCGAAAATTAGCCGTTTTTGCTCGAACATTAAATGCCTCCAAATGGTATTTAATTAACTTCCCGGGGTGAAGAAACCCTTTTTGAGAACTTAGAGTGAGTAAATTGGCCATTTTCATGCACTTTTAACCATTCCATAAATCTTGTGTTTAGGGCCCCTGGAAGCATAAAAATCACTTTAAACATGCTAATTTTAGCTCCAACACTGATGATCCACCTACAAATGTGAACTGACATTCAAAAATAAAACATTTTAAAACGGACCATTTTCCACATTTCTGAAGCATGACGTAATGGGGGGGTGTTATCTCTTTTGTCAAAAATCAGCTGTTTTTGATTGAACATTAAATGCCTCCAAATAGTATTTAATTCACTTCCCGAGCCCCTGGAAGCATGAAAATCACTTTAAACATGCTAATTTTAGCTCTAACACTGATGATCCACCTACAAATGTGAACTGATGTTCAAAAATAAAACATTTGAAAATGGACCATTTTCCACATTTCTGAAGCATGACGTAATGGGGGGGTGTTATCTCTTTTGTCAAAAATCAGCTGTTTTTGATTGAACATTAAATGCCTCCAAATAGTATTTAATTCACTTCCCGAGCCCCTGGAAGCATGAAAATCACTTTAAACATGCTAATTTTAGCTCTAACACTGATGATCCACCTACAAATGTGAACTGACATTCCAAAATAAAACATTTGAAAACGGACCATTTTCCACATTTCTGAAGCATGACGTAATGGGGGGGTGTTATCTCTTTTGTCGAAAATCAGCCGTTTTTGCTCGAACATTAAATGCCTCCAAATGGTATTTAATTAACTTCCCGGGGTGAAGAAACCCTTTTTGAGAACTCAGAGTGAGTAAATTGGCCATTTTCATGCACTTTTAACCATTCCATAAATCTTGTGTTTAAGGCCCCTGGAAGCATGAAAATCACTTTAAACATGCTAATTTTAGCTCTAACACTGATGATCCACCTACAAATGTGAACTGACGTTCAAAAATAAAACATTTGAAAACGGACCATTTTCCACATTTCTGAAGCATGACGTAATGGGGGGGTGTTATCTCTTTTGTCAAAAATCAGCTGTTTTTGCTTGAACATTAAATGCCTCCAAATAGTATTTAATTCACTTCCCGAGCCCCTGGAAGCATGAAAATCACTTTAAACATGCTAATTTTAGCTCTAACACTGATGATCCACCTACAAATGTGAACTGACGTTCAAAAATAAAACATTTGAAAACGGACCATTTTCCACATTTCTGAAGCATGACGTAATGGGGGGGGTGTTATCTCTTTTGTCGAAAATCAGCCGTTTTTGCTCTAACATTAAATGCCTCCAAATGGTATTTAATTAACTTCCCGGGGTGAAGAAACCCTTTTTGAGAACTCAGAGTGAGTAAATTGGCCATTTTCATGCACTTTTAACCATTCCATAAATCTTGTGTTTAGGGCCCCTGGAAGCATGAAAATCACTTTAAACATGCTAATTTTAGCTCTAACACTGATGATCCACCGACAAATGTGAACTGACGTTCAAAAATAAAACATTTGAAAACGGACCATTTTCCACATTTCTGAAGCATGACGTAATGGGGGGGTGTTATCTCTTTTGTCAAAAATCAGCTGTTTTTGCTTGAACATTAAATGCCTCCAAATAGTATTTAATTCACTTCCCGAGCCCCTGGAAGCATGAAAATCACTTTAAACATGCTAATTTTAGCTCTAACACTGATGATCCACCTACAAATGTGAACTGACGTTCAAAAATAAAACATTTGAAAACGGACCATTTTCCACATTTCTGAAGCATGACGTAATGGGGGGGTGTTATCTCTTTTGTCGAAAATTAGCCGTTTTTGCTCGAACATTAAATGCCTCCAAATGGTATTTAATTAACTTCCCGGGGTGAAGAAACCCTTTTTGAGAACTTAGAGTGAGTAAATTGGCCATTTTCATGCACTTTTAACCATTCCATAAATCTTGTGTTTAGGGCCCCTGGAAGCATAAAAATCACTTTAAACATGCTAATTTTAGCTCCAACACTGATGATCCACCTACAAATGTGAACTGACATTCAAAAATAAAACATTTTAAAACGGACCATTTTCCACATTTCTGAAGCATGACGTAATGGGGGGGTGTTATCTCTTTTGTCAAAAATCTGCTGTTTTTGATTGAACATTAAATGCCTTCAAATAGTATTTAATTCACTTCCCGAGCCCCTGGAAGCATGAACATCACTATAAACATGCTAATTTTAGCTCTAACACTGATGATCCACCTACAAATGTGAACTGACGTTCAAAAATAAAACATTTGAAAACGGACCATTTTCCACATTTCTGAAGCATGATGTAATGGGGGGGTATGATCTCTTTTGTCGAAAATCAGCCGTTTTTGCTCGAACAATAAATGCCTCCAAATGGTATTTAATTAACTTCCCGGGGTGAAGAAACCCTTTTTGAGAACTCAGAGTGAGTAAATTGGCCATTTTCATGCACTTTTAACCATTCCATAAATCTTTTGTTTAGGGCCCCTGGAAGCATGAAAATCACTTTAAACATGCTAATTTTAGCTCTAACACTGATGATCCACCTACAAATGTGAACTGACGTTAAAAAATAAAACATTTGAAAACGGACCATTTTCCACATTTCTGAAGCATGACGTAATGGGGGGGTGTTATCTCTTTTGTCAAAAATCAGCTGTTTTTGATTGAACATTAAATGCCTCCAAATAGTATTTAATTCACTTCCCGAGCCCCTGGAAGCATGAAAATCACTTTAAACATGCTAATTTTAGCTCTAACACTGATGATCCACCTACAAATGTGAACTGATGTTCAAAAATAAAACATTTGAAAACGGACCATTTTCCACATTTCTGAAGCATGACGTAATGGGGGGTGTTATCTCTTTTGTCGAAAATCAGCCGTTTTTGCTCGAACATTAAATGCCTCCAAATGGTATTTAATTAACTTCCCGGGGTGAAGAAACCCTTTTTGAGAACTCAGAGTGAGTAAATTGGCCATTTTCATGCACTTTTAACCATTCCATAAATCTTGTGCTTAGGGCCCCTGAAAGCATGAAAATCACTTTAAACATGCTAATTTTAGCTCTAACACTGATGATCCACCTACAAATGTGAACTGACGTTCAAAAATAAAACATTTGAAAACGGACCATTTTCCACATTTCTGAAGCATGACGTAATGGGGGGGTGTTATCTCTTTTGTCAAAAATCAGCTGTTTTTGCTTGAACATTAAATGCCTCCAAATAGTATTTAATTCACTTCCCGAGCCCCTGGAAGCATGAAAATCACTTTAAACATGCTAATTTTAGCTCTAACACTGATGATCCACCTACAAATGTGAACTGACGTTCAAAAATAAAACATTTGAAAACGGACCATTTTCCACATTTCTGAAGCATGACGTAATGGGGGGGTGTTATCTCTTTTGTCGAAAATCAGCAGTTTTTGCTCGAACATTAAATGCCTCCAAATGGTATTTAATTAACTTCCCGGGGTGAAGAAACCCTTTTTGAGAACTCAGAGTGAGTAAATTGGCCATTTTCATGCACTTTTAACCATTCCATAAATCTTGTGTTTAGGGCCCCTGGAAGCATGAAAATCACTTTAAACATGCTAATTTTAGCTCTAACACTGATGATCCACCTACAAATGTGAACTGACGTTCAAAAATAAAACATTTGAAAACGGACCATTTTCCACATTTCTGAAGCATGACGAAATGGGGGGGTGTTATCTCTTTTGTCAAAAATCAGCTCTTTTTGATTGAACATTAAATGCCTCCAAATAGTATTTAATTCACTTCCCGAGCCCCTGGAAGCATGAAAATCACTTTAAACATGCTAATTTTAGCTCTAACACTGATGATCCACCTACAAATGTGAACTGACGTTCAAAAATAAAACATTTGAAAGCGGACCATTTTCCACATTTCTGAAGCATGACGTAATGGGGGGGGTGTTATCTCTTTTGTCGAAAATTAGCCGTTTTTGCTCGAACATTAAATGCCTCCAAATGGTATTTAATTAACTTCCCGGGGTGAAGAAACCCTTTTTGAGAACTCAGAGTGAGTAAATTGGCCATTTTCATGCACTTTTAACCATTCCATAAATCTTGTGTTTAGGGCCCCTGGAAGCATAAAAATCACTTTAAACATGCTAATTTTAGCTCCAACACTGATGATCCACCTACAAATGTGAACTGACATTCAAAAATAAAACATTTTAAAACGGACCATTTTCCACATTTCTGAAGCATGACTTAATGGGGGGGTGTTATCTCTTTTGTCAAAAATCAGCTGTTTTTGATTGAACATTAAATGCCTTCAAATAGTATTTAATTCACTTCCCGAGCCCCTGGAAGCATGAACATCACTATAAACATGCTAATTTTAGCTCTAACACTGATGATCCACCTACAAATGTGAACTGACGTTCAAAAATAAAACATTTGAAAACGGACCATTTTCCACATTTCTGAAGCATGATGTAATGGGGGGGTATGATCTCTTTTGTCGAAAATCAGCCGTTTTTGCTCGAACAATAAATGCCTCCAAATGGTATTTAATTAACTTCCCGGGGTGAAGAAACCCTTTTTGAGAACTCAGAGTGAGTAAATTAGCCATTTTCATGCACTTTTAACCATTCCATAAATCTTTTGTTTAGGGCCCCTGGAAGCATGAAAATCACTTTAAAAATGCTAATTTTAGCTCTAACACTGATGATCCACCTACAAATGTGAACTGACGTTAAAAAATAAAACATTTGAAAACGGACCATTTTCCACATTTCTGAAGCATGACGTAATGGGGGGGTGTTATCTCTTTTGTCAAAAATCAGCTGTTTTTGATTGAACATTAAATGCCTCCAAATAGTATTTAATTCACTTCCCGAGCCCCTGGAAGCATGAAAATCACTTTAAACATGCTAATTTTAGCTCTAACACTGATGATCCACCTACAAATGTGAACTGATGTTCAAAAATAAAACATTTGAAAATGGACCATTTTCCACATTTCTGAAGCATGACGTAATGGGGGGGTGTTATCTCTTTTGTCAAAAATCAGCTGTTTTTGATTGAACATTAAATGCCTCCAAATAGTATTTAATTCACTTCCCGAGCCCCTGGAAGCATGAAAATCACTTTAAACATGCTAATTTTAGCTCTAACACTGATGATCCACCTACAAATGTGAACTGACATTCCAAAATAAAACATTTGAAAACGGACCATTTTCCACATTTCTGAAGCATGACGTAATGGGGGGGTGTTATCTCTTTTGTCGAAAATCAGCCGTTTTTGCTCGAACATTAAATGCCTCCAAATGGTATTTAATTAACTTCCCGGGGTGAAGAAACCCTTTTTGAGAACTCAGAGTGAGTAAATTGGCCATTTTCATGCACTTTTAACCATTCCATAAATCTTGTGTTTAAGGCCCCTGGAAGCATGAAAATCACTTTAAACATGCTAATTTTTGCTCTAACACTGATGATCCACCTACAAATGTGAACTGACGTTCAAAAATAAAACATTTGAAAACGGACCATTTTCCACATTTCTGAAGCATGACGTAATGGGGGGGTGTTATCTCTTTTGTCAAAAATCAGCTGTTTTTGCTTGAACATTAAATGCCTCCAAATAGTATTTAATTCACTTCCCGAGCCCCTGGAAGCATGAAAATCACTTTAAACATGCTAATTTTAGCTCTAACACTGATGATCCACCTACAAATGTGAACTGACGTTCAAAAATAAAACATTTGAAAACGGACCATTTTCCACATTTCTGAAGCATGACGTAATGGGGGGGTGTTATCTCTTTTGTCAAAAATCAGCTGTTTTTGCTTGAACATTAAATGCCTCCAAATAGCATTTAATTCACTTCCCGAGCCCCTGGAAGCATGAAATTCACTTTAAACATGCTAATTTTAGCTCTAACACTGATGATCCACAAACAAATGTGAACTGACGTTCAAAAATAAAACATTTGAAAACTGACCATTTTCCACATTTCTGAAGCATGACGTAATGGGGGGGTGTTATCTCTTTTGTCGAAAATCAGCCGTTTTTGCTCGAACATTAAATGCCTCCAAATGGTATTTAATTAACTTCCCGGGGTGAAGAAACCCTTTTTGAGAACTCAGAGTGAGTAAATTGGCCATTTTCATGCACTTTTAACCATTCCATAAATCTTGTGTTTAGGGCCCCTGGAAGCATGAAAATCACTTTAAACATGCTAATTTTAGCTCTAACACTGATGATCCACCTACAAATGTGAACTGACGTTCAAAAATAAAACATTTGAAAACGGACCATTTTCCACATTTCTGAAGCATGACGTAATGGGGGGGTGTTATCTCTTTTGTCAAAAATCAGCTGTTTTTGCTTGAACATTAAATGCCTCCAAATAGCATTTAATTCACTTCCCGAGCCCCTGGAAGCATGAAAATCACTTTAAACATGCTAATTTTAGCTCTAACACTGATGATCCACCTACAAATGTGAACTGACGTTCAAAAATAAAACATTTGAAAACGGACCATTTTCCACATTTCTGAAGCATGATGTAATGGGGGGGTATGATCTCTTTTGTCGAAAATCAGCCGTTTTTGCTCGAACAATAAATGCCTCCAAATGGTATTTAATTAACTTCCCGGGGTGAAGAAACCCTTTTTGAGAACTCAGAGTGAGTAAATTAGCCATTTTCATGCACTTTTAACCATTCCATAAATCTTTTGTTTAGGGCCCCTGGAAGCATGAAAATCACTTTAAACATGCTAATTTTAGCTCTAACACTGATGATCCACCTACAAATGTGAACTGACGTTAAAAAATAAAACATTTGAAAACGGACCATTTTCCACATTTCTGAAGCATGACGTAATGGGGGGGTGTTATCTCTTTTGTCAAAAATCAGCTGTTTTTGATTGAACATTAAATGCCTCCAAATAGTATTTAATTCACTTCCCGAGCCCCTGGAAGCATGAAAATCACTTTAAACATGCTAATTTTAGCTCTAACACTGATGATCCACCTACAAATGTGAACTGATGTTCAAAAATAAAACATTTGAAAATGGACCATTTTCCACATTTCTGAAGCATGACGTAATGGGGGGGTGTTATCTCTTTTGTCAAAAATCAGCTGTTTTTGATTGAACATTAAATGCCTCCAAATAGTATTTAATTCACTTCCCGAGCCCCTGGAAGCATGAAAATCACTTTAAACATGCTAATTTTAGCTCTAACACTGATGATCCACCTACAAATGTGAACTGACATTCCAAAATAAAACATTTGAAAACGGACCATTTTCCACATTTCTGAAGCATGACGTAATGGGGGGGTGTTATCTCTTTTGTCGAAAATCAGCCGTTTTTGCTCGAACATTAAATGCCTCCAAATGGTATTTAATTAACTTCCCGGGGTGAAGAAACCCTTTTTGAGAACTCAGAGTGAGTAAATTGGCCATTTTCATGCACTTTTAACCATTCCATAAATCTTGTGTTTAAGGCCCCTGGAAGCATGAAAATCACTTTAAACATGCTAATTTTAGCTCTAACACTGATGATCCACCTACAAATGTGAACTGACGTTCAAAAATAAAACATTTGAAAACGGACCATTTTCCACATTTCTGAAGCATGACGTAATGGGGGGGTGTTATCTCTTTTGTCAAAAATCAGCTGTTTTTGCTTGAACATTAAATGCCTCCAAATAGTATTTAATTCACTTCCCGAGCCCCTGGAAGCATGAAAATCACTTTAAACATGCTAATTTTAGCTCTAACACTGATGATCCACCTACAAATGTGAACTGACGTTCAAAAATAAAACATTTGAAAACGGACCATTTTCCACATTTCTGAAGCATGACGTAATGGGGGGGGTGTTATCTCTTTTGTCGAAAATCAGCCGTTTTTGCTCTAACATTAAATGCCTCCAAATGGTATTTAATTAACTTCCCGGGGTGAAGAAACCCTTTTTGAGAACTCAGAGTGAGTAAATTGGCCATTTTCATGCACTTTTAACCATTCCATAAATCTTGTGTTTAGGGCCCCTGGAAGCATGAAAATCACTTTAAACATGCTAATTTTAGCTCTAACACTGATGATCCACCGACAAATGTGAACTGACGTTCAAAAATAAAACATTTGAAAACGGACCATTTTCCACATTTCTGAAGCATGACGTAATGGGGGGGTGTTATCTCTTTTGTCAAAAATCAGCTGTTTTTGCTTGAACATTAAATGCCTCCAAATAGTATTTAATTCACTTCCCGAGCCCCTGGAAGCATGAAAATCACTTTAAACATGCTAATTTTAGCTCTAACACTGATGATCCACCTACAAATGTGAACTGACGTTCAAAAATAAAACATTTGAAAACGGACCATTTTCCACATTTCTGAAGCATGACGTAATGGGGGGGTGTTATCTCTTTTGTCGAAAATTAGCCGTTTTTGCTCGAACATTAAATGCCTCCAAATGGTATTTAATTAACTTCCCGGGGTGAAGAAACCCTTTTTGAGAACTTAGAGTGAGTAAATTGGCCATTTTCATGCACTTTTAACCATTCCATAAATCTTGTGTTTAGGGCCCCTGGAAGCATAAAAATCACTTTAAACATGCTAATTTTAGCTCCAACACTGATGATCCACCTACAAATGTGAACTGACATTCAAAAATAAAACATTTTAAAACGGACCATTTTCCACATTTCTGAAGCATGACGTAATGGGGGGGTGTTATCTCTTTTGTCAAAAATCAGCTGTTTTTGATTGAACATTAAATGCCTCCAAATAGTATTTAATTCACTTCCCGAGCCCCTGGAAGCATGAAAATCACTTTAAACATGCTAATTTTAGCTCTAACACTGATGATCCACCTACAAATGTGAACTGACATTCCAAAATAAAACATTTGAAAACGGACCATTTTCCACATTTCTGAAGCATGACGTAATGGGGGGGTGTTATCTCTTTTGTCGAAAATCAGCCGTTTTTGCTCGAACATTAAATGCCTCCAAATGGTATTTAATTAACTTCCCGGGGTGAAGAAACCCTTTTTGAGAACTCAGAGTGAGTAAATTGGCCATTTTCATGCACTTTTAACCATTCCATAAATCTTGTGTTTAAGGCCCCTGGAAGCATGAAAATCACTTTAAACATGCTAATTTTAGCTCTAACACTGATGATCCACCTACAAATGTGAACTGACGTTCAAAAATAAAACATTTGAAAACGGACCATTTTCCACATTTCTGAAGCATGACGTAATGGGGGGGTGTTATCTCTTTTGTCAAAAATCAGCTGTTTTTGCTTGAACATTAAATGCCTCCAAATAGTATTTAATTCACTTCCCGAGCCCCTGGAAGCATGAAAATCACTTTAAACATGCTAATTTTAGCTCTAACACTGATGATCCACCTACAAATGTGAACTGACGTTCAAAAATAAAACATTTGAAAACGGACCATTTTCCACATTTCTGAAGCATGACGTAATGGGGGGGGTGTTATCTCTTTTGTCGAAAATCAGCCGTTTTTGCTCTAACATTAAATGCCTCCAAATGGTATTTAATTAACTTCCCGGGGTGAAGAAACCCTTTTTGAGAACTCAGAGTGAGTAAATTGGCCATTTTCATGCACTTTTAACCATTCCATAAATCTTGTGTTTAGGGCCCCTGGAAGCATGAAAATCACTTTAAACATGCTAATTTTAGCTCTAACACTGATGATCCACCGACAAATGTGAACTGACGTTCAAAAATAAAACATTTGAAAACGGACCATTTTCCACATTTCTGAAGCATGACGTAATGGGGGGGTGTTATCTCTTTTGTCAAAAATCAGCTGTTTTTGCTTGAACATTAAATGCCTCCAAATAGTATTTAATTCACTTCCCGAGCCCCTGGAAGCATGAAAATCACTTTAAACATGCTAATTTTAGCTCTAACACTGATGATCCACCTACAAATGTGAACTGACGTTCAAAAATAAAACATTTGAAAACGGACCATTTTCCACATTTCTGAAGCATGACGTAATGGGGGGGTGTTATCTCTTTTGTCGAAAATTAGCCGTTTTTGCTCGAACATTAAATGCCTCCAAATGGTATTTAATTAACTTCCCGGGGTGAAGAAACCCTTTTTGAGAACTTAGAGTGAGTAAATTGGCCATTTTCATGCACTTTTAACCATTCCATAAATCTTGTGTTTAGGGCCCCTGGAAGCATAAAAATCACTTTAAACATGCTAATTTTAGCTCCAACACTGATGATCCACCTACAAATGTGAACTGACATTCAAAAATAAAACATTTTAAAACGGACCATTTTCCACATTTCTGAAGCATGACGTAATGGGGGGGTGTTATCTCTTTTGTCAAAAATCTGCTGTTTTTGATTGAACATTAAATGCCTTCAAATAGTATTTAATTCACTTCCCGAGCCCCTGGAAGCATGAACATCACTATAAACATGCTAATTTTAGCTCTAACACTGATGATCCACCTACAAATGTGAACTGACGTTCAAAAATAAAACATTTGAAAACGGACCATTTTCCACATTTCTGAAGCATGATGTAATGGGGGGGTATGATCTCTTTTGTCGAAAATCAGCCGTTTTTGCTCGAACAATAAATGCCTCCAAATGGTATTTAATTAACTTCCCGGGGTGAAGAAACCCTTTTTGAGAACTCAGAGTGAGTAAATTGGCCATTTTCATGCACTTTTAACCATTCCATAAATCTTTTGTTTAGGGCCCCTGGAAGCATGAAAATCACTTTAAACATGCTAATTTTAGCTCTAACACTGATGATCCACCTACAAATGTGAACTGACGTTAAAAAATAAAACATTTGAAAACGGACCATTTTCCACATTTCTGAAGCATGACGTAATGGGGGGGTGTTATCTCTTTTGTCAAAAATCAGCTGTTTTTGATTGAACATTAAATGCCTCCAAATCGTATTTAATTCACTTCCCGAGCCCCTGGAAGCATGAAAATCACTTTAAACATGCTAATTTTAGCTCTAACACTGATGATCCACCTACAAATGTGAACTGATGTTCAAAAATAAAACATTTGAAAACGGACCATTTTCCACATTTCTGAAGCATGACGTAATGGGGGGTGTTATCTCTTTTGTCGAAAATCAGCCGTTTTTGCTCGAACATTAAATGCCTCCAAATGGTATTTAATTAACTTCCCGGGGTGAAGAAACCCTTTTTGAGAACTCAGAGTGAGTAAATTGGCCATTTTCATGCACTTTTAACCATTCCATAAATCTTGTGCTTAGGGCCCCTGAAAGCATGAAAATCACTTTAAACATGCTAATTTTAGCTCTAACACTGATGATCCACCTACAAATGTGAACTGACGTTCAAAAATAAAACATTTGAAAACGGACCATTTTCCACATTTCTGAAGCATGACGTAATGGGGGGGTGTTATCTCTTTTGTCAAAAATCAGCTGTTTTTGCTTGAACATTAAATGCCTCCAAATAGTATTTAATTCACTTCCCGAGCCCCTGGAAGCATGAAAATCACTTTAAACATGCTAATTTTAGCTCTAACACTGATGATCCACCTACAAATGTGAACTGACGTTCAAAAATAAAACATTTGAAAACGGACCATTTTCCACATTTCTGAAGCATGACGTAATGGGGGGGTGTTATCTCTTTTGTCGAAAATCAGCAGTTTTTGCTCGAACATTAAATGCCTCCAAATGGTATTTAATTAACTTCCCGGGGTGAAGAAACCCTTTTTGAGAACTCAGAGTGAGTAAATTGGCCATTTTCATGCACTTTTAACCATTCCATAAATCTTGTGTTTAGGGCCCCTGGAAGCATGAAAATCACTTTAAACATGCTAATTTTAGCTCTAACACTGATGATCCACCTACAAATGTGAACTGACGTTCAAAAATAAAACATTTGAAAACGGACCATTTTCCACATTTCTGAAGCATGACGAAATGGGGGGGTGTTATCTCTTTTGTCAAAAATCAGCTCTTTTTGATTGAACATTAAATGCCTCCAAATAGTATTTAATTCACTTCCCGAGCCCCTGGAAGCATGAAAATCACTTTAAACATGCTAATTTTAGCTCTAACACTGATGATCCACCTACAAATGTGAACTGACGTTCAAAAATAAAACATTTGAAAGCGGACCATTTTCCACATTTCTGAAGCATGACGTAATGGGGGGGGTGTTATCTCTTTTGTCGAAAATTAGCCGTTTTTGCTCGAACATTAAATGCCTCCAAATGGTATTTAATTAACTTCCCGGGGTGAAGAAACCCTTTTTGAGAACTCAGAGTGAGTAAATTGGCCATTTTCATGCACTTTTAACCATTCCATAAATCTTGTGTTTAGGGCCCCTGGAAGCATAAAAATCACTTTAAACATGCTAATTTTAGCTCCAACACTGATGATCCACCTACAAATGTGAACTGACATTCAAAAATAAAACATTTTAAAACGGACCATTTTCCACATTTCTGAAGCATGACTTAATGGGGGGGTGTTATCTCTTTTGTCAAAAATCAGCTGTTTTTGATTGAACATTAAATGCCTTCAAATAGTATTTAATTCACTTCCCGAGCCCCTGGAAGCATGAACATCACTATAAACATGCTAATTTTAGCTCTAACACTGATGATCCACCTACAAATGTGAACTGACGTTCAAAAATAAAACATTTGAAAACGGACCATTTTCCACATTTCTGAAGCATGATGTAATGGGGGGGTATGATCTCTTTTGTCGAAAATCAGCCGTTTTTGCTCGAACAATAAATGCCTCCAAATGGTATTTAATTAACTTCCCGGGGTGAAGAAACCCTTTTTGAGAACTCAGAGTGAGTAAATTAGCCATTTTCATGCACTTTTAACCATTCCATAAATCTTTTGTTTAGGGCCCCTGGAAGCATGAAAATCACTTTAAAAATGCTAATTTTAGCTCTAACACTGATGATCCACCTACAAATGTGAACTGACGTTAAAAAATAAAACATTTGAAAACGGACCATTTTCCACATTTCTGAAGCATGACGTAATGGGGGGGTGTTATCTCTTTTGTCAAAAATCAGCTGTTTTTGATTGAACATTAAATGCCTCCAAATAGTATTTAATTCACTTCCCGAGCCCCTGGAAGCATGAAAATCACTTTAAACATGCTAATTTTAGCTCTAACACTGATGATCCACCTACAAATGTGAACTGATGTTCAAAAATAAAACATTTGAAAATGGACCATTTTCCACATTTCTGAAGCATGACGTAATGGGGGGGTGTTATCTCTTTTGTCAAAAATCAGCTGTTTTTGATTGAACATTAAATGCCTCCAAATAGTATTTAATTCACTTCCCGAGCCCCTGGAAGCATGAAAATCACTTTAAACATGCTAATTTTAGCTCTAACACTGATGATCCACCTACAAATGTGAACTGACATTCCAAAATAAAACATTTGAAAACGGACCATTTTCCACATTTCTGAAGCATGACGTAATGGGGGGGTGTTATCTCTTTTGTCGAAAATCAGCCGTTTTTGCTCGAACATTAAATGCCTCCAAATGGTATTTAATTAACTTCCCGGGGTGAAGAAACCCTTTTTGAGAACTCAGAGTGAGTAAATTGGCCATTTTCATGCACTTTTAACCATTCCATAAATCTTGTGTTTAAGGCCCCTGGAAGCATGAAAATCACTTTAAACATGCTAATTTTTGCTCTAACACTGATGATCCACCTACAAATGTGAACTGACGTTCAAAAATAAAACATTTGAAAACGGACCATTTTCCACATTTCTGAAGCATGACGTAATGGGGGGGTGTTATCTCTTTTGTCAAAAATCAGCTGTTTTTGCTTGAACATTAAATGCCTCCAAATAGTATTTAATTCACTTCCCGAGCCCCTGGAAGCATGAAAATCACTTTAAACATGCTAATTTTAGCTCTAACACTGATGATCCACCTACAAATGTGAACTGACGTTCAAAAATAAAACATTTGAAAACGGACCATTTTCCACATTTCTGAAGCATGACGTAATGGGGGGGGTGTTATCTCTTTTGTCGAAAATCAGCCGTTTTTGCTCGAATATTAAATGCCTCCAAATGGTATTTAATTAACTTCCTGGGGTGAAGAAACCCTTTTCGAGAACTCAGAGTGAGTAAATTGACCATTTTCATGCACTTTTAACCATTCCATAAATCTTGTGTTTAGGGCCCCTGGAAGCATGAAAATCACTTTAAACATGCTAATTTTAGCTCTAACACTGATGATCCACCGACAAATGTGAACTGACGTTCAAAAATAAAACATTTGAAAACGGACCATTTTCCACATTTCTGAAGCATGACGTAATGGGGGGGTGTTATCTCTTTTGTCAAAAATCAGCTGTTTTTGCTTGAACATTAAATGCCTCCAAATAGTATTTAATTCACTTCCCGAGCCCCTGGAAGCATGAAAATCACTTTAAACATGCTAATTTTAGCTCTAACACTGATGATCCACCTACAAATGTGAACTGACGTTCAAAAATAAAACATTTGAAAACGGACCATTTTCCACATTTCTGAAGCATGACGTAATGGGGGGGTGTTATCTCTTTTGTCGAAAATTAGCCGTTTTTGCTCGAACATTAAATGCCTCCAAATGGTATTTAATTAACTTCCCGGGGTGAAGAAACCCTTTTTGAGAACTTAGAGTGAGTAAATTGGCCATTTTCATGCACTTTTAACCATTCCATAAATCTTGTGTTTAGGGCCCCTGGAAGCATAAAAATCACTTTAAACATGCTAATTTTAGCTCCAACACTCATGATCCACCTACAAATGTGAACTGACATTCAAAAATAAAACATTTTAAAACGGACCATTTTCCACATTTCTGAAGCATGACGTAATGGGGGGGTGTTATCTCTTTTGTCAAAAATCTGCTGTTTTTGATTGAACATTAAATGCCTTCAAATAGTATTTAATTCACTTCCCGAGCCCCTGGAAGCATGAACATCACTATAAACATGCTAATTTTAGCTCTAACACTGATGATCCACCTACAAATGTGAACTGACGTTCAAAAATAAAACATTTGAAAACGGACCATTTTCCACATTTCTGAAGCATGATGTAATGGGGGGGTATGATCTCTTTTGTCGAAAATCAGCCGTTTTTGCTCGAACAATAAATGCCTCCAAATGGTATTTAATTAACTTCCCGGGGTGAAGAAACCCTTTTTGAGAACTCAGAGTGAGTAAATTGGCCATTTTCATGCACTTTTAACCATTCCATAAATCTTTTGTTTAGGGCCCCTGGAAGCATGAAAATCACTTTAAACATGCTAATTTTAGCTCTAACACTGATGATCCACCTACAAATGTGAACTGACGTTAAAAAATAAAACATTTGAAAACGGACCATTTTCCACATTTCTGAAGCATGACGTAATGGGGGGGTGTTATCTCTTTTGTCAAAAATCAGCTGTTTTTGATTGAACATTAAATGCCTCCAAATAGTATTTAATTCACTTCCCGAGACCCTGGAAGCATGAAAATCACTTTAAACATGCTAATTTTAGCTCTAACACTGATGATCCACCTACAAATGTGAACTGATGTTCAAAAATAAAACATTTGAAAATGGACCATTTTCCACATTTCTGAAGCATGACGTAATGGGGGGGTGTTATCTCTTTTGTCGAAAATCAGCCGTTTTTGCTCGAACATTAAATGCCTCCAAATGGTATTTAATTAACTTCCCGGGGTGAAGAAACCCTTTTTGAGAACTCAGAGTGAGAAAATTGGCCATTTTCATGCACTTTTAACCATTCCATAAATCTTGTGTTTAAGGCCCCTGGAAGCATGAAAATCACTTTAAACATGCTAATTTTAGCTCTAACACTGATGATCCACCTACAAATGTGAACTGACGTTCAAAAATAAAACATTTGAAAACGGACCATTTTCCACATTTCTGAAGCATGACGTAATGGGGGGGTGTTATCTCTTTTGTCAAAAATCAGCTGTTTTTGCTTGAACATTAAATGCCTCTAAATAGTATTTAATTCACTTCCCGAGCCCCTGGAAGCATGAAAATCACTTTAAACATGCTAATTTTAGCTCTAACACTGATGATCCACCTACAAATGTGAACTGACGTTCAAAAATAAAACATTTGAAAACGGACCATTTTCCACATTTCTGAAGCATGACGTAATGGGGGGGTGTTATCTCTTTTGTCAAAAATCAGCTGTTTTTGCTTGAACATTAAATGCCTCCAAATAGTATTTAATTCACTTCCCGAGCCCCTGGAAGCATGAAAATCACTTTAAACATGCTAATTTTAGCTCTAACACTGATGATCCACCTACAAATGTGAACTGACGTTCAAAAATAAAACATTTGAAAACGGACCATTTTCCACATTTCTGAAGCATGACGTAATGGGGGGGTGTTATCTCTTTTGTCGAAAATCAGCAGTTTTTGCTCGAACATTAAATGCCTCCAAATGGTATTTAATTAACTTCCCGGGGTGAAGAAACCCTTTTTGAGAACTCAGAGTGAGTAAATTGGCCATTTTCATGCACTTTTAACCATTCCATAAATCTTGTGTTTAGGGCCCCTGGAAGCATGAAAATCACTTTAAACATGCTAATTTTAGCTCTAACACTGATGATCCACCTACAAATGTGAACTGACGTTCAAAAATAAAACATTTGAAAACGGACCATTTTCCACATTTCTGAAGCATGACGTAATGGGGGGGTGTTATCTCTTTTGTCAAAAATCAGCTGTTTTTGATTGAACATTAAATGCCTCCAAATAGTATTTAATTCACTTCCCGAGCCCCTGGAAGCATGAAAATCACTTTAAACATGCTAATTTTAGCTCTAACACTGATGATCCACCTACAAATGTGAACTGACGTTCAAAAATAAAACATTTGAAAGCGGACCATTTTCCACATTTCTGAAGCATGACGTAATGGGGGGGGTGTTATCTCTTTTGTCGAAAATTAGCCGTTTTTGCTCGAACATTAAATGCCTCCAAATGGTATTTAATTAACTTCCCGGGGTGAAGAAACCCTTTTTGAGAACTCAGAGTGAGTAAATTGGCCATTTTCATGCACTTTTAACCATTCCATAAATCTTGTGTTTAGGGCCCCTGGAAGCATAAAAATCACTTTAAACATGCTAATCTTAGCTCCAACACTGATGATCCACCTACAAATGTGAACTGACATTCAAAAATAAAACATTTTAAAACGGACCATTTTCCACATTTCTGAAGCATGACTTAATGGGGGGGTGTTATCTCTTTTGTCAAAAATCAGCTGTTTTTGATTGAACATTAAATGCCTTCAAATAGTATTTAATTCACTTCCCGAGCCCCTGGAAGCATGAACATCACTATAAACATGCTAATTTTAGCTCTAACACTGATGATCCACCTACAAATGTGAACTGACGTTCAAAAATAAAACATTTGAAAACGGACCATTTTCCACATTTTTGAAGCATGATGTAATGGGGGGGTATGATCTCTTTTGTCGAAAATCAGCCGTTTTTGCTCGAACAATAAATGCCTCCAAATGGTATTTAATTAACTTCCCGGGGTTAAGAAACCCTTTTTGAGAACTCAGAGTGAGTAAATTGGCCATTTTCATGCACTTTTAACCATTCCATAAATCTTTTGTTTAGGGCCCCTGGAAGCATGAAAATCACTTTAAACATGCTAATTTTAGCTCTAACACTGATGATCCTCCTACAAATGTGAACTGACGTTAAAAAATAAAACATTTGAAAACGGACCATTTTCCACATTTCTGAAGCATGACGTAATGGGGGGGTGTTATCTCTTTTGTCAAAAATCAGCTGTTTTTGATTGAACATTAAATGCCTCCAAATAGTATTTAATTCACTTCCCGAGCCCCTAGAAGCATGAAAATCACTTTAAACATGCTAATTTTAGCTCTAACACTGATGATCCACCTACAAATGTGAACTGATGTTCAAAAATAAAACATTTGAAAATGGACCATTTTCCACATTTCTGAAGCATGACGTAATGGGGGGGTGTTATCTCTTTTGTCAAAAATCAGCTGTTTTTGATTGAACATTAAATGCCTCCAAATAGTATTTAATTCACTTCCCGAGCCCCTGGAAGCATGAAAATCACTTTAAACATGCTAATTTTAGCTCTAACACTGATGATCCACCTACAAATGTGAACTGACATTCTAAAATAAAACATTTGAAAACGGACCATTTTCCACATTTCTGAAGCATGACGTAATGGGGGGGTGTTATCTCTATTGTCGAAAATCAGCCGTTTTTGCTCGAACATTAAATGCCTCCAAATGGTATTTAATTAACTTCCCGGGGTGAAGAAACCCTTTTTGAGAACTCAGAGTGAGTAAATTGGCCATTTTCATGCACTTTTAACCATTCCATAAATCTTGTGTTTAAGGCCCCTGGAAGCATGAAAATCACTTTAAACATGCTAATTTTAGCTCTAACACTGATGATCCACCTACAAATGTGAACTGACGTTCAAAAATAAAACATTTGAAAACGGACCATTTTCCACATTTCTGAAGCATGACGTAATGGGGGGGTGTTATCTCTTTTGTCAAAAATAAGCTGTTTTTGCTTGAACATTAAATGCCTCCAAATAGTATTTAATTCACTTCCCGAGCCCCTGGAAGCATGAAAATCACTTTAAACATGCTAATTTTAGCTCTAACACTGATGATCCACCTACAAATGTGAACTGACGTTCAAAAATAAAACATTTGAAAACGGACCATTTTCCACATTTCTGAAGCATGACGTAATGGGGGGGTTTTATCTCTTTTGTCGAAAATCAGCCGTTTTTGCTCTAACATTAAATGCCTCCAAATGGTATTTAATTAACTTCCCGGGGTGAAGAAACCCTTTTTGAGAACTCAGAGTGAGTAAATTGGCCATTTTCATGCACTTTTAACCATTCCATAAATCTTGTGTTTAGGGCCCCTGGAAGCATGAAAATCACTTTAAACATGCTAATTTTAGCTCTAACACTGATGATCCGCCTACAAATGTGAACTGACGTTCAAAAATAAAACATTTGAAAACGGACCATTATCCACATTTCTGAAGCATGACGTAATGGGGGGGTGTTATCTCTTTTGTCAAAGATCAGCTGTTTTTGATTGAACATTAAATGCCTCCAAATAGTATTTAATTCACTTCCCGAGCCCCTGGAAGCATGAAAATCACTTTAAACATGCTAATTTTAGCTCTAACACTGATGATCCACCTACAAATGTGAACTGATGTTCAAAAATAAAACATTTGAAAACGGACCATTTTCCACATTTCTGAAGCATGACGTAATGGGGGGGGGTGTTATCTCTTTTGTCGAAAATCAGCCGTTTTTGCTCGAATATTAAATGCCTCCAAATGGTATTTAATTAACTTCCCGGGGTGAAGAAACCCTTTTCGAGAACTCAGAGTGAGTAAATTGGCCATTTTCATGCACTTTTAACCATTCCATAAATCTTGTGTTTAGGGCCCCTGGAAGCATGAAAATCACTTTAAACATGCTAATTTTAGCTCTAACACTGATGATCCACCGACAAATGTGAACTGACGTTCAAAAATAAAACATTTGAAAACGGACCATTTTCCACATTTCTGAAGCATGACGTAATGGGGGGGTGTTATCTCTTTTGTCAAAAATCAGCTGTTTTTGCTTGAACATTAAATGCCTCCAAATAGTATTTAATTCACTTCCCGAGCCCCTGGAAGCATGAAAATCACTTTAAACATGCTAATTTTAGCTCTAACACTGATGATCCACCTACAAATGTGAACTGACGTTCAAAAATAAAACATTTGAAAACGGACCATTTTCCACATTTCTGAAGCATGACGTAATGGGGGGGTGTTATCTCTTTTGTCGAAAATTAGCCGTTTTTGCTCGAACATTAAATGCCTCCAAATGGTATTTAATTAACTTCCCGGGGTGAAGAAACCCTTTTTGAGAACTTAGAGTGAGTAAATTGGCCATTTTCATGCACTTTTAACCATTCCATAAATCTTGTGTTTAGGGCCCCTGGAAGCATAAAAATCACTTTAAACATGCTAATTTTAGCTCCAACACTGATGATCCACCTACAAATGTGAACTGACATTCAAAAATAAAACATTTTAAAACGGACCATTTTCCACATTTCTGAAGCATGACGTAATGGGGGGGTGTTATCTCTTTTGTCAAAAATCAGCTGTTTTTGATTGAACATTAAATGCCTTCAAATAGTATTTAATTCACTTCCCGAGCCCCTGGAAGCATGAACATCACTATAAACATGCTAATTTTAGCTCTAACACTGATGATCCACCTACAAATGTGAACTGACGTTCAAAAATAAAACATTTGAAAACGGACCATTTTCCACATTTCTGAAGCATGATGTAATGGGGGGGTATGATCTCTTTTGTCGAAAATCAGCCGTTTTTGCTCGAACAATAAATGCCTCCAAATGGTATTTAATTAACTTCCCGGGGTGAAGAAACCCTTTTTGAGAACTCAGAGTGAGTAAATTGGCCATTTTCATGCACTTTTAACCATTCCATAAATCTTTTGTTTAGGGCCCCTGGAAGCATGAAAATCACTTTAAACATGCTAATTTTAGCTCTAACACTGATGATCCACCTACAAATGTGAACTGACGTTAAAAAATAAAACATTTGAAAACGGACCATTTTCCACATTTCTGAAGCATGACGTAATGGGGGGGTGTTATCTCTTTTGTCAAAAATCAGCTGTTTTTGATTGAACATTAAATGCCTCCAAATAGTATTTAATTCACTTCCCGAGCCCCTGGAAGCATGAAAATCACTTTAAACATGCTAATTTTAGCTCTAACACTGATGATCCACCTACAAATGTGAACTGACGTTCAAAAATAAAACATTTGAAAACGGACCATTTTCCACATTTCTGAAGCATGACGTAATGGGGGGGTGTTATCTCTTTTGTCAAAGATCAGCTGTTTTTGATTGAACATTAAATGCCTCCAAATAGTATTTAATTCACTTCCCGAGCCCCTGGAAGCATGAAAATCACTTTAAACATGCTAATTTTAGCTCTAACACTGATGATCCACCTACAAATGTGAACTGATGTTCAAAAATAAAACATTTGAAAACGGACCATTTTCCACATTTCTGAAGCATGACGTAATGGGGGGGGGTGTTATCTCTTTTGTCGAAAATCAGCCGTTTTTGCTCGAATATTAAATGCCTCCAAATGGTATTTAATTAACTTCCCGGGGTGAAGAAACCCTTTTCGAGAACTCAGAGTGAGTAAATTGGCCATTTTCATGCACTTTTAACCATTCCATAAATCTTGTGTTTAGGGCCCCTGGAAGCATGAAAATCACTTTAAACATGCTAATTTTAGCTCTAACACTGATGATCCACCGACAAATGTGAACTGACGTTCAAAAATAAAACATTTGAAAACGGACCATTTTCCACATTTCTGAAGCATGACGTAATGGGGGGGGTGTTATCTCTTTTGTCAAAAATCAGCTGTTTTTGCTTGAACATTAAATGCCTCCAAATAGTATTTAATTCACTTCCCGAGCCCCTGGAAGCATGAAAATCACTTTAAACATGCTAATTTTAGCTCTAACACTGAT
The DNA here is from genome assembly GCF_964263255.1 of Lissotriton vulgaris. Taxonomy (NCBI): domain Eukaryota; kingdom Metazoa; phylum Chordata; class Amphibia; order Caudata; family Salamandridae; genus Lissotriton; species Lissotriton vulgaris. The sequence continues at coordinate 193,370 of NW_028241489.1, read as the reverse complement.
GATCCACCTACAAATGTGAACTGACGTTCAAAAATAAAACATTTGAAAACGGACCATTTTCCACATTTCTGAAGCATGACGTAATGGGGGGGTGTTATCTCTTTTGTCGAAAATTAGCCGTTTTTGCTCGAACATTAAATGCCTCCAAATGGTATTTAATTAACTTCCCGGGGTGAAGAAACCCTTTTTGAGAACTTAGAGTGAGTAAATTGGCCATTTTCATGCACTTTTAACCATTCCATAAATCTTGTGTTTAGGGCCCCTGGAAGCATAAAAATCACTTTAAACATGCTAATTTTAGCTCCAACACTGATGATCCACCTACAAATGTGAACTGACATTCAAAAATAAAACATTTTAAAACGGACCATTTTCCACATTTCTGAAGCATGACGTAATGGGGGGGTGTTATCTCTTTTGTCAAAAATCAGCTGTTTTTGATTGAACATTAAATGCCTTCAAATAGTATTTAATTCACTTCCCGAGCCCCTGGAAGCATGAACATCACTATAAACATGCTAATTTTAGCTCTAACACTGATGATCCACCTACAAATGTGAACTGACGTTCAAAAATAAAACATTTGAAAACGGACCATTTTCCACATTTCTGAAGCATGATGTAATGGGGGGGTATGATCTCTTTTGTCGAAAATCAGCCGTTTTTGCTCGAACAATAAATGCCTCCAAATGGTATTTAATTAACTTCCCGGGGTGAAGAAACCCTTTTTGAGAACTCAGAGTGAGTAAATTGGCCATTTTCATGCACTTTTAACCATTCCATAAATCTTTTGTTTAGGGCCCCTGGAAGCATGAAAATCACTTTAAACATGCTAATTTTAGCTCTAACACTGATGATCCACCTACAAATGTGAACTGACGTTAAAAAATAAAACATTTGAAAACGGACCATTTTCCACATTTCTGAAGCATGACGTAATGGGGGGGTGTTATCTCTTTTGTCAAAAATCAGCTGTTTTTGATTGAACATTAAATGCCTCCAAATAGTATTTAATTCACTTCCCGAGCCCCTGGAAGCATGAAAATCACTTTAAACATGCTAATTTTAGCTCTAACACTGATGATCCACCTACAAATGTGAACTGACGTTCAAAAATAAAACATTTGAAAACGGACCATTTTCCACATTTCTGAAGCATGACGTAATGGGGGGGTGTTATCTCTTTTGTCGAAAATCAGCCGTTTTTGCTCTAACATTAAATGCCTCCAAATGGTATTTAATTAACTTCCCGGGGTGAAGAAACCCTTTTTGAGAACTCAGAGTGAGTAAATTGGCCATTTTCATGCACTTTTAACCATTCCATAAATCTTGTGTTTAGGGCCCCTGGAAGCATGAAAATCACTTTAAACATGCTAATTTTAGCTCTAACACTGATGATCCACCTACAAATGTGAACTGACGTTCAAAAATAAAACATTTGAAAACGGACCATTATCCACATTTCTGAAGCATGACGTAATGGGGGGGTGTTATCTCTTTTGTCAAAGATCAGCTGTTTTTGATTGAACATTAAATGCCTCCAAATAGTATTTAATTCACTTCCCGAGCCCCTGGAAGCATGAAAATCACTTTAAACATGCTAATTTTAGCTCTAACACTGATGATCCACCTACAAATGTGAACTGATGTTCAAAAATAAAACATTTGAAAACGGACCATTTTCCACATTTCTGAAGCATGACGTAATGGGGGGGGGTGTTATCTCTTTTGTCGAAAATCAGCCGTTTTTGCTCGAACATTAAATGCCTCCAAATGGTATTTAATTAACTTCCCGGGGTGAAGAAACCCTTTTTGAGAACTCAGAGTGAGTAAATTGGCCATTTTCATGCACTTTTAACCATTCCATAAATCTTGTGTTTAGGGCCCCTGGAAGCATGAAAATCACTTTAAACATGCTAATTTTAGCTCTAACACTGATGATCCACCGACAAATGTGAACTGACGTTCAAAAATAAAACATTTGAAAACGGACCATTTTCCACATTTCTGAAGCATGACGTAATGGGGGGGTGTTATCTCTTTTGTCAAAAATCAGCTGTTTTTGCTTGAACATTAAATGCCTCCAAATAGTATTTAATTCACTTCCCGAGCCCCTGGAAGCATGAAAATCACTTTAAACATGCTAATTTTAGCTCTAACACTGATGATCCACCTACAAATGTGAACTGACGTTCAAAAATAAAACATTTGAAAACGGACCATTTTCCACATTTCTGAAGCATGACGTAATGGGGGGGTGTTATCTCTTTTGTCGAAAATTAGCCGTTTTTGCTCTAACATTAAATGCCTCCAAATGGTATTTAATTAACTTCCCGGGATGAAGAAACCCTTTTTGAGAACTCAGAGTGAGTAAATTGGCCATTTTCATGCACTTTTAACCATTCCATAAATCTTGTGTTTAGGGCCCCTGGAAGCATGAAAATCACTTTAAACATGCTAATTTTAGCTCTAACACTGATGATCCACCTACAAATGTGAACTGACGTTCAAAAATAAAACATTTGAAAACGGACCATTATCCACATTTCTGAAGCATGACGTAATGGGGGGGTGTTATCTCTTTTGTCAAAGATCAGCTGTTTTTGATTGAACATTAAATGCCTCCAAATAGTATTTAATTCACTTCCCGAGCCCCTGGAAGCATGAAAATCACTTTAAACATGCTAATTTTAGCTCTAACACTGATGATCCACCTACAAATGTGAACTGATGTTCAAAAATAAAACATTTGAAAACGGACCATTTTCCACATTTCTGAAGCATGACGTAATGGGGGGTGTTATCTCTTTTGTCGAAAATCAGCCGTTTTTGCTCGAACATTAAATGCCTCCAAATGGTATTTAATTAACTTCCCGGGGTGAAGAAACCCTTTTTGAGAACTCAGAGTGAGTAAATTGGCCATTTTCATGCACTTTTAACCATTCCATAAATCTTGTGTTTAGGGCCCCTGGAAGCATGAAAATCACTTTAAACATGCTAATTTTAGCTCTAACACTGATGATCCACCGACAAATGTGAACTGACGTTCAAAAATGAAACATTTGAAAACGGACCATTTTCCACATTTCTGAAGCATGACGTAATGGGGGGGTGTTATCTCTTTTGTCAAAAATCAGCTGTTTTTGCTTGAACATTAAATGCCTCCAAATAGTATTTAATTCACTTCCCGAGCCCCTGGAAGCATGAAAATCACTTTAAACATGCTAATTTTAGCTCTAACACTGATGATCCACCTACAAATGTGAACTGACGTTCAAAAATAAAACATTTGAAAACGGACCATTTTCCACATTTCTGAAGCATGACGTAATGGGGGGGTGTTATCTCTTTTGTCGAAAATTAGCCGTTTTTGCTCGAACATTAAATGCCTCCAAATGGTATTTAATTAACTTCCCGGGGTGAAGAAACCCTTTTTGAGAACTCAGAGTGAGTAAATTGGCCATTTTCATGCACTTTTAACCATTCCATAAATCTTGTGTTTAGGGCCCCTGGAAGCATGAAAATCACTTTAAACATGCTAATTTTAGCTCTAACACTGATGATCCACCTACAAATGTGAACTGACGTTCAAAAATAAAACATTTGAAAACGGACCATTATCCACATTTCTGAAGCATGACGTAATGGGGGGTGTTATCTCTTTTGTCAAAGATCAGCTGTTTTTGATTGAACATTAAATGCCTCCAAATAGTATTTAATTCACTTCCCGAGCCCCTGGAAGCATGAAAATCACTTTAAACATGCTAATTTTAGCTCTAACACTGATGATCCACCTACAAATGTGAACTGATGTTCAAAAATAAAACATTTGAAAACGGACCATTTTCCACATTTCTGAAGCATGACGTAATGGGGGGTGTTATCTCTTTTGTCGAAAATCAGCCGTTTTTGCTCGAACATTAAATGCCTCCAAATGGTATTTAATTAACTTCCCGGGGTGAAGAAACCCTTTTTGAGAACTCAGAGTGAGTAAATTGGCCATTTTCATGCACTTTTAACCATTCCATAAATCTTGTGTTTAGGGCCCCTGGAAGCATGAAAATCACTTTAAACATGCTAATTTTAGCTCTAACACTGATGATCCACCGACAAATGTGAACTGACGTTCAAAAATAAAACATTTGAAAACGGACCATTTTCCACATTTCTGAAGCATGACGTAATGGGGGGGTGTTATCTCTTTTGTCAAAAATCAGCTGTTTTTGCTTGAACATTAAATGCCTCCAAATAGTATTTAATTCACTTCCCGAGCCCCTGGAAGCATGAAAATCACTTTAAACATGCTAATTTTAGCTCTAACACTGATGATCCACCTACAAATGTGAACTGACGTTCAAAAATAAAACATTTGAAAACGGACCATTTTCCACATTTCTGAAGCATGACGTAATGGGGGGGTGTTATCTCTTTTGTCGAAAATTAGCCGTTTTTGCTCGAACATTAAATGCCTCCAAATGGTATTTAATTAACTTCCCGGGGTGAAGAAACCCTTTTTGAGAACTCAGAGTGAGTAAATTGGCCATTTTCATGCACTTTTAACCATTCCATAAATCTTGTGTTTAGGGCCCCTGGAAGCATAAAAATCACTTTAAACATGCTAATTTTAGCTCCAACACTGATGATCCACCTACAAATGTGAACTGACATTCAAAAATAAAACATTTTAAAACGGACCATTTTCCACATTTCTGAAGCATGACGTAATGGGGGGGGTGTTATCTCTTTTGTCAAAAATCAGCTGTTTTTGATTGAACATTAAATGCCTTCAAATAGTATTTAATTCACTTCCCGAGCCCCTTGAAGCATGAACATCACTATAAACATGCTAATTTTAGCTCTAACACTGATGATCCACCTACAAATGTGAACTGACGTTCAAAAATAAAACATTTGAAAACGGACCATTTTCCACATTTCTGAAGCATGATGTAATGGGGGGGTATGATCTCTTTTGTCGAAAATCAGCCGTTTTTGCTCGAACAATAAATGCCTCCAAATGGTATTTAATTAACTTCCCGGGGTGAAGAAACCCTTTTTGAGAACTCAGAGTGAGTAAATTGGCCATTTTCATGCACTTTTAACCATTCCATAAATCTTTTGTTTAGGGCCCCTGGAAGCATGAAAATCACTTTAAACATGCTAATTTTAGCTCTAACACTGATGATCCACCTACAAATGTGAACTGACGTTAAAAAATAAAACATTTGAAAACGGACCATTTTCCACATTTCTGAAGCATGACGTAATGGGGGGGTGTTATCTCTTTTGTCAAAAATCTGCTGTTTTTGATTGAACATTAAATGCCTCCAAATAGTATTTAATTCACTTCCCGAGCCCCTGGAAGCATGAAAATCACTTTAAACATGCTAATTTTAGCTCTAACACTGATGATCCACCTACAAATGTGAACTGACGTTCAAAAATAAAACATTTGAAAACGGACCATTTTCCACATTTCTGAAGCATGACGTAATGGGGGGGTGTTATCTCTTTTGTCGAAAATCAGCCGTTTTTGCTCTAACATTAAATGCCTCCAAATGGTATTTAATTAACTTCCCGGGGTGAAGAAACCCTTTTTGAGAACTCAGAGTGAGTAAATTGGCCATTTTCATGCACTTTTAACCATTCCATAAATCTTGTGTTTAGGGCCCCTGGAAGCATGAAAATCACTTTAAACATGCTAATTTTAGCTCTAACACTGATGATCCACCTTTAAATGTGAACTGACGTTCAAAAATAAAACATTTGAAAACGGACCATTATCCACATTTCTGAAGCATGACGTAATGGGGGGTGTTATCTCTTTTGTCAAAGATCAGCTGTTTTTGATTGAACATTAAATGCCTCCAAATAGTATTTAATTCACTTCCCGAGCCCCTGGAAGCATGAAAATCACTTTAAACATGCTAATTTTAGCTCTAACACTGATGATCCACCTACAAATGTGAACTGATGTTCAAAAATAAAACATTTGAAAACGGACCATTTTCCACATTTCTGAAGCATGACGTAATGGGGGGGGGTGTTATCTCTTTTGTCGAAAATCAGCCGTTTTTGCTCGAACATTAAATGCCTCCAAATGGTATTTAATTAACTTCCCGGGGTGAAGAAACCCTTTTTGAGAACTCAGAGTGAGTAAATTGGCCATTTTCATGCACTTTTAACCATTCCATAAATCTTGTGTTTAGGGCCCCTGGAAGCATGAAAATCACTTTAAACATGCTAATTTTAGCTCTAACACTGATGATCCACCGACAAATGTGAACTGACGTTCAAAAATAAAACATTTGAAAACGGACCATTTTCCACATTTCTGAAGCATGACGTAATGGGGGGGTGTTATCTCTTTTGTCAAAAATCAGCTGTTTTTGCTTGAACATTAAATGCCTCCAAATAGTATTTAATTCACTTCCCGAGCCCCTGGAAGCATGAAAATCACTTTAAACATGCTAATTTTAGCTCTAACACTGATGATCCACCTACAAATGTGAACTGACGTTCAAAAATAAAACATTTGAAAACGGACCATTTTCCACATTTCTGAAGCATGACGTAATGGGGGGGTGTTATCTCTTTTGTCGAAAATCAGCCGTTTTTGCTCTAACATTAAATGCCTCCAAATGGTATTTAATTAACTTCCCGGGGTGAAGAAACACTTTTTGAGAACTCAGAGTGAGAAAATTGGCCATTTTCATGCACTTTTAACCATTCCATAAATCTTGTGTTTAGGGCCCCTGGAATCATGAAAATCACTTTAAACATGCTAATTTTAGCTCTAACACTGATGATCCACCTACAAATGTGAACTGACGTTCAAAAATAAAACATTTGAAAACGGACCATTTTCCACATTTCTGAAGCATGACGTAATGGGGGGGTGTTATCTCTTTTGTCAAAAATCAGCTGTTTTTGCTTGAACATTAAATGCCTCCAAATAGTATTTAATTCACTTCCCGAGCCCCTGGAAGCATGAAAATCACTTTAAACATGCTAATTTTAGCTCTAACACTGATGATCCACCTACAAATGTGAACTGACGTTCAAAAATAAAACATTTGAAAACGGACCATTTTCCACATTTCTGAAGCATGACGTAATGGGGGGGTGTTATCTCTTTTGTCAAAAATCAGCTGTTTTTGCTTGAACATTAAATGCCTCCAAATAGTATTTAATTCACTTCCCGAGCCCCTGGAAGCATGAAAATCACTTTAAACATGCTAATTTTAGCTCTAACACTGATGATCCACCTACAAATGTGAACTGACGTTCAAAAATAAAACATTTGAAAACGGACCATTTTCCACATTTCTGAAGCATGACGTAATGGGGGGGTGTTATCTCTTTTGTCGAAAATCAGCCGTTTTTGCTCGAACATTAAATGCCTCCAAATGGTATTTAATTAACTTCCCGGGGTGAAGAAACCCTTTTTGAGAACTCAGAGTGAGTAAATTGGCCATTTTCATGCACTTTTAACCATTCCATAAATCTTGTGTTTAGGGCCCCTGGAAGCATGAAAATCACTTTAAACATGCTAATTTTAGCTCTAACACTGATGATCCACCTACAAATGTGAACTGACGTTCAAAAATAAAACATTTGAAAACGGACCATTTTCCACATTTCTGAAGCATGACATAATGGGGGGGGTGTTATCTTTTTTGTCAAAAATCAGCTGTTTTTGATTGAACATTAAATGCCTCCAAATAGTATTTAATTCACTTCCCGAGCCCCTGGAAGCATGAAAATCACTTTAAACATGCTAATTTTAGCTATAACACTGATGATCCACCTACAAATGTGAACTGATGTTCAAAAATAAAACATTTGAAAACGGACCATTTTCCACATTTCTGAAGCATGACGTAATGGGGGGGTGTTATCTCTTTTGTCGAAAATCAGCCTTTTTTGCTCGAACATTAAATGCCTCCAAATGGTATTTAATTAACTTCCCGGGGTGAAGAAACCCTTTTTGAGAACTCAGAGTGAGTAAATTGGCCATTTTCATGCACTTTTAACCATTCCATAAATCTTGTGTTTAGGGCCCCTGGAAGCATAAAAATCACTTTAAACATGCTAATTTTAGCTCCAACACTGATGATCCACCTACAAATGTGAACTGACATTCAAAAATAAAACATTTTAAAACGGACCATTTTCCACATTTCTGAAGCATGACGTAATGGGGGGGGTGTTATCTCTTTTGTCAAAAATCAGCTGTTTTTGATTGAACATTAAATGCCTTCAAATAGTATTTAATTCACTTCCCGAGCCCCTGGAAGCATGAACATCACTATAAACATGCTAATTTTAGCTCTAACACTGATGATCCACCTACAAATGTGAACTGACGTTCAAAAATAAAACATTTGAAAACGGACCATTTTCCACATTTCTGAAGCATGATGTAATGGGGGGGTATGATCTCTTTTGTCGAAAATCAGCCGTTTTTGCTCGAACAATAAATGCCTCCAAATGGTATTTAATTAACTCCCCGGGGTGAAGAAACCCTTTTTGAGAACTCAGAGTGAGTAAATTGGCCATTTTCATGCACTTTTAACCATTCCATAAATCTTTTGTTTAGGGCCCCTGGAAGCATGAAAATCACTTTAAACATGCTAATTTTAGCTCTAACACTGATGATCCACCTACAAATGTGAACTGACGTTAAAAAATAAAACATTTGAAAACGGACCATTTTCCACATTTCTGAAGCATGACGTAATGGGGGGGTGTTATCTCTTTTGTCAAAAATCAGCTGTTTTTGATTGAACATTAAATGCCTCCAAATAGTATTTAATTCACTTCCCGAGCCCCTGGAAGCATGAAAATCACTTTAAACATGCTAATTTTAGCTCTAACACTGATGATCCACCTACAAATGTGAACTGATGTTCAAAAATAAAACATTTGAAAATGGACCATTTTCCACATTTCTGAAGCATGACGTAATGGGGGGGTGTTATCTCTTTTGTCGAAAATCAGCCGTTTTTGCTCGAACATTAAATGCCTCCAAATGGTATTTAATTAACTTCCCGGGGTGAAGAAACCCTTTTTGAGAACTCAGAGTGAGAAAATTGGCCATTTTCATGCACTTTTAACCATTCCATAAATCTTGTGTTTAAGGCCCCTGGAAGCATGAAAATCACTTTAAACATGCTAATTTTAGCTCTAACACTGATGATCCACCTACAAATGTGAACTGACGTTCAAAAATAAAACATTTGAAAACGGACCATTTTCCACATTTCTGAAGCATGACGTAATGGGGGGGTGTTATCTCTTTTGTCAAAAATCAGCTGTTTTTGCTTGAACATTAAATGCCTCTAAATAGTATTTAATTCACTTCCCGAGCCCCTGGAAGCATGAAAATCACTTTAAACATGCTAATTTTAGCTCTAACACTGATGATCCACCTACAAATGTGAACTGACGTTCAAAAATAAAACATTTGAAAACGGACCATTTTCCACATTTCTGAAGCATGACGTAATGGGGGGGTGTTATCTCTTTTGTCGAAAATCAGCCGTTTTTGCTCTAACATTAAATGCCTCCAAATGGTATTTAATTAACTTCCCGGGGTGAAGAAACACTTTTTGAGAACTCAGAGTGAGAAAATTGGCCATTTTCATGCACTTTTAACCATTCCATAAATCTTGTGTTTAGGGCCCCTGGAAGCATGAAAATCACTTTAAACATGCTAATTTTAGCTCTAACACTGATGATCCACCTACAAATGTGAACTGACGTTCAAAAATAAAACATTTGAAAACGGACCATTTTCCACATTTCTGAAGCATGACGTAATGGGGGGGTGTTATCTCTTTTGTCAAAAATCAGCTGTTTTTGCTTGAACATTAAATGCCTCCAAATAGTATTGAATTCACTTCCCGAGCCCCTGGAAGCATGAAAATCACTTTAAACATGCTAATTTTAGCTCTAACACTGATGATCCACCTACAAATGTGAACTGACGTTCAAAAATAAAACATTTGAAAACGGACCATTTTCCACATTTCTGAAGCATGACGTAATGGGGGGGTGTTATCTCTTTTGTCAAAAATCAGCTGTTTTTGCTTGAACATTAAATGCCTCCAAATAGTATTTAATTCACTTCCCGAGCCCCTGGAAGCATGAAAATCACTTTAAACATGCTAATTTTAGCTCTAACACTGATGATCCACCTACAAATGTGAACTGACGTTCAAAAATAAAACATTTGAAAACGGACCATTTTCCACATTTCTGAAGCATGACGTAATGGGGGGGTGTTATCTCTTTTGTCGAAAATCAGCCGTTTTTGCTCGAACATTAAATGCCTCCAAATGGTATTTAATTAACTTCCCGGGGTGAAGAAACCCTTTTTGAGAACTCAGAGTGAGTAAATTGGCCATTTTCATGCACTTTTAACCATTCCATAAATCTTGTGTTTAGGGCCCCTGGAAGCATGAAAATCACTTTAAACATGCTAATTTTAGCTCTAACACTGATGATCCACCTACAAATGTGAACTGACGTTCAAAAATAAAACATTTGAAAACGGACCATTTTCCACATTTCTGAAGCATGACGTAATGGGGGGGGTGTTATCTTTTTTTTCAAAAATCAGCTGTTTTTGATTGAACATTAAATGCCTCCAAATAGTATTTAATTCACTTCCCGAGCCCCTGGAAGCATGAAAATCACTTTAAACATGCTAATTTTAGCTATAACACTGATGATCCACCTACAAATGTGAACTGATGTTCAAAAATAAAACATTTGAAAACGGACCATTTTCCACATTTCTGAAGCATGACGTAATGGGGGGGTGTTATCTCTTTTGTCGAAAATCAGCCTTTTTTGCTCGAACATTAAATGCCTCCAAATGGTATTTAATTAACTTCCCGGGGTGAAGAAACCCTTTTTGAGAACTCAGAGTGAGTAAATTGGCCATTTTCATGCACTTTTAACCATTCCATAAATCTTGTGTTTAGGGCCCCTGGAAGCATGAAAATCACTTTAAACATGCTAATTTTAGCTCTAACACTGATGATCCACCTACAAATGTGAACTGACGTTCAAAAATTAAACATTTGAAAACGGACCATTTTCCACAGTTCTGAAGCATGACGTAATGGGGGGGTGTTATCTCTTTTGTCGAAAATCAGCAGTTTTTGCTCGAACATTAAATGCCTCCAAATGGTATTTAATTAACTTCCCGGGGTGAAGAAACCCTTTTTGAGAACTCAGAGTGAGTAAATTGGCCATTTTCATGCACTTTTAACCATTCCATAAATCTTGTGTTTAGGGCCCCTGGAAGCATGAAAATCACTTTAAACATGCTAATTTTAGCTCTAACACTGATGATCCACCTACAAATGTGAACTGACGTTCAAAAATAAAACATTTGAAAACGGACCATTTTCCACATTTCTGAAGCATGACGTAATGGGGGGGTGTTATCTCTTTTGTCAAAAATCAGCTGTTTTTGATTGAACATTAAATGCCTCCAAATAGTATTTAATTCACTTCCCGAGCCCCTGGAAGCATGAACATCACTATAAACATGCTAATTTTAGCTCTAACACTGATGATCCACCTACAAATGTGAACTGACGTTCCAAAATAAAACATTTGAAAACGGACCATTTTCCACATTTCTGAAGCATGACCTAATGGGGGGGGTGTTATCTCTTTTGTCGAAAATCAGCCGTTTCTGCTCGAACATTAAATGCCTCCAAATGGTATTTAATTAACTTCCCGGGGTGAAGAAACACTTTTTGAGAACTCAGAGTGAGTAAATTGGCCATTTTCATGCACTTTTAACCATTCCATAAATCTTGTGTTTAGGGCCCCTGGAAGCATGAAAATCACTTTAAACATGCTAATTTTAGCTCTAACATTGATGATCCACCTACAAATGTGAACTGACGTTCAAAAATAAAACATTTGAAAACGGACCATTTTCCACATTTCTGAAGCATGACGTAATGGGGGGGTGTTATCTCTTTTGTCAAAAATCAGCTGTTTTTGATTGAACATTAAATGCCTCCAAATAGTATTTAATTCACTTCCCGAGCCCCTGGAAACATGAAAATCACTTTAAACATGCTAATTTTAGCTCTAACACTGATGATCCACCTACAAATGTGAACTGATGTTCAAAAATAAAACATTTGAAAACGGACCATTTTACACATTTCTGAAGCATGACGTAATGGGGGGGTGTTATCTCTTTTGTCGAAAATTAGCCGTTTTTGCTCGAACATTAAATGCCTCCAAATGGTATTTAATTAACTTCCCGGGGTGAAGAAACCCTTTTTGAGAACTCAGAGTGAGTAAATTGGCCATTTTCATGCACTTTTAACCATTCCATAAATCTTGTGTTTAGGGCCACTGGAAGCATGAAAATCACTTTAAACATGCTAATTTTAGCTCTAACACTGATGATCCACCTACAAATGTGAACTGACGTTCAAAAATAAAACATTTGAAAACGGACCATTTTCCACAGTTCTGAAGCATGACGTAATGGGGGGGTGTTATCTCTTTTGTCAAAAATCAGCTGTTTTTGCTTGAACATTAAATGCCTCTAAATAGTATTTAATTCACTTCCCGAGCCCCTGGAAGCATGAAAATCACTTTAAACATGCACATTTTAGCTCTAACACTGATGATCCACCTACAAATGTGAACTGACGTTCAAAAATAAAACATTTGAAAACGGACCATTTGCCACATTTCTGAAGCATGACGTAATGGGGGGGTGTTATCTCTTTTGTCGAAAATCAGCAGTTTTTGCTCGAACATTAAATGCCTCCAAATGGTATTTAATTAACTTCCCGGGGTGAAGAAACCCTTTTTGAGAACTCAGAGTGAGTAAATTGGCCATTTTCATGCACTTTTAACCATTCCATAAATCTTGTGTTTAGGGCCCCTGGAAGCATGAAAATCACTTTAAACATGCTAATTTTAGCTCTAACACTGATGATCCACCTACAAATGTGAACTGACGTTCAAAAATAAAACATTTTAAAACGGACCATTTTCCACATTTCTGAAGCATGACGTAATGGGGGGGTGTTATCTCTTTTGTCAAAAATCAGCTGTTTTTGATTGAACATTAAATGCCTCCAAATAGTATTTAATTCACTTCCCGAGCCCCTGGAAGCATGAAAATCACTTTAAACATGCTAATTTTAGCTCTAACACTGATGATCCACCTACAAATGTGAACTGACGTTCAAAAATAAAACATTTGAAAATGGACCATTTTCCACATTTCTGAAGCATGACGTAATGGGGGGGTGTTATCTCTTTTGTCGAAAATCAGCCGTTTCTGCTCGAACATTAAATGCCTCCAAATGGTATTTAATTAACTTCCCGGGGTGAAGAAACACTTTTTGAGAACTCAGAGTGAGTAAATTGGCCATTTTCATGCACTTTTAACCATTCCATAAATCTTGTGTTTAGGGCCCCTGGAAGCATGAAAATCACTTTAAACATGCTAATTTTAGCTCTAACACTGATGATCCACCTACAAATGTGAACTGACGTTCAAAAATAAAACATTTGAAAACGGACCATTTTCCACATTTCTGAAGCATGACGTAATGGGGGGGTGTTATCTCTTTTGTCAAAAATCAGCTGTTTTTGATTGAACATTAAATGCCTCCAAATAGTATTTAATTCACTTCCCGAGCCCCTGGAAGTATGAAAATCACTTTAAACATGCTAATTTTAGCTCTAACACTGATGATCCACCTACAAATGTGAACTGATGTTCAAAAATAAAACATTTGAAAACGGACCATTTTCCACATTTCTGAAGCATGACGTAATGGGGGGATGTTATCTCTTTTGTCGAAAATCAGCCGTTTTTGCTCGAACATTAAATGCCTCCAAATGGTATTTAATTAACTTCCCGGGGTGAAGAAACCCTTTTTGAGAACTTAGAGTGAGTAAATTGGCCATTTTCATGCACTTTTAACCATTCCATAAATCTTGTGTTTAGGGCCCCTGGAAGCATGAAAATCACTTTAAACATGCTAATTTTAGCTCTAACATTGATGATCCACCTACAAATGTGAACTGACGTTCAAAAATAAAACATTTGAAAACGGACCATTTTCCACATTTCTGAAGCATGACGTAATGGGGGGGTGTTATCTCTTTTGTCAAAAATCAGCTGTTTTTGCTTGAACATTAAATGCCTCCAAATAGTATTTAATTCACTTCCCGAGCCCCTGGAAGCATGAAAATCACTTTAAACATGCTAATTTTAGCTCTAACACTGATGATCCACCTACAAATGTGAACTGACGTTCAAAAATAAAACATTTGAAAACGGACCATTTTCCACATTTCTGAAGCATGACGTAATGGGGGGGTGTTATCTCTTTTGTCGAAAATCAGCAGTTTTTGCTCGAACATTAAATGCCTCCAAATGGTATTTAATTAACTTCCCGGGGTGAAGATACCCTTTTTGAGAACTCAGAGTGAGTAAATTGGCCATTTTCATGCACTTTTAACCATTCCATAAATCTTGTGTTTAGGGCCCCTGGAAGCATGAAAATCACTTTAAACATGCTAATTTTAGCTCTAACACTGATGATCCACCTACAAATGTGAACTGACGTTCAAAAATAAAACATTTGAAAACGGACCATTTTCCACATTTCTGAAGCATGACGTAATGGGGGGGTGTTATCTCTTTTGTCAAAAATCAGCTGTTTTTGATTGAACATTAAATGCCTCCAAATAGTATTTAATTCACTTCCCGAGCCCCTGGAAGCATGAAAATCACTTTAAACATGCTAATTTTAGCTCTAACACTGATGATCCACCTACAAATGTGAACTGACATTCCAAAATAAAACATTTGAAAACGGACCATTTTCCACATTTCTGAAGCATGACTTAATGGGGGGGGTGTTATCTCTTTTGTCGAAAATCAGCCATTTCTGCTCGAACATTAAATGCCTCCAAATGGTATTTAATTAACTTCCCGGGGTGAAGAAACACTTTTTGAGAACTCAGAGTGAGTAAATTGGCCATTTTCATGCACTTTTAACCATTCCATAAATCTTTTGTTTAGGGCCCCTGGAAGCATGAAAATCACTTTAAACATGCTAATTTTAGCTCTAACACTAATGATCCACCTACAAATGTGAACTGACGTTTAAAAATAAAACATTTGAAAACGGACCATTTTCCACATTTCTGAAGCATGACGTAATGGGGGGGTGTTATCTCTTTTGTCAAAAATCAGCTGTTTTTGATTGAACATTAAATGCCTCCAAATAGTATTTAATTCACTTCCCGAGCCCCTGGAAGCATGAAAATCACTTTAAACATGCTAATTTTAGCTCTAACACTGATGATCCACCTACAAATGTGAACTGACGTTCAAAAATAAAACATTTGAAAACGGACCATTTTCCACATTTCTGAAGCATGACGTAATGGGGGGGTGTTATCTCTTTTGTCGAAAATCAGCCGTTTTTGCTCGAACATTAAATGCCTCCAAATGGTATTTAATTAACTTCCCGGGGTGAAGAAACCCTTTTTGAGAACTCAGAGTGAGTAAATTGGCCATTTTCATGCACTTTTAACCATTCCATAAATCTTGTGTTTAGGGCCCCTGGAAGCATGAAAATCACTTTAAACATGCTAATTTTAGCTCTAACACTGATGATCCACCTACAAATGTGAACTGACGTTCAAAAATAAAACATTTGAAAACGGACCATTTTCCACATTTCTGAAGCATGACGTAATGGGGGGGTGTTATCTTTTTTGTCAAAAATCAGCTGTTTTTGATTGAACATTAAATGCCTCCAAATAGTATTTAATTCACTTCCCGAGCCCCTGGAAGCATGAAAATCACTTTAAACATGCTAATTTTAGCTCTAACACTGATGATCCACCTACAAATGTGAACTGATGTTCAAAAATAAAACATTTGAAAACGGACCATTTTCCACATTTCTGAAGCATGACGTAATGGGGGGGTGTTATCTCTTTTGTCGAAAATCAGCCTTTTTTGCTCGAACATTAAATGCCTCCAAATGGTATTTAATTAACTTCCCGGGGTGAAGAAACCCTTTTTGAGAACTCAGAGTGAGTAAATTGGCCATTTTCATGCACTTTTAACCATTCCATAAATCTTGTGTTTAGGGCCCCTGGAAGCATGAAAATCACTTTAAACATGCTAATTTTAGCTCTAACACTGATGATCCACCTACAAATGTGAACTGACGTTCAAAAATAAAACATTTTAAAACAGACCATTTTCCACATTTCTGAAGCATGACGTAATGGGGGGGTGTTATCTCTTTTGTCAAAAATCAGCTGTTTTTGATTGAACATTAAATGCCTCCAAATAGTATTTAATTCACTTCCCGAGCCCCTGGAAGCATGAAAATCACTTTAAACATGCTAATTTTAGCTCTAACACTGATGATCCACCTACAAATGTGAACTGACGTTCAAAAATAAAACATTTGAAAACGGACCATTTTCCACATTTCTGAAGCATGACGTAATGGGGGGGTGTTATCTCTTTTGTCGAAAATCAGCCGTTTCTGCTCGAACATTAAATGCCTCCAAATGGTATTTAATTAACTTCCCGGGGTGAAGAAACCCTTTTTGAGAACTCAGAGTGAGTAAATTGGCCATTTTCATGCACTTTTAACCATTCCATAAATCTTGTGTTTCGGGCCCCTGGAAGCATGAAAATCACTTTAAACATGCTAATTTTAGCTCTAACACTGATGATCCACCTACAAATGTGAACTGACGTTCAAAAATAAAACATTTGAAAACGGACCATTTTCCACATTTCTGAAGCATGACATAATGGGGGGGGTGTTATCTTTTTTGTCAAAAATCAGCTGTTTTTGATTGAACATTAAATGCCTCCAAATAGTATTTAATTCACTTCCCGAGCCCCTGGAAGCATGAAAATCACTTTAAACATGCTAATTTTAGCTATAACACTGATGATCCACCTACAAATGTGAACTGATGTTCAAAAATAAAACATTTGAAAACGGACCATTTTCCACATTTCTGAAGCATGACGTAATGGGGGGGTGTTATCTCTTTTGTCGAAAATCAGCCTTTTTTGCTCGAACATTAAATGCCTCCAAATGGTATTTAATTAACTTCCCGGGGTGAAGAAACCCTTTTTGAGAACTCAGAGTGAGTAAATTGGCCATTTTCATGCACTTTTAACCATTCCATAAATCTTGTGTTTAGGGCCCCTGGAAGCATAAAAATCACTTTAAACATGCTAATTTTAGCTCCAACACTGATGATCCACCTACAAATGTGAACTGACATTCAAAAATAAAACATTTTAAAACGGACCATTTTCCACATTTCTGAAGCATGACGTAATGGGGGGGGTGTTATCTCTTTTGTCAAAAATCAGCTGTTTTTGATTGAACATTAAATGCCTTCAAATAGTATTTAATTCACTTCCCGAGCACCTGGAAGCATGAACATCACTATAAACATGCTAATTTTAGCTCTAACACTGATGATCCACCTACAAATGTGAACTGACGTTCAAAAATAAAACATTTGAAAACGGACCATTTTCCACATTTCTGAAGCATGATGTAATGGGGGGGTATGATCTCTTTTGTCGAAAATCAGCCGTTTTTGCTCGAACAATAAATGCCTCCAAATGGTATTTAATTAACTCCCCGGGGTGAAGAAACCCTTTTTGAGAACTCAGAGTGAGTAAATTGGCCATTTTCATGCACTTTTAACCATTCCATAAATCTTTTGTTTAGGGCCCCTGGAAGCATGAAAATCACTTTAAACATGCTAATTTTAGCTCTAACACTGATGATCCACCTACAAATGTGAACTGACGTTAAAAAATAAAACATTTGAAAACGGACCATTTTCCACATTTCTGAAGCATGACGTAATGGGGGGGTGTTATCTCTTTTGTCAAAAATCAGCTGTTTTTGATTGAACATTAAATGCCTCCAAATAGTATTTAATTCACTTCCCGAGCCCCTGGAAGCATGAAAATCACTTTAAACATGCTAATTTTAGCTCTAACACTGATGATCCACCTACAAATGTGAACTGATGTTCAAAAATAAAACATTTGAAAATGGACCATTTTCCACATTTCTGAAGCATGACGTAATGGGGGGGTGTTATCTCTTTTGTCGAAAATCAGCCGTTTTTGCTCGAACATTAAATGCCTCCAAATGGTATTTAATTAACTTCCCGGGGTGAAGAAACCCTTTTTGAGAACTCAGAGTGAGAAAATTGGCCATTTTCATGCACTTTTAACCATTCCATAAATCTTGTGTTTAAGGCCCCTGGAAGCATGAAAATCACTTTAAACATGCTAATTTTAGCTCTAACACTGATGATCCACCTACAAATGTGAACTGACGTTCAAAAATAAAACATTTGAAAACGGACCATTTTCCACATTTCTGAAGCATGACGTAATGGGGGGGTGTTATCTCTTTTGTCAAAAATCAGCTGTTTTTGCTTGAACATTAAATGCCTCTAAATAGTATTTAATTCACTTCCCGAGCCCCTGGAAGCATGAAAATCACTTTAAACATGCTAATTTTAGCTCTAACACTGATGATCCACCTACAAATGTGAACTGACGTTCAAAAATAAAACATTTGAAAACGGACCATTTTCCACATTTCTGAAGCATGACGTAATGGGGGGGTGTTATCTCTTTTGTCGAAAATCAGCCGTTTTTGCTCTAACATTAAATGCCTCCAAATGGTATTTAATTAACTTCCCGGGGTGAAGAAACACTTTTTGAGAACTCAGAGTGAGAAAATTGGCCATTTTCATGCACTTTTAACCATTCCATAAATCTTGTGTTTAGGGCCCCTGGAAGCATGAAAATCACTTTAAACATGCTAATTTTAGCTCTAACACTGATGATCCACCTACAAATGTGAACTGACGTTCAAAAATAAAACATTTGAAAACGGACCATTTTCCACATTTCTGAAGCATGACGTAATGGGGGGGTGTTATCTCTTTTGTCAAAAATCAGCTGTTTTTGCTTGAACATTAAATGCCTCCAAATAGTATTTAATTCACTTCCCGAGCCCCTGGAAGCATGAAAATCACTTTAAACATGCTAATTTTAGCTCTAACACTGATGATCCACCTACAAATGTGAACTGACGTTCAAAAATAAAACATTTGAAAACGGACCATTTTCCACATTTCTGAAGCATGACGTAATGGGGGGGTGTTATCTCTTTTGTCAAAAATCAGCTGTTTTTGCTTGAACATTAAATGCCTCCAAATAGTATTTAATTCACTTCCCGAGCCCCTGGAAGCATGAAAATCACTTTAAACATGCTAATTTTAGCTCTAACACTGATGATCCACCTACAAATGTGAACTGACGTTCAAAAATAAAACATTTGAAAACGGACCATTTTCCACATTTCTGAAGCATGACGTAATGGGGGGGTGTTATCTCTTTTGTCGAAAATCAGCCGTTTTTGCTCGAACATTAAATGCCTCCAAATGGTATTTAATTAACTTCCCGGGGTGAAGAAACCCTTTTTGAGAACTCAGAGTGAGTAAATTGGCCATTTTCATGCACTTTTAACCATTCCATAAATCTTGTGTTTAGGGCCCCTGGAAGCATGAAAATCACTTTAAACATGCTAATTTTAGCTCTAACACTGATGATCCACCTACAAATGTGAACTGACGTTCAAAAATAAAACATTTGAAAACGGACCATTTTCCACATTTCTGAAGCATGACGTAATGGGGGGGGTGTTATCTTTTTTTTCAAAAATCAGCTGTTTTTGATTGAACATTAAATGCCTCCAAATAGTATTTAATTCACTTCCCGAGCCCCTGGAAGCATGAAAATCACTTTAAACATGCTAATTTTAGCTATAACACTGATGATCCACCTACAAATGTGAACTGATGTTCAAAAATAAAACATTTGAAAACGGACCATTTTCCACATTTCTGAAGCATGACGTAATGGGGGGGTGTTATCTCTTTTGTCGAAAATCAGCCTTTTTTGCTCGAACATTAAATGCCTCCAAATGGTATTTAATTAACTTCCCGGGGTGAAGAAACCCTTTTTGAGAACTCAGAGTGAGTAAATTGGCCATTTTCATGCACTTTTAACCATTCCATAAATCTTGTGTTTAGGGCCCCTGGAAGCATGAAAATCACTTTAAACATGCTAATTTTAGCTCTAACACTGATGATCCACCTACAAATGTGAACTGACGTTCAAAAATTAAACATTTGAAAACGGACCATTTTCCACAGTTCTGAAGCATGACGTAATGGGGGGGTGTTATCTCTTTTGTCGAAAATCAGCAGTTTTTGCTCGAACATTAAATGCCTCCAAATGGTATTTAATTAACTTCCCGGGGTGAAGAAACCCTTTTTGAGAACTCAGAGTGAGTAAATTGGCCATTTTCATGCACTTTTAACCATTCCATAAATCTTGTGTTTAGGGCCCCTGGAAGCATGAAAATCACTTTAAACATGCTAATTTTAGCTCTAACACTGATGATCCACCTACAAATGTGAACTGACGTTCAAAAATAAAACATTTGAAAACGGACCATTTTCCACATTTCTGAAGCATGACGTAATGGGGGGGTGTTATCTCTTTTGTCAAAAATCAGCTGTTTTTGATTGAACATTAAATGCCTCCAAATAGTATTTAATTCACTTCCCGAGCCCCTGGAAGCATGAACATCACTATAAACATGCTAATTTTAGCTCTAACACTGATGATCCACCTACAAATGTGAACTGACGTTCCAAAATAAAACATTTGAAAACGGACCATTTTCCACATTTCTGAAGCATGACCTAATGGGGGGGGTGTTATCTCTTTTGTCGAAAATCAGCCGTTTCTGCTCGAACATTAAATGCCTCCAAATGGTATTTAATTAACTTCCCGGGGTGAAGAAACACTTTTTGAGAACTCAGAGTGAGTAAATTGGCCATTTTCATGCACTTTTAACCATTCCATAAATCTTGTGTTTAGGGCCCCTGGAAGCATGAAAATCACTTTAAACATGCTAATTTTAGCTCTAACATTGATGATCCACCTACAAATGTGAACTGACGTTCAAAAATAAAACATTTGAAAACGGACCATTTTCCACATTTCTGAAGCATGACGTAATGGGGGGGTGTTATCTCTTTTGTCAAAAATCAGCTGTTTTTGATTGAACATTAAATGCCTCCAAATAGTATTTAATTCACTTCCCGAGCCCCTGGAAACATGAAAATCACTTTAAACATGCTAATTTTAGCTCTAACACTGATGATCCACCTACAAATGTGAACTGATGTTCAAAAATAAAACATTTGAAAACGGACCATTTTACACATTTCTGAAGCATGACGTAATGGGGGGGTGTTATCTCTTTTGTCGAAAATTAGCCGTTTTTGCTCGAACATTAAATGCCTCCAAATGGTATTTAATTAACTTCCCGGGGTGAAGAAACCCTTTTTGAGAACTCAGAGTGAGTAAATTGGCCATTTTCATGCACTTTTAACCATTCCATAAATCTTGTGTTTAGGGCCACTGGAAGCATGAAAATCACTTTAAACATGCTAATTTTAGCTCTAACACTGATGATCCACCTACAAATGTGAACTGACGTTCAAAAATAAAACATTTGAAAACGGACCATTTTCCACAGTTCTGAAGCATGACGTAATGGGGGGGTGTTATCTCTTTTGTCAAAAATCAGCTGTTTTTGCTTGAACATTAAATGCCTCTAAATAGTATTTAATTCACTTCCCGAGCCCCTGGAAGCATGAAAATCACTTTAAACATGCACATTTTAGCTCTAACACTGATGATCCACCTACAAATGTGAACTGACGTTCAAAAATAAAACATTTGAAAACGGACCATTTGCCACATTTCTGAAGCATGACGTAATGGGGGGGTGTTATCTCTTTTGTCGAAAATCAGCAGTTTTTGCTCGAACATTAAATGCCTCCAAATGGTATTTAATTAACTTCCCGGGGTGAAGAAACCCTTTTTGAGAACTCAGAGTGAGTAAATTGGCCATTTTCATGCACTTTTAACCATTCCATAAATCTTGTGTTTAGGGCCCCTGGAAGCATGAAAATCACTTTAAACATGCTAATTTTAGCTCTAACACTGATGATCCACCTACAAATGTGAACTGACGTTCAAAAATAAAACATTTTAAAACGGACCATTTTCCACATTTCTGAAGCATGACGTAATGGGGGGGTGTTATCTCTTTTGTCAAAAATCAGCTGTTTTTGATTGAACATTAAATGCCTCCAAATAGTATTTAATTCACTTCCCGAGCCCCTGGAAGCATGAAAATCACTTTAAACATGCTAATTTTAGCTCTAACACTGATGATCCACCTACAAATGTGAACTGACGTTCAAAAATAAAACATTTGAAAACGGACCATTTTCCACATTTCTGAAGCATGACGTAATGGGGGGGTGTTATCTCTTTTGTCGAAAATCAGCCGTTTCTGCTCGAACATTAAATGCCTCCAAATGGTATTTAATTAACTTCCCGGGGTGAAGAAACACTTTTTGAGAACTCAGAGTGAGTAAATTGGCCATTTTCATGCACTTTTAACCATTCCATAAATCTTGTGTTTAGGGCCCCTGGAAGCATGAAAATCACTTTAAACATGCTAATTTTAGCTCTAACACTGATGATCCACCTACAAATGTGAACTGACGTTCAAAAATAAAACATTTGAAAACGGACCATTTTCCACATTTCTGAAGCATGACGTAATGGGGGGGGTGTTATCTCTTTTGTCAAAAATCAGCTGTTTTTGATTGAACATTAAATGCCTCCAAATAGTATTTAATTCACTTCCCGAGCCCCTGGAAGTATGAAAATCACTTTAAACATGCTAATTTTAGCTCTAACACTGATGATCCACCTACAAATGTGAACTGATGTTCAAAAATAAAACATTTGAAAACGGACCATTTTCCACATTTCTGAAGCATGACGTAATGGGGGGATGTTATCTCTTTTGTCGAAAATCAGCCGTTTTTGCTCGAACATTAAATGCCTCCAAATGGTATTTAATTAACTTCCCGGGGTGAAGAAACCCTTTTTGAGAACTTAGAGTGAGTAAATTGGCCATTTTCATGCACTTTTAACCATTCCATAAATCTTGTGTTTAGGGCCCCTGGAAGCATGAAAATCACTTTAAACATGCTAATTTTAGCTCTAACACTGATGATCCACCTACAAATGTGAACTGACGTTCAAAAATAAAACATTTGAAAACGGACCATTTTCCACATTTCTGAAGCATGACGTAATGGGGGGGTGTTATCTCTTTTGTCAAAAATCAGCTGTTTTTGCTTGAACATTAAATGCCTCCAAATAGTATTTAATTCACTTCCCGAGCCCCTGGAAGCATGAAAATCACTTTAAACATGCTAATTTTAGCTCTAACACTGATGATCCACCTACAAATGTGAACTGACGTTCAAAAATAAAACATTTGAAAACGGACCATTTTCCACATTTCTGAAGCATGACGTAATGGGGGGGTGTTATCTCTTTTGTCGAAAATCAGCAGTTTTTGCTCGAACATTAAATGCCTCCAAATGGTATTTAATTAACTTCCCGGGGTGAAGATACCCTTTTTGAGAACTCAGAGTGAGTAAATTGGCCATTTTCATGCACTTTTAACCATTCCATAAATCTTGTGTTTAGGGCCCCTGGAAGCATGAAAATCACTTTAAACATGCTAATTTTAGCTCTAACACTGATGATCCACCTACAAATGTGAACTGACGTTCAAAAATAAAACATTTGAAAACGGACCATTTTCCACATTTCTGAAGCATGACGTAATGGGGGGGTGTTATCTCTTTTGTCAAAAATCAGCTGTTTTTGATTGAACATTAAATGCCTCCAAATAGTATTTAATTCACTTCCCGAGCCCCTGGAAGCATGAAAATCACTTTAAACATGCTAATTTTAGCTCTAACACTGATGATCCACCTACAAATGTGAACTGACATTCCAAAATAAAACATTTGAAAACGGACCATTTTCCACATTTCTGAAGCATGACTTAATGGGGGGGGTGTTATCTCTTTTGTCGAAAATCAGCCATTTCTGCTCGAACATTAAATGCCTCCAAATGGTATTTAATTAACTTCCCGGGGTGAAGAAACACTTTTTGAGAACTCAGAGTGAGTAAATTGGCCATTTTCATGCACTTTTAACCATTCCATAAATCTTTTGTTTAGGGCCCCTGGAAGCATGAAAATCACTTTAAACATGCTAATTTTAGCTCTAACACTAATGATCCACCTACAAATGTGAACTGACGTTTAAAAATAAAACATTTGAAAACGGACCATTTTCCACATTTCTGAAGCAT
The DNA here is from genome assembly GCF_964263255.1 of Lissotriton vulgaris. Taxonomy (NCBI): domain Eukaryota; kingdom Metazoa; phylum Chordata; class Amphibia; order Caudata; family Salamandridae; genus Lissotriton; species Lissotriton vulgaris. The sequence goes on along the minus strand of NW_028241489.1, from coordinate 168,936 downwards.
GACGTAATGGGGGGGTGTTATCTCTTTTGTCAAAAATCAGCTGTTTTTGATTGAACATTAAATGCCTCCAAATAGTATTTAATTCACTTCCCGAGCCCCTGGAAGCATGAAAATCACTTTAAACATGCTAATTTTAGCTCTAACACTGATGATCCACCTACAAATGTGAACTGACGTTCAAAAATAAAACATTTGAAAACGGACCATTTTCCACATTTCTGAAGCATGACGTAATGGGGGGGTGTTATCTCTTTTGTCGAAAATCAGCCGTTTTTGCTCGAACATTAAATGCCTCCAAATGGTATTTAATTAACTTCCCGGGGTGAAGAACCCCTTTTTGAGAACTCAGAGTGAGTAAATTGGCCATTTTCATGCACTTTTAACCATTCAATAAATCTTGTGTTTAGGGCCCCTGGAAGCATGAAAATCACTTTAAACATGCTAATTTTAGCTCTAACACTGATGATCCACCTACAAATGTGAACTGACGTTCAAAAATAAAACATTTGAAAACGGACCATTTTCCACATTTCTGAAGCATGACGTAATGGGGGGGTGTTATCTTTTTTGTCAAAAATCAGCTGTTTTTGATTGAACATTAAATGCCTCCAAATAGTATTTAATTCACTTCCCGAGCCCCTGGAAGCATGAAAATCACTTTAAACATGCTAATTTTAGCTCTAACACTGATGATCCACCTACAAATGTGAACTGATGTTCAAAAATAAAACATTTGAAAACGGACCATTTTCCACATTTCTGAAGCATGACGTAATGGGGGGGTGTTATCTCTTTTGTCGAAAATCAGCCTTTTTTGCTCGAACATTAAATGCCTCCAAATGGTATTTAATTAACTTCCCGGGGTGAAGAAACCCTTTTTGAGAACTCAGAGTGAGTAAATTGGCCATTTTCATGCACTTTTAACCATTCCATAAATCTTGTGTTTAGGGCCCCTGGAAGCATGAAAATCACTTTAAACATGCTAATTTTAGCTCTAACACTGATGATCCACCTACAAATGTGAACTGACGTTCAAAAATAAAACATTTGAAAACGGACCATTTTCCACATTTCTGAAGCATGACGTAATGGGGGGGTGTTATCTCTTTTGTCAAAAATCAGCTGTTTTTGCTTGAACATTAAATGCCTCCAAATAGTATTTAATTCACTTCCCGAGCCCCTGGAAGCATGAAAATCACTTTAAACATGCTAATTTTAGCTCTAACACTGATGATCCACCTACAAATGTGAACTGACGTTCAAAAATAAAACATTTGAAAACGGACCATTTTCCACATTTCTGAAGCATGACGTAATGGGGGGGTGTTATCTCTTTTGTCGAAAATCAGCAGTTTTTGCTCGAACATTAAATGCCTCCAAATGGTATTTAATTAACTTCCCGGGGTGAAGATACCCTTTTTGAGAACTCAGAGTGAGTAAATTGGCCATTTTCATGCACTTTTAACCATTCCATAAATCTTGTGTTTAGGGCCCCTGGAAGCATGAAAATCACTTTAAACATGCTAATTTTAGCTCTAACACTGATGATCCACCTACAAATGTGAACTGACGTTCAAAAATAAAACATTTGAAAACGGACCATTTTCCACATTTCTGAAGCATGACGTAATGGGGGGGTGTTATCTCTTTTGTCAAAAATCAGCTGTTTTTGATTGAACATTAAATGCCTCCAAATAGTATTTAATTCACTTCCCGAGCCCCTGGAAGCATGAAAATCACTTTAAACATGCTAATTTTAGCTCTAACACTGATGATCCACCTACAAATGTGAACTGACATTCCAAAATAAAACATTTGAAAACGGACCATTTTCCACATTTCTGAAGCATGACTTAATGGGGGGGGTGTTATCTCTTTTGTCGAAAATCAGCCATTTCTGCTCGAACATTAAATGCCTCCAAATGGTATTTAATTAACTTCCCGGGGTGAAGAAACACTTTTTGAGAACTCAGAGTGAGTAAATTGGCCATTTTCATGCACTTTTAACCATTCCATAAATCTTTTGTTTAGGGCCCCTGGAAGCATGAAAATCACTTTAAACATGCTAATTTTAGCTCTAACACTAATGATCCACCTACAAATGTGAACTGACGTTTAAAAATAAAACATTTGAAAACGGACCATTTTCCACATTTCTGAAGCATGACGTAATGGGGGGGTGTTATCTCTTTTGTCAAAAATCAGCTGTTTTTGATTGAACATTAAATGCCTCCAAATAGTATTTAATTCACTTCCCGAGCCCCTGGAAGCATGAAAATCACTTTAAACATGCTAATTTTAGCTCTAACACTGATGATCCACCTACAAATGTGAACTGACGTTCAAAAATAAAACATTTGAAAACGGACCATTTTCCACATTTCTGAAGCATGACGTAATGGGGGGGTGTTATCTCTTTTGTCGAAAATCAGTCGTTTTTGCTCGAACATTAAATGCCTCCAAATGGTATTTAATTAACTTCCCGGGGTGAAGAAACCCTTTTTGAGAACTCAGAGTGAGTAAATTGGCCATTTTCATGCACTTTTAACCATTCAATAAATCTTGTGTTTAGGGCCCCTGGAAGCATGAAAATCACTTTAAACATGCTAATTTTAGCTCTAACACTGATGATCCACCTACAAATGTGAACTGACGTTCAAAAATAAAACATTTGAAAACGGACCATTTTCCACATTTCTGAAGCATGACGTAATGGGGGGGTGTTATCTTTTTTGTCAAAAATCAGCTGTTTTTGATTGAACATTAAATGCCTCCAAATAGTATTTAATTCACTTCCCGAGCCCCTGGAAGCATGAAAATCACTTTAAACATGCTAATTTTAGCTCTAACACTGATGATCCACCTACAAATGTGAACTGATGTTCAAAAATAAAACATTTGAAAACGGACCATTTTCCACATTTCTGAAGCATGACGTAATGGGGGGGTGTTATCTCTTTTGTCGAAAATCAGCCTTTTTTGCTCGAACATTAAATGCCTCCAAATGGTATTTAATTAACTTCCCGGGGTGAAGAAACCCTTTTTGAGAACTCAGAGTGAGTAAATTGGCCATTTTCATGCACTTTTAACCATTCCATAAATCTTGTGTTTAGGGCCCCTGGAAGCATGAAAATCACTTTAAACATGCTAATTTTAGCTCTAACACTGATGATCCACCTACAAATGTGAACTGACGTTCAAAAATAAAACATTTTAAAACAGACCATTTTCCACATTTCTGAAGCATGACGTAATGGGGGGGTGTTATCTCTTTTGTCAAAAATCAGCTGTTTTTGATTGAACATTAAATGCCTCCAAATAGTATTTAATTCACTTCCCGAGCCCCTGGAAGCATGAAAATCACTTTAAACATGCTAATTTTAGCTCTAACACTGATGATCCACCTACAAATGTGAACTGACGTTCAAAAATAAAACATTTGAAAACGGACCATTTTCCACATTTCTGAAGCATGACGTAATGGGGGGGTGTTATCTCTTTTGTCGAAAATCAGCCGTTTCTGCTCGAACATTAAATGCCTCCAAATGGTATTTAATTAACTTCCCGGGGTGAAGAAACACTTTTTGAGAACTCAGAGTGAGTAAATTGGCCATTTTCATGCACTTTTAACCATTCCATAAATCTTGTGTTTAGGGCCCCTGGAAGCATGAAAATCACTTTAAACATGCTAATTTTAGCTCTAACACTGATGATCCACCTACAAATGTGAACTGACGTTCAAAAATAAAACATTTGAAAACGGACCATTTTCCACATTTCTGAAGCATGACGTAATGGGGGGGTGTTATCTCTTTTGTCAAAAATCAGCTGTTTTTGATTGAACATTAAATGCCTCCAAATAGTATTTAATTCACTTCCCGAGCCCCTGGAAGCATGAAAATCACTTTAAACATGCTAATTTTAGCTCTAACACTGATGATCCACCTACAAATGTGAACTGACGTTCAAAAATAAAACATTTGAAAACGGACCATTTTCCACATTTCTGAAGCATGACGTAATGGGGGGGTGTTATCTCTTTTGTCGAAAATCAGCAGTTTTTGCTCGAACATTAAATGCCTCCAAATGGTATTTAATTAACTTCCCGGGGTGAAGATACCCTTTTTGAGAACTCAGAGTGAGTAAATTGGCCATTTTCATGCACTTTTAACCATTCCATAAATCTTGTGTTTAGGGCCCCTGGAAGCATGAAAATCACTTTAAACATGCTAATTTTAGCTCTAACACTGATGATCCACCTACAAATGTGAACTGACGTTCAAAAATAAAACATTTGAAAACGGACCATTTTCCACATTTCTGAAGCATGACGTAATGGGGGGGTGTTATCTCTTTTGTCAAAAATCAGCTGTTTTTGATTGAACATTAAATGCCTCCAAATAGTATTTAATTCACTTCCCGAGCCCCTGGAAGCATGAAAATCACTTTAAACATGCTAATTTTAGCTCTAACACTGATGATCCACCTACAAATGTGAACTGACGTTCAAAAATAAAACATTTGAAAACGGACCATTTTCCACATTTCTGAAGCATGACGTAATGGGGGGATGTTATCTCTTTTGTCGAAAATCAGCCTTTTTTGCTCGAACATTAAATGCCTCCAAATGGTATTTAATTAACTTCCCGGGGTGAAGAAACCCTTTTTGAGAACTTAGAGTGAGTAAATTGGCCATTTTCATGCACTTTTAACCATTCCATAAATCTTGTGTTTAGGGCCCCTGGAAGCATGAAAATCACTTTAAACATGCTAATTTTAGCTCTAACACTGATGATCCACCTACAAATGTGAACTGACGTTCAAAAATAAAACATTTTAAAACAGACCATTTTCCACATTTCTGAAGCATGACGTAATGGGGGGGTGTTATCTCTTTTGTCAAAAATCAGCTGTTTTTGATTGAACATTAAATGCCTCCAAATAGTATTTAATTCACTTCCCGAGCCCCTGGAAGCATGAAAATCACTTTAAACATGCTAATTTTAGCTCTAACACTGATGATCCACCTACAAATGTGAACTGACGTTCAAAAATAAAACATTTGAAAACGGACCATTTTCCACATTTCTGAAGCATGACGTAATGGGGGGGTGTTATCTCTTTTGTCGAAAATCAGCCGTTTCTGCTCGAACATTAAATGCCTCCAAATGGTATTTAATTAACTTCCCGGGGTGAAGAAACCCTTTTTGAGAACTCAGAGTGAGTAAATTGGCCATTTTCATGCACTTTTAACCATTCCATAAATCTTGTGTTTAGGGCCCCTGGAAGCATGAAAATCACTTTAAACATGCTAATTTTAGCTCTAACACTGATGATCCACCTACAAATGTGAACTGACGTTCAAAAATAAAACATTTTAAAACAGACCATTTTCCACATTTCTGAAGCATGACGTAATGGGGGGGTGTTATCTCTTTTGTCAAAAATCAGCTGTTTTTGATTGAACATTAAATGCCTCCAAATAGTATTTAATTCACTTCCCGAGCCCCTGGAAGCATGAAAATCACTTTAAACATGCTAATTTTAGCTCTAACACTGATGATCCACCTACAAATGTGAACTGACGTTCAAAAATAAAACATTTGAAAACGGACCATTTTCCACATTTCTGAAGCATGACGTAATGGGGGGGTGTTATCTCTTTTGTCGAAAATCAGCCGTTTCTGCTCGAACATTAAATGCCTCCAAATGGTATTTAATTAACTTCCCGGGGTGAAGAAACACTTTTTGAGAACTCAGAGTGAGTAAATTGGCCATTTTCATGCACTTTTAACCATTCCATAAATCTTGTGTTTAGGGCCCCTGGAAGCATGAAAATCACTTTAAACATGCTAATTTTAGCTCTAACACTGATGATCCACCTACAAATGTGAACTGACGTTCAAAAATAAAACATTTGAAAACGGACCATTTTCCACATTTCTGAAGCATGACGTAATGGGGGGGTGTTATCTCTTTTGTCAAAAATCAGCTGTTTTTGATTGAACATTAAATGCCTCCAAATAGTATTTAATTCACTTCCCGAGCCCCTGGAAGCATGAAAATCACTTTAAACATGCTAATTTTAGCTCTAACACTGATGATCCACCTACAAATGTGAACTGACGTTCAAAAATAAAACATTTGAAAACGGACCATTTTCCACATTTCTGAAGCATGACGTAATGGGGGGGTGTTATCTCTTTTGTCGAAAATCAGCAGTTTTTGCTCGAACATTAAATGCCTCCAAATGGTATTTAATTAACTTCCCGGGGTGAAGATACCCTTTTTGAGAACTCAGAGTGAGTAAATTGGCCATTTTCATGCACTTTTAACCATTCCATAAATCTTGTGTTTAGGGCCCCTGGAAGCATGAAAATCACTTTAAACATGCTAATTTTAGCTCTAACACTGATGATCCACCTACAAATGTGAACTGACGTTCAAAAATAAAACATTTGAAAACGGACCATTTTCCACATTTCTGAAGCATGACGTAATGGGGGGGTGTTATCTCTTTTGTCAAAAATCAGCTGTTTTTGATTGAACATTAAATGCCTCCAAATAGTATTTAATTCACTTCCCGAGCCCCTGGAAGCATGAAAATCACTTTAAACATGCTAATTTTAGCTCTAACACTGATGATCCACCTACAAATGTGAACTGACGTTCAAAAATAAAACATTTGAAAACGGACCATTTTCCACATTTCTGAAGCATGACGTAATGGGGGGATGTTATCTCTTTTGTCGAAAATCAGCCTTTTTTGCTCGAACATTAAATGCCTCCAAATGGTATTTAATTAACTTCCCGGGGTGAAGAAACCCTTTTTGAGAACTTAGAGTGAGTAAATTGGCCATTTTCATGCACTTTTAACCATTCCATAAATCTTGTGTTTAGGGCCCCTGGAAGCATGAAAATCACTTTAAACATGCTAATTTTAGCTCTAACACTGATGATCCACCTACAAATGTGAACTGACGTTCAAAAATAAAACATTTGAAAACGGACCATTTTCCACATTTCTGAAGCATGACGTAATGGGGGGGTGTTATCTCTTTTGTCAAAAATCAGCTGTTTTTGCTTGAACATTAAATGCCTCCAAATAGTATTTAATTCACTTCCCGAGCCCCTGGAAGCATGAAAATCACTTTAAACATGCTAATTTTAGCTCTAACACTGATGATCCACCTACAAATGTGAACTGACGTTCAAAAATAAAACATTTGAAAACGGACCATTTTCCACATTTCTGAAGCATGACGTAATGGGGGGGTGTTATCTTTTTTGTCAAAAATCAGCTGTTTTTGATTGAACATTAAATGCCTCCAAATAGTATTTAATTCACTTCCCGAGCCCCTGGAAGCATGAAAATCACTTTAAACATGCTAATTTTAGCTCTAACACTGATGATCCACCTACAAATGTGAACTGATGTTCAAAAATAAAACATTTGAAAACGGACCATTTTCCACATTTCTGAAGCATGACGTAATGGGGGGGTGTTATCTCTTTTGTCGAAAATCAGCCTTTTTTGCTCGAACATTAAATGCCTCCAAATGGTATTTAATTAACTTCCCGGGGTGAAGAAACCCTTTTTGAGAACTCAGAGTGAGTAAATTGGCCATTTTCATGCACTTTTAACCATTCCATAAATCTTGTGTTTAGGGCCCCTGGAAGCATGAAAATCACTTTAAACATGCTAATTTTAGCTCTAACACTGATGATCCACCTACAAATGTGAACTGACGTTCAAAAATAAAACATTTTAAAACAGACCATTTTCCACATTTCTGAAGCATGACGTAATGGGGGGGTGTTATCTCTTTTGTCAAAAATCAGCTGTTTTTGATTGAACATTAAATGCCTCCAAATAGTATTTAATTCACTTCCCGAGCCCCTGGAAGCATGAAAATCACTTTAAACATGCTAATTTTAGCTCTAACACTGATGATCCACCTACAAATGTGAACTGACGTTCAAAAATAAAACATTTGAAAACGGACCATTTTCCACATTTCTGAAGCATGACGTAATGGGGGGGTGTTATCTCTTTTGTCGAAAATCAGCCGTTTCTGCTCGAACATTAAATGCCTCCAAATGGTATTTAATTAACTTCCCGGGGTGAAGAAACACTTTTTGAGAACTCAGAGTGAGTAAATTGGCCATTTTCATGCACTTTTAACCATTCCATAAATCTTGTGTTTAGGGCCCCTGGAAGCATGAAAATCACTTTAAACATGCTAATTTTAGCTCTAACACTGATGATCCACCTACAAATGTGAACTGACGTTCAAAAATAAAACATTTGAAAACGGACCATTTTCCACATTTCTGAAGCATGACGTAATGGGGGGGTGTTATCTCTTTTGTCAAAAATCAGCTGTTTTTGATTGAACATTAAATGCCTCCAAATAGTATTTAATTCACTTCCCGAGCCCCTGGAAGCATGAAAATCACTTTAAACATGCTAATTTTAGCTCTAACACTGATGATCCACCTACAAATGTGAACTGACGTTCAAAAATAAAACATTTGAAAACGGACCATTTTCCACATTTCTGAAGCATGACGTAATGGGGGGGTGTTATCTCTTTTGTCGAAAATCAGCAGTTTTTGCTCGAACATTAAATGCCTCCAAATGGTATTTAATTAACTTCCCGGGGTGAAGATACCCTTTTTGAGAACTCAGAGTGAGTAAATTGGCCATTTTCATGCACTTTTAACCATTCCATAAATCTTGTGTTTAGGGCCCCTGGAAGCATGAAAATCACTTTAAACATGCTAATTTTAGCTCTAACACTGATGATCCACCTACAAATGTGAACTGACGTTCAAAAATAAAACATTTGAAAACGGACCATTTTCCACATTTCTGAAGCATGACGTAATGGGGGGGTGTTATCTCTTTTGTCAAAAATCAGCTGTTTTTGATTGAACATTAAATGCCTCCAAATAGTATTTAATTCACTTCCCGAGCCCCTGGAAGCATGAAAATCACTTTAAACATGCTAATTTTAGCTCTAACACTGATGATCCACCTACAAATGTGAACTGACGTTCAAAAATAAAACATTTGAAAACGGACCATTTTCCACATTTCTGAAGCATGACGTAATGGGGGGATGTTATCTCTTTTGTCGAAAATCAGCCTTTTTTGCTCGAACATTAAATGCCTCCAAATGGTATTTAATTAACTTCCCGGGGTGAAGAAACCCTTTTTGAGAACTTAGAGTGAGTAAATTGGCCATTTTCATGCACTTTTAACCATTCCATAAATCTTGTGTTTAGGGCCCCTGGAAGCATGAAAATCACTTTAAACATGCTAATTTTAGCTCTAACACTGATGATCCACCTACAAATGTGAACTGACGTTCAAAAATAAAACATTTTAAAACAGACCATTTTCCACATTTCTGAAGCATGACGTAATGGGGGGGTGTTATCTCTTTTGTCAAAAATCAGCTGTTTTTGATTGAACATTAAATGCCTCCAAATAGTATTTAATTCACTTCCCGAGCCCCTGGAAGCATGAAAATCACTTTAAACATGCTAATTTTAGCTCTAACACTGATGATCCACCTACAAATGTGAACTGACGTTCAAAAATAAAACATTTGAAAACGGACCATTTTCCACATTTCTGAAGCATGACGTAATGGGGGGGTGTTATCTCTTTTGTCGAAAATCAGCCGTTTCTGCTCGAACATTAAATGCCTCCAAATGGTATTTAATTAACTTCCCGGGGTGAAGAAACCCTTTTTGAGAACTCAGAGTGAGTAAATTGGCCATTTTCATGCACTTTTAACCATTCCATAAATCTTGTGTTTAGGGCCCCTGGAAGCATGAAAATCACTTTAAACATGCTAATTTTAGCTCTAACACTGATGATCCACCTACAAATGTGAACTGACGTTCAAAAATAAAACATTTTAAAACAGACCATTTTCCACATTTCTGAAGCATGACGTAATGGGGGGGTGTTATCTCTTTTGTCAAAAATCAGCTGTTTTTGATTGAACATTAAATGCCTCCAAATAGTATTTAATTCACTTCCCGAGCCCCTGGAAGCATGAAAATCACTTTAAACATGCTAATTTTAGCTCTAACACTGATGATCCACCTACAAATGTGAACTGACGTTCAAAAATAAAACATTTGAAAACGGACCATTTTCCACATTTCTGAAGCATGACGTAATGGGGGGGTGTTATCTCTTTTGTCGAAAATCAGCCGTTTCTGCTCGAACATTAAATGCCTCCAAATGGTATTTAATTAACTTCCCGGGGTGAAGAAACACTTTTTGAGAACTCAGAGTGAGTAAATTGGCCATTTTCATGCACTTTTAACCATTCCATAAATCTTGTGTTTAGGGCCCCTGGAAGCATGAAAATCACTTTAAACATGCTAATTTTAGCTCTAACACTGATGATCCACCTACAAATGTGAACTGACGTTCAAAAATAAAACATTTGAAAACGGACCATTTTCCACATTTCTGAAGCATGACGTAATGGGGGGGTGTTATCTCTTTTGTCAAAAATCAGCTGTTTTTGATTGAACATTAAATGCCTCCAAATAGTATTTAATTCACTTCCCGAGCCCCTGGAAGCATGAAAATCACTTTAAACATGCTAATTTTAGCTCTAACACTGATGATCCACCTACAAATGTGAACTGACGTTCAAAAATAAAACATTTGAAAACGGACCATTTTCCACATTTCTGAAGCATGACGTAATGGGGGGGTGTTATCTCTTTTGTCGAAAATCAGCAGTTTTTGCTCGAACATTAAATGCCTCCAAATGGTATTTAATTAACTTCCCGGGGTGAAGATACCCTTTTTGAGAACTCAGAGTGAGTAAATTGGCCATTTTCATGCACTTTTAACCATTCCATAAATCTTGTGTTTAGGGCCCCTGGAAGCATGAAAATCACTTTAAACATGCTAATTTTAGCTCTAACACTGATGATCCACCTACAAATGTGAACTGACGTTCAAAAATAAAACATTTGAAAACGGACCATTTTCCACATTTCTGAAGCATGACGTAATGGGGGGGTGTTATCTCTTTTGTCAAAAATCAGCTGTTTTTGATTGAACATTAAATGCCTCCAAATAGTATTTAATTCACTTCCCGAGCCCCTGGAAGCATGAAAATCACTTTAAACATGCTAATTTTAGCTCTAACACTGATGATCCACCTACAAATGTGAACTGACGTTCAAAAATAAAACATTTGAAAACGGACCATTTTCCACATTTCTGAAGCATGACGTAATGGGGGGATGTTATCTCTTTTGTCGAAAATCAGCCTTTTTTGCTCGAACATTAAATGCCTCCAAATGGTATTTAATTAACTTCCCGGGGTGAAGAAACCCTTTTTGAGAACTTAGAGTGAGTAAATTGGCCATTTTCATGCACTTTTAACCATTCCATAAATCTTGTGTTTAGGGCCCCTGGAAGCATGAAAATCACTTTAAACATGCTAATTTTAGCTCTAACACTGATGATCCACCTACAAATGTGAACTGACGTTCAAAAATAAAACATTTGAAAACGGACCATTTTCCACATTTCTGAAGCATGACGTAATGGGGGGGTGTTATCTCTTTTGTCAAAAATCAGCTGTTTTTGCTTGAACATTAAATGCCTCCAAATAGTATTTAATTCACTTCCCGAGCCCCTGGAAGCATGAAAATCACTTTAAACATGCTAATTTTAGCTCTAACACTGATGATCCAACTACAAATGTGAACTGACGTTCAAAAATAAAACATTTGAAAACGGACCATTTTCCACATTTCTGAAGCATGACGTAATGGGGGGGGGGTTATCTCTTTTGTCGAAAATCAGCAGTTTTTGCTCGAACATTAAATGCCTCCAAATGGTATTTAATTAACTTCCCGGGGTGAAGACACCCTTTTTGAGAACTCAGAGTGAGTAAATTGGCCATTTTCATGCACTTTTAACCATTCCATAAATCTTGTGTTTAGGGCCCCTGGAAGCATGAAAATCCCTTTAAACATGCTAATTTTAGCTCTAACACTGATGATCCACCTACAAATGTGAACTGACGTTCAAAAATAAAACATTTGAAAACGGACCATTTTCCACATTTCTGAAGCATGACGTAATGGGGGGGTGTTATCTCTTTTGTCAAAAATCAGCTGTTTTTGATTGAACATTAAATGCCTCCAAATAGTATTTAATTCACTTCCCGAGCCCCTGGAAGCATGAAAATCACTTTAAACATGCCAATTTTAGCTCTAACACTGATGATCCACCTACAAATGTGAACTGACGTTCAAAAATAAAACATTTGAAAACGGACAATTTTCCACATTTCTGAAGCATGACGTAATGGGGGGGTGTTATCTCTTTTGTCGAAAATCAGCCGTTTTTGCTCGAACATTAAATGCCTCCAAATGGTATTTAATTAACTTCCCGGGGTGAAGAAACCCTTTTTGAGAACTCAGAGTGAGTAAATTGGCCATTTTCATGCACTTTTAACCATTCCATAAATCTTGTGTTTAGGGCCCCTGGAAGCATGAAAATCACTTTAAACATGCTAATTTTAGCTCTAACACTGATGATCCACCTACAAATGTGAACTGACGTTCAAAAATAAAACATTTGAAAACGGACCATTTTCCACATTTCTGAAGCATGACGTAATGGGGGGGTGTTATCTCTTTTGTCAAAAATCAGCTGTTTTTGCTTGAACATTAAATGCCTCCAAATAGTATTTAATTCACTTCCCGAGCCCCTGAAAGCATGAAAATCACTTTAAACATGCTAATTTTAGCTCTAACACTGATGATCCACCTACAAATGTGAACTGACATTCCAAAATAAAACATTTGAAAACGGACCATTTTCCACATTTCTGAAGCATGACTTAATGGGGGGGGTGTTATCTCTTTTGTCGAAAATCAGCCATTTCTGCTCGAACATTAAATGCCTCCAAATGGTATTTAATTAACTTCCCGGGGTGAAGAAACACTTTTTGAGAACTCAGAGTGAGTAAATTGGCCATTTTCATGCACTTTTAACCATTCCATAAATCTTTTGTTTAGGGCCCCTGGAAGCATGAAAATCACTTTAAACATGCTAATTTTAGCTCTAACACTAATGATCCACCTACAAATGTGAACTGACGTTCAAAAATAAAACATTTGAAAACGGACCATTTTCCACATTTCTGAAGCATGACGTAATGGGGGGGTGTTATCTCTTTTGTCAAAAATCAGCTGTTTTTGATTGAACATTAAATGCCTCCAAATAGTATTTAATTCACTTCCCGAGCCCCTGGAAGCATGAAAATCACTTTAAACATGCTAATTTTAGCTCTAACACTGATGATCCACCTACAAATGTGAACTGATGTTCAAAAATAAAACATTTGAAAACGGACCATTTTCCACATTTCTGAAGCATGACGTAATGGGGGGGTGTTATCTCTTTTGTCGAAAATCAGCCTTTTTTGCTCGAACATTAAATGCCTCCAAATGGTATTTAATTAACTTCCCGGGGTGAAGAAACCCTTTTTGAGAACTCAGAGTGAGTAAATTGGCCATTTTCATGCACTTTTAACCATTCCATAAATCTTGTGTTTAGGGCCCCTGGAAGCATGAAAATCACTTTAAACATGCTAATTTTAGCTCTAACACTGATGATCCACCTACAAATGTGAACTGACGTTCAAAAATAAAACATTTGAAAACGGACCATTTTCCACAGTTCTGAAGCATGACGTAATGGGGGGGTGTTATCTCTTTTGTCGAAAATCAGCAGTTTTTGCTCGAACATTAAATGCCTCCAAATGGTATTTAATTAACTTCCCGGGGTGAAGAAACCCTTTTTGAGAACTCAGAGTGAGTAAATTGGCCATTTTCATGCACTTTTAACCATTCCATAAATCTTGTGTTTAGGGCCCCTGGAAGCATGAAAATCACTTTAAACATGCTAATTTTAGCTCTAACACTGATGATCCACCTACAAATGTGAACTGACGTTCAAAAATAAAACATTTGAAAACGGACCATTTTCCACATTTCTGAAGCATGACGTAATGGGGGGGTGTTATCTCTTTTGTCAAAAATCAGCTGTTTTTGATTGAACATTAAATGCCTCCAAATAGTATTTAATTCACTTCCCGAGCCCCTGGAAGCATGAACATCACTATAAACATGCTAATTTTAGCTCTAAAACTGATGATCCACCTACAAATGTGAACTGACGTTCCAAAATAAAACATTTGAAAACGGACCATTTTCCACATTTCTGAAGCATGACTTAATGGGGGGGGTGTTATCTCTTTTGTCGAAAATCAGCCGTTTCTGCTCGAACATTAAATGCCTCCAAATGGTATTTAATTAACTTCCCGGGGTGAAGAAACACTTTTTGAGAACTCAGAGTGAGTAAATTGGCCATTTTCATGCACTTTTAACCATTCCATAAATCTTGTGTTTAGGGCCCCTGGAAGCATGAAAATCACTTTAAACATGCTAATTTTAGCTCTAACACTGATGATCCACCTACAAATGTGAACTGACGTTCAAAAATAAAACATTTGAAAACGGACCATTTTCCACATTTCTGAAGCATGACGTAATGGGGGGGTGTTATCTCTTTTGTCAAAAATCAGCTGTTTTTGATTGAACATTAAATGCCTCCAAATAGTATTTAATTCACTTCCCGAGCCCCTGGAAGCATGAAAATCACTTTAAACATGCTAATTTTAGCTCTAACACTGATGATCCACCTACAAATGTGAACTGATGTTCAAAAATAAAACATTTGAAAACGGACCATTTTACACATTTCTGAAGCATGACGTAATGGGGGGGTGTTATCTCTTTTGTCGAAAATTAGCCGTTTTTGCTCGAACATTAAATGCCTCCAAATGGTATTTAATTAACTTCCCGGGGTGAAGAAACCCTTTTTGAGAACTCAGAGTGAGTAAATTGGCCATTTTCATGCACTTTTAACCATTCCATAAATCTTGTGTTTAGGGCCCCTGGAAGCATGAAAATCACTTTAAACATGCTAATTTTAGCTCTAACACTGATGATCCACCTACAAATGTGAACTGACGTTCAAAAATAAAACATTTGAAAACGGACCATTTTCCACAGTTCTGAAGCATGACGTAATGGGGGGGTGTTATCTCTTTTGTCAAAAATCAGCTGTTTTTGCTTGAACATTAAATGCCTCTAAATAGTATTTAATTCACTTCCCGCGCCCCTGGAAGCATGAAAATCACTTTAAACATGCAAATTTTAGCTCTAACACTGATGATCTACCTACAAATGTGAACTGACGTTCAAAAATAAAACATTTGAAAACGGACCATTTGCCACATTTCTGAAGCATGACGTAATGGGGGGGTGTTATCTCTTTTGTCGAAAATCAGCCGTTTTTGCTCGAACATTAAATGCCTCCAAATGGTATTTAATTAACTTCCCGGGGTGAAGAAACCCTTTTTGAGAACTCAGAGTGAGTAAATTGGCCATTTTCATGCACTTTTAACCATTCCATAAATCTTGTGTTTAGGGCCCCTGGAAGCATGAAAATCACTTTAAACATGCTAATTTTAGCTCTAACACTGATGATCCGCCTACAAATGTGAACTGACGTTCAAAAATAAAACATTTGAAAACGGACCATTTTCCACATTTCTGAAGCATGACGTAATGGGGGGGTGTTATCTTTTTTGTCAAAAATCAGCTGTTTTTGATTGAACATTAAATGCCTCCAAATAGTATTTAATTCACTTCCCGAGCCCCTGGAAGCATGAAAATCACTTTAAACATGCTAATTTTAGCTCTAACACTGATGATCCACCTACAAATGTGAACTGATGTTCAAAAATAAAACATTTGAAAACGGACCATTTTCCACATTTCTGAAGCATGACGTAATGGGGGGGTGTTATCTCTTTTGTCGAAAATCAGCCTTTTTTGCTCGAACATTAAATGCCTCCAAATGGTATTTAATTAACTTCCCGGGGTGAAGAAACCCTTTTTGAGAACTCAGAGTGAGTAAATTGGCCATTTTCATGCACTTTTAACCATTCCATAAATCTTGTGTTTAGGGCCCCTGGAAGCATGAAAATCACTTTAAACATGCTAATTTTAGCTCTAACACTGATGATCCACCTACAAATGTGAACTGACGTTCAAAAATAAAACATTTGAAAACGGACCATTTTCCATAGTTCTGAAGCATGACGTAATGGGGGGGTGTTATCTCTTTTGTCGAAAATCAGCAGTTTTTGCTCGAACATTAAATGCCTCCAAATTGTATTTAATTAACTTCCCGGGGTGAAGAAACCCTTTTTGAGAACTCAGAGTGAGTAAATTGGCCATTTTCATGCACTTTTAACCATTCCATAAATCTTGTGTTTAGGGCCCCTGGAAGCATGAAAATCACTTTAAACATGCTAATTTTAGCTCTAACACTGATGATCCACCTACAAATGTGAACTGACGTTCAAAAATAAAACATTTGAAAACGGACCATTTTCCACATTTCTGAAGCATGACGTAATGGGGGGGTGTTATCTCTTTTGTCAAAAATCAGCTGTTTTTGATTGAACATTAAATGCCTCCAAATAGTATTTAATTCACTTCCCGAGCCCCTGGAAGCATGAACATCACTATAAACATGCTAATTTTAGCTCTAAAACTGATGATCCACCTACAAATGTGAACTGACGTTCCAAAATAAAACATTTGAAAACGGACCATTTTCCACATTTCTGAAGCATGACTTAATGGGGGGGGTGTTATCTCTTTTGTCGAAAATCAGCCGTTTCTGCTCGAACATTAAATGCCTCCAAATGGTATTTAATTAACTTCCCGGGGTGAAGAAACCCTTTTTGAGAACTCAGAGTGAGTAAATTGGCCATTTTCATGCACTTTTAACCATTCCATAAATCTTGTGTTTAGGGCCCCTGGAAGCATGAAAATCACTTTAAACATGCTAATTTTAGCTCTAACACTGATGATCCACCTACAAATGTGAACTGACGTTCAAAAATAAAACATTTGAAAACGGACCATTTTCCACAGTTCTGAAGCATGACGTAATGGGGGGGTGTTATCTCTTTTGTCAAAAATCAGCTGTTTTTGCTTGAACATTAAATGCCTCTAAATAGTATTTAATTCACTTCCCGAGCCCCTGGAAGCATGAAAATCACTTTAAACATGCAAATTTTAGCTCTAACACTGATGATCTACCTACAAATGTGAACTGACGTTCAAAAATAAAACATTTGAAAACGGACCATTTGCCACATTTCTGAAGCATGACGTAATGGGGGGGTGTTATCTCTTTTGTCGAAAATCAGCAGTTTTTGCTCGAACATTAAATGCCTCCAAATGGTATTTAATTAACTTCCCGGGGTGAAGAAACCCTTTTTGAGAACTCAGAGTGAGTAAATTGGCCATTTTCATGCACTTTTAACCATTCCATAAATCTTGTGTTTAGGGCCCCTGGAAGCATGAAAATCACTTTAAACATGCTAATTTTAGCTCTAACACTGATGATCCACCTACAAATGTGAACTGACGTTCAAAAATAAAACATTTTAAAACGGACCATTTTCCACATTTCTGAAGCATGACGTAATGGGGGGGTGTTATCTCTTTTGTCAAAAATCAGCTGTTTTTGATTGAACATTAAATGCCTCCAAATAGTATTTAATTCACTTCCCGAGCCCCTGGAAGCATGAAAATCACTTTAAACATGCTAATTTTAGCTCTAACACTGATGATCCACCTACAAATGTGAACTGACGTTCAAAAATAAAACATTTGAAAACGGACCATTTTCCACATTTCTGAAGCATGACGTAATGGGGGGGTGTTATCTCTTTTGTCGAAAATCAGCCGTTTCTGCTCGAACATTAAATGCCTCCAAATGGTATTTAATTAACTTCCCAGGGTGAAGAAACACTTTTTGAGAACTCAGAGTGAGTAAATTGGCCATTTTCATGCACTTTTAACCATTCCATAAATCTTGTGTTTAGGGCCCCTGGAAGCATGAAAATCACTTTAAACATGCTAATTTTAGCTCTAACACTGATGATCCACCTACAAATGTGAACTGACGTTCAAAAATAAAACATTTGAAAACGGACCATTTTCCACATTTCTGAAGCATGACGTAATGGGGGGGTGTTATCTCTTTTGTCAAAAATCAGCTGTTTTTGATTGAACATTAAATGCCTCCAAATAGTATTTAATTCACTTCCCCAGCCCCTCGAAGCATGAAAATCACTTTAAACATGCTAATTTTAGCTCTAACACTGATGATCCACCTACAAATGTGAACTGATGTTCAAAAATAAAACATTTGAAAACGGACCATTTTCCACATTTCTGAAGCATGACGTAATGGGGGGATGTTATCTCTTTTGTCGAAAATCAGCCGTTTTTGCTCGAACATTAAATGCCTCCAAATGGTATTTAATTAACTTCCCGGGGTGAAGAAACCCTTTTTGAGAACTTAGAGTGAGTAAATTGGCCATTTTCATGCACTTTTAACCATTCCATAAATCTTGTGTTTAGGGCCCCTGGAAGCATGAAAATCACTTTAAACATGCTAATTTTAGCTCTAACACTGATGATCCACCTACAAATGTGAACTGACGTTCAAAAATAAAACATTTGAAAACGGACCATTTTCCACATTTCTGAAGCATGACGTAATGGGGGGTGTTATCTCTTTTGTCAAAAATCAGCTGTTTTTGCTTGAACATTAAATGCCTCCAAATAGTATTTAATTCACTTCCCGAGCCCCTGGAAGCATGAAAATCACTTTAAACATGCTAATTTTAGCTCTAACACTGATGATCCACCTACAAATGTGAACTGACGTTCAAAAATAAAACATTTGAAAACGGACCATTTTCCACATTTCTGAAGCATGACGTAATGGGGGGGTGTTATCTCTTTTGTCGAAAATCAGCAGTTTGTGCTCGAACATTAAATGCCTCCAAATGGTATTTAATTAACTTCCCGGGGTGAAGACACCCTTTTTGAGAACTCAGAGTGAGTAAATTGGCCATTTTCATGCACTTTTAACCATTCCATAAATCTTGTGTTTAGGGCCCCTGGAAGCATGAAAATCACTTTAAACATGCTAATTTTAGCTCTAACACTGATGATCCACCTACAAATGTGAACTGACGTTCAAAAATAAAACATTTGAAAACGGACCATTTTCCACATTTCTGAAGCATGACGTAATGGGGGGGTGTTATCTCTTTTGTCAAAAATCAGCTGTTTTTGATTGAACATTAAATGCCTCCAAATAGTATTTAATTCACTTCCCGAGCCCCTGGAAGCATGAAAATCACTTTAAACATGCTAATTTTAGCTCTAACACTGATGATCCACCTACAAATGTGAACTGACGTTCAAAAATAAAACATTTGAAAACGGACCATTTTCCACATTTCTGAAGCATGACGTAATGGGGGGGGTTATCTCTTTTGTCGAAAATCAGCAGTTTTTGCTCGAACATTAAATGCCTCCAAATGGTATTTAATTAACTTCCCGGGGTGAAGACACCCTTTTTGAGAACTCAGAGTGAGTAAATTGGCCATTTTCATGCACTTTTAACCATTCCATAAATCTTGTGTTTAGGGCCCCTGGAAGCATGAAAATCCCTTTAAACATGCTAATTTTAGCTCTAACACTGATGATCCACCTACAAATGTGAACTGACGTTCAAAAATAAAACATTTGAAAACGGACCATTTTCCACATTTCTGAAGCATGACGTAATGGGGGGTGTTATCTCTTTTGTCAAAAATCAGCTGTTTTTGATTGAACATTAAATGCCTCCAAATAGTATTTAATTCACTTCCCGAGCCCCTGGAAGCATGAAAATCACTTTAAACATGCTAATTTTAGCTCTAACACTGATGATCCACCTACAAATGTGAACTGACGTTCAAAAATAAAACATTTGAAAACGGACCATTTTCCACATTTCTGAAGCATGACGTAATGAGGGGGTGTTATCTCTTTTGTCGAAAATCAGCCGTTTTTGCTCGAACATTAAATGCCTCCAAATGGTATTTAATTAACTTCCCGGGGTGAAGAAACCCTTTTTGAGAACTCAGAGTGAGTAAATTGGCCATTTTCATGCACTTTTAACCATTCCATAAATCTTGTGTTTAGGGCCCCTGGAAGCATGAAAATCACTTTATACATGCTAATTTTAGCTCTAACACTGATGATCCACCTACAAATGTGAACTGACGTTCAAAAATAAAACATTTGAAAACGGACCATTTTCCACATTTCTGAAGCATGACGTAATGGGGGGGTGTTATCTCTTTTGTCAAAAATCAGCTGTTTTTGCTTGAACATTAAATGCCTCCAAATAGTATTTAATTCACTTCCCGAGCCCCTGAAAGCATGAAAATCACTTTAAACATGCTAATTTTAGCTCTAACACTGATGATCCACCTACAAATGTGAACTGACATTCCAAAATAAAACATTTGAAAACGGACCATTTTCCACATTTCTGAAGCATGACTTAATGGGGGGGTGTTATCTCTTTTGTCGAAAATCAGCAGTTTTTGCTCGAACATTAAATGCCTCCAAATGGTATTTAATTAACTTCCCGTGGGTGAAGAAACCCTTTTTGAGAACTCAGAGTGAGTAAATTGGCCATTTTCATGCACTTTTAACCATTCCATAAATCTTGTGTTTAGGGCCCCTGGAAGCATGAAAATCACTTTAAACATGCTAATTTTAGCTCTAACACTGATGATCCACCTACAAATGTGAACTGACGTTCAAAAATAAAACATTTTAAAACGGACCATTTTCCACATTTCTGAAGCATGACGTAATGGGGGGGTGTTATCTCTTTTGTCAAAAATCAGCTGTTTTTGATTGAACATTAAATGCCTCCAAATAGTATTTAATTCACTTCCCGAGCCCCTGGAAGCATGAAAATCACTTTAAACATGCTAATTTTAGCTCTAACACTGATGATCCACCTACAAATGTGAACTGACGTTCAAAAATAAAACATTTGAAAACGGACCATTTTCCACATTTCTGAAGCATGACGTAATGGGGGGGTGTTATCTCTTTTGTCGAAAATCAGCCGTTTCTGCTCGAACATTAAATGCCTCCAAATGGTATTTAATTAACTTCCCGGGGTGAAGAAACACTTTTTGAGAACTCAGAGTGAGTAAATTGGCCATTTTCATGCACTTTTAACCATTCCATAAATCTTGTGTTTAGGGCCCCTGGAAGCATGAAAATCACTTTAAACATGCTAATTTTAGCTCTAACACTGATGATCCACCTACAAATGTGAACTGACGTTCAAAAATAAAACATTTGAAAACGGACCATTTTCCACATTTCTGAAGCATGACGTAATGGGGGGGTGTTATCTCTTTTGTCAAAAATCAGCTGTTTTTGATTGAACATTAAATGCCTCCAAATAGTATTTAATTCACTTCCCGAGCCCCTGGAAGTATGAAAATCACTTTAAACATGCTAATTTTAGCTCTAACACTGATGATCCACCTACAAATGTGAACTGATGTTCAAAAATAAAACATTTGAAAACGGACCATTTTCCACATTTCTGAAGCATGACGTAATGGGGGGATGTTATCTCTTTTGTCGAAAATCAGCCGTTTTTGCTCGAACATTAAATGCCTCCAAATGGTATTTAATTAACTTCCCGGGGTGAAGAAACCCTTTTTGAGAACTTAGAGTGAGTAAATTGGCCATTTTCATGCACTTTTAACCATTCCATAAATCTTGTGTTTAGGGCCCCTGGAAGCATGAAAATCACTTTAAACATGCTAATTTTAGCTCTAACACTGATGATCCACCTACAAATGTGAACTGACGTTCAAAAATAAAACATTTGAAAACGGACCATTTTCAACATTTCTGAAGCATGACGTAATGGGGGGGTGTTATCTCTTTTGTCAAAAATCAGCTGTTTTTGCTTGAACATTAAATGCCTCCAAATAGTATTTAATTCACTTCCCGAGCCCCTGGAAGCATGAAAATCACTTTAAACATGCTAATTTTAGCTCTAACACTGATGATCCACCTACAAATGTGAACTGACGTTCAAAAATAAAACATTTGAAAACGGACCATTTTCCACATTTCTGAAGCATGACGTAATGGGGGGGTGTTATCTCTTTTGTCGAAAATCAGCAGTTTTTGCTCGAACATTAAATGCCTCCAAATGGTATTTAATTAACTTCCCGGGGTGAAGATACCCTTTTTGAGAACTCAGAGTGAGTAAATTGGCCATTTTCATGCACTTTTAACCATTCCATAAATCTTGTGTTTAGGGCCCCTGGAAGCATGAAAATCACTTAAACATGCTAATTTTAGCTCTAACACTGATGATCCACCTACAAATGTGAACTGACGTTCAAAAATAAAACATTTGAAAACGGACCATTTTCCACATTTCTGAAGCATGACGTAATGGGGGGGTGTTATCTCTTTTGTCAAAAATCAGCTGTTTTTGATTGAACATTAAATGCCTCCAAATAGTATTTAATTCACTTCCCGAGCCCCTGGAAGCATGAAAATCACTTTAAACATGCTAATTTTAGCTCTAACACTGATGATCCACCTACAAATGTGAACTGACATTCCAAAATAAAACATTTGAAAACGGACCATTTTCCACATTTCTGAAGCATGACTTAATGGGGGGGGTGTTATCTCTTTTGTCGAAAATCAGCCATTTCTGCTCGAACATTAAATGCCTCCAAATGGTATTTAATTAACTTCCCGGGGTGAAGAAACACTTTTTGAGAACTCAGAGTGAGTAAATTGGCCATTTTCATGCACTTTTAACCATTCCATAAATCTTTTGTTTAGGGCCCCTGGAAGCATGAAAATCACTTTAAACATGCTAATTTTAGCTCTAACACTAATGATCCACCTACAAATGTGAACTGACGTTTAAAAATAAAACATTTGAAAACGGACCATTTTCCACATTTCTGAAGCATGACGTAATGGGGGGGTGTTATCTCTTTTGTCAAAAATCAGCTGTTTTTGATTGAACATTAAATGCCTCCAAATAGTATTTAATTCACTTCCCGAGCCCCTGGAAGCATGAAAATCACTTTAAACATGCTAATTTTAGCTCTAACACTGATGATCCACCTACAAATGTGAACTGACGTTCAAAAATAAAACATTTGAAAACGGACCATTTTCCACATTTCTGAAGCATGACGTAATGGGGGGGTGTTATCTCTTTTGTCGAAAATCAGCCGTTTTTGCTCGAACATTAAATGCCTCCAAATGGTATTTAATTAACTTCCCGGGGTGAAGAAACCCTTTTTGAGAACTCAGAGTAAGTAAATTGGCCATTTTCATGCACTTTTAACCATTCCATAAATCTTGTGTTTAGGGCCCCTGGAAGCATGAAAATCACTTTAAACATGCTAATTTTAGCTCTAACACTGATGATCCACCTACAAATGTGAACTGACGTTCAAAAATAAAACATTTGAAAACGGACCATTTTCCACATTTCTGAAGCATGACGTAATGGGGGGGTGTTATCTTTTTTGTCAAAAATCAGCTGTTTTTGATTGAACATTAAATGCCTCCAAATAGTATTTAATTCACTTCCCGAGCCCCTGGAAGCATGAAAATCACTTTAAACATGCTAATTTTAGCTCTAACACTGATGATCCACCTACAAATGTGAACTGATGTTCAAAAATAAAACATTTGAAAACGGACCATTTTCCACATTTCTGAAGCATGACGTAATGGGGGGGTGTTATCTCCTTTGTCGAAAATCAGCCTTTTTTGCTCGAACATTAAATGCCTCCAAATGGTATTTAATTAACTTCCCGGGGTGAAGAAACCCTTTTTGAGAACTCAGAGTGAGTAAATTGGCCATTTTCATGCACTTTTAACCATTCCATAAATCTTGTGTTTAGGGCCCCTGGAAGCATGAAAATCACTTTAAACATGCTAATTTTAGCTCTAACACTGATGATCCACCTACAAATGTGAACTGACGTTCAAAAATAAAACATTTTAAAACGGACCATTTTCCACATTTCTGAAGCATGACGTAATGGGGGGGTGTTATCTCTTTTGTCAAAAATCAGCTGTTTTTGATTGAACATTAAATGCCTCCAAATAGTATTTAATTCACTTCCCGAGCCCCTGGAAGCATGAAAATCACTTTAAACATGCTAATTTTAGCTCTAACACTGATGATCCACCTACAAATGTGAACTGACGTTCAAAAATAAAACATTTGAAAACGGACCATTTTCCACATTTCTGAAGCATGACGTAATGGGGGGGTGTTATCTCTTTTGTCGAAAATCAGCCGTTTCTGCTCGAACATTAAATGCCTCCAAATGGTATTTAATTAACTTCCCGGGGTGAAGAAACACTTTTTGAGAACTCAGAGTGAGTAAATTGGCCATTTTCATGCACTTTTAACCATTCCATAAATCTTGTGTTTAGGGCCCCTGGAAGCATGAAAATCACTTTAAACATGCTAATTTTAGCTCTAACACTGATGATCCACCTACAAATGTGAACTGACGTTCAAAAATAAAACATTTGAAAACGGACCATTTTCCACATTTCTGAAGCATGACGTAATGGGGGGGTGTTATCTCTTTTGTCACAAATCAGCTGTTTTTGATTGAACATTAAATGCCTCCAAATAGTATTTAATTCACTTCCCGAGCCCCTGGAAGCATGAAAATCACTTTAAACATGCTAATTTTAGCTCTAACACTGATGATCCACCTACAAATGTGAACTGACGTTCAAAAATAAAACATTTGAAAACGGACCATTTTCCACATTTCTGAAGCATGACGTAATGGGGGGGTGTTATCTCTTTTGTCGAAAATCAGCAGTTTTTGCTCGAACATTAAATGCCTCCAAATGGTATTTAATTAACTTCCCGGGGTGAAGATACCCTTTTTGAGAACTCAGAGTGAGTAAATTGGCCATTTTCATGCACTTTTAACCATTCCATAAATCTTGTGTTTAGGGCCCCTGGAAGCATGAAAATCACTTTAAACATGCTAATTTTAGCTCTAACACTGATGATCCACCTACAAATGTGAACTGACGTTCAAAAATAAAACATTTGAAAACGGACCATTTTCCACATTTCTGAAGCATGACGTAATGGGGGGGTGTTATCTCTTTTGTCAAAAATCAGCTGTTTTTGATTGAACATTAAATGCCTCCAAATAGTATTTAATTCACTTCCCGAGCCCCTGGAAGCATGAAAATCACTTTAAACATGCTAATTTTAGCTCTAACACTGATGATCCACCTACAAATGTGAACTGACGTTCAAAAATAAAACATTTGAAAACGGACCATTTTCCACATTTCTGAAGCATGACGTAATGGGGGGATGTTATCTCTTTTGTCGAAAATCAGCCTTTTTTGCTCGAACATTAAATGCCTCCAAATGGTATTTAATTAACTTCCCGGGGTGAAGAAACCCTTTTTGAGAACTTAGAGTGAGTAAATTGGCCATTTTCATGCACTTTTAACCATTCCATAAATCTTGTGTTTAGGGCCCCTGGAAGCATGAAAATCACTTTAAACATGCTAATTTTAGCTCTAACACTGATGATCCACCTACAAATGTGAACTGACGTTCAAAAATAAAACATTTGAAAACGGACCATTTTCCACATTTCTGAAGCATGACGTAATGGGGGGGTGTTATCTCTTTTGTCAAAAATCAGCTGTTTTTGCTTGAACATTAAATGCCTCCAAATAGTATTTAATTCACTTCCCGAGCCCCTGGAAGCATGAAAATCACTTTAAACATGCTAATTTTAGCTCTAACACTGATGATCCAACTACAAATGTGAACTGACGTTCAAAAATAAAACATTTGAAAACGGACCATTTTCCACATTTCTGAAGCATGACGTAATGGGGGGGGGTTATCTCTTTTGTCGAAAATCAGCAGTTTTTGCTCGAACATTAAATGCCTCCAAATGGTATTTAATTAACTTCCCGGGGTGAAGACACCCTTTTTGAGAACTCAGAGTGAGTAAATTGGCCATTTTCATGCACTTTTAACCATTCCATAAATCTTGTGTTTAGGGCCCCTGGAAGCATGAAAATCCCTTTAAACATGCTAATTTTAGCTCTAACACTGATGATCCACCTACAAATGTGAACTGACGTTCAAAAATAAAACATTTGAAAACGGACCATTTTCCACATTTCTGAAGCATGACGTAATGGGGGGGTGTTATCTCTTTTGTCAAAAATCAGCTGTTTTTGATTGAACATTAAATGCCTCCAAATAGTATTTAATTCACTTCCCGAGCCCCTGGAAGCATGAAAATCACTTTAAACATGCCAATTTTAGCTCTAACACTGATGATCCACCTACAAATGTGAACTGACGTTCAAAAATAAAACATTTGAAAACGGACAATTTTCCACATTTCTGAAGCATGACGTAATGGGGGGGTGTTATCTCTTTTGTCGAAAATCAGCCGTTTTTGCTCGAACATTAAATGCCTCCAAATGGTATTTAATTAACTTCCCGGGGTGAAGAAACCCTTTTTGAGAACTCAGAGTGAGTAAATTGGCCATTTTCATGCACTTTTAACCATTCCATAAATCTTGTGTTTAGGGCCCCTGGAAGCATGAAAATCACTTTAAACATGCTAATTTTAGCTCTAACACTGATGATCCACCTACAAATGTGAACTGACGTTCAAAAATAAAACATTTGAAAACGGACCATTTTCCACATTTCTGAAGCATGACGTAATGGGGGGGTGTTATCTCTTTTGTCAAAAATCAGCTGTTTTTGCTTGAACATTAAATGCCTCCAAATAGTATTTAATTCACTTCCCGAGCCCCTGAAAGCATGAAAATCACTTTAAACATGCTAATTTTAGCTCTAACACTGATGATCCACCTACAAATGTGAACTGACATTCCAAAATAAAACATTTGAAAACGGACCATTTTCCACATTTCTGAAGCATGACTTAATGGGGGGGGTGTTATCTCTTTTGTCGAAAATCAGCCATTTCTGCTCGAACATTAAATGCCTCCAAATGGTATTTAATTAACTTCCCGGGGTGAAGAAACACTTTTTGAGAACTCAGAGTGAGTAAATTGGCCATTTTCATGCACTTTTAACCATTCCATAAATCTTTTGTTTAGGGCCCCTGGAAGCATGAAAATCACTTTAAACATGCTAATTTTAGCTCTAACACTAATGATCCACCTACAAATGTGAACTGACGTTCAAAAATAAAACATTTGAAAACGGACCATTTTCCACATTTCTGAAGCATGACGTAATGGGGGGGTGTTATCTCTTTTGTCAAAAATCAGCTGTTTTTGATTGAACATTAAATGCCTCCAAATAGTATTTAATTCACTTCCCGAGCCCCTGGAAGCATGAAAATCACTTTAAACATGCTAATTTTAGCTCTAACACTGATGATCCACCTACAAATGTGAACTGATGTTCAAAAATAAAACATTTGAAAACGGACCATTTTCCACATTTCTGAAGCATGACGTAATGGGGGGGTGTTATCTCTTTTGTCGAAAATCAGCCTTTTTTGCTCGAACATTAAATGCCTCCAAATGGTATTTAATTAACTTCCCGGGGTGAAGAAACCCTTTTTGAGAACTCAGAGTGAGTAAATTGGCCATTTTCATGCACTTTTAACCATTCCATAAATCTTGTGTTTAGGGCCCCTGGAAGCATGAAAATCACTTTAAACATGCTAATTTTAGCTCTAACACTGATGATCCACCTACAAATGTGAACTGACGTTCAAAAATAAAACATTTGAAAACGGACCATTTTCCACAGTTCTGAAGCATGACGTAATGGGGGGGTGTTATCTCTTTTGTCGAAAATCAGCAGTTTTTGCTCGAACATTAAATGCCTCCAAATGGTATTTAATTAACTTCCCGGGGTGAAGAAACCCTTTTTGAGAACTCAGAGTGAGTAAATTGGCCATTTTCATGCACTTTTAACCATTCCATAAATCTTGTGTTTAGGGCCCCTGGAAGCATGAAAATCACTTTAAACATGCTAATTTTAGCTCTAACACTGATGATCCACCTACAAATGTGAACTGACGTTCAAAAATAAAACATTTGAAAACGGACCATTTTCCACATTTCTGAAGCATGACGTAATGGGGGGGTGTTATCTCTTTTGTCAAAAATCAGCTGTTTTTGATTGAACATTAAATGCCTCCAAATAGTATTTAA
Organism: Lissotriton vulgaris; assembly: GCF_964263255.1. Lineage (NCBI taxonomy): Eukaryota > Metazoa > Chordata > Amphibia > Caudata > Salamandridae > Lissotriton > Lissotriton vulgaris. The sequence goes on along the minus strand of NW_028241489.1, from coordinate 140,631 downwards.
TTCACTTCCCGAGCCCCTGGAAGCATGAACATCACTATAAACATGCTAATTTTAGCTCTAAAACTGATGATCCACCTACAAATGTGAACTGACGTTCCAAAATAAAACATTTGAAAACGGACCATTTTCCACATTTCTGAAGCATGACTTAATGGGGGGGGTGTTATCTCTTTTGTCGAAAATCAGCCGTTTCTGCTCGAACATTAAATGCCTCCAAATGGTATTTAATTAACTTCCCGGGGTGAAGAAACACTTTTTGAGAACTCAGAGTGAGTAAATTGGCCATTTTCATGCACTTTTAACCATTCCATAAATCTTGTGTTTAGGGCCCCTGGAAGCATGAAAATCACTTTAAACATGCTAATTTTAGCTCTAACACTGATGATCCACCTACAAATGTGAACTGACGTTCAAAAATAAAACATTTGAAAACGGACCATTTTCCACATTTCTGAAGCATGACGTAATGGGGGGGTGTTATCTCTTTTGTCAAAAATCAGCTGTTTTTGATTGAACATTAAATGCCTCCAAATAGTATTTAATTCACTTCCCGAGCCCCTGGAAGCATGAAAATCACTTTAAACATGCTAATTTTAGCTCTAACACTGATGATCCACCTACAAATGTGAACTGATGTTCAAAAATAAAACATTTGAAAACGGACCATTTTCCACAGTTCTGAAGCATGACGTAATGGGGGGGTGTTATCTCTTTTGTCGAAAATCAGCAGTTTTTGCTCGAACATTAAATGCCTCCAAATGGTATTTAATTAACTTCCCGGGGTGAAGAAACCCTTTTTGAGAACTCAGAGTGAGTAAATTGGCCATTTTCATGCACTTTTAACCATTCCATAAATCTTGTGTTTAGGGCCCCTGGAAGCATGAAAATCACTTTAAACATGCTAATTTTAGCTCTAACACTGATGATCCACCTACAAATGTGAACTGACGTTCAAAAATAAAACATTTGAAAACGGACCATTTTCCACATTTCTGAAGCATGACGTAATGGGGGGGTGTTATCTCTTTTGTCAAAAATCAGCTGTTTTTGATTGAACATTAAATGCCTCCAAATAGTATTTAATTCACTTCCCGAGCCCCTGGAAGCATGAACATCACTATAAACATGCTAATTTTAGCTCTAAAACTGATGATCCACCTACAAATGTGAACTGACGTTCCAAAATAAAACATTTGAAAACGGACCATTTTCCACATTTCTGAAGCATGACTTAATGGGGGGGGTGTTATCTCTTTTGTCGAAAATCAGCCGTTTCTGCTCGAACATTAAATGCCTCCAAATGGTATTTAATTAACTTCCCGGGGTGAAGAAACACTTTTTGAGAACTCAGAGTGAGTAAATTGGCCATTTTCATGCACTTTTAACCATTCCATAAATCTTGTGTTTAGGGCCCCTGGAAGCATGAAAATCACTTTAAACATGCTAATTTTAGCTCTAACACTGATGATCCACCTACAAATGTGAACTGACGTTCAAAAATAAAACATTTGAAAACGGACCATTTTCCACATTTCTGAAGCATGACGTAATGGGGGGGTGTTATCTCTTTTGTCAAAAATCAGCTGTTTTTGATTGAACATTAAATGCCTCCAAATAGTATTTAATTCACTTCCCGAGCCCCTGGAAGCATGAAAATCACTTTAAACATGCTAATTTTAGCTCTAACACTGATGATCCACCTACAAATGTGAACTGATGTTCAAAAATAAAACATTTGAAAACGGACCATTTTACACATTTCTGAAGCATGACGTAATGGGGGGGTGTTATCTCTTTTGTCGAAAATTAGCCGTTTTTGCTCGAACATTAAATGCCTCCAAATGGTATTTAATTAACTTCCCGGGGTGAAGAAACCCTTTTTGAGAACTCAGAGTGAGTAAATTGGCCATTTTCATGCACTTTTAACCATTCCATAAATCTTGTGTTTAGGGCCCCTGGAAGCATGAAAATCACTTTAAACATGCTAATTTTAGCTCTAACACTGATGATCCACCTACAAATGTGAACTGACGTTCAAAAATAAAACATTTGAAAACGGACCATTTTCCACAGTTCTGAAGCATGACGTAATGGGGGGGTGTTATCTCTTTTGTCAAAAATCAGCTGTTTTTGCTTGAACATTAAATGCCTCTAAATAGTATTTAATTCACTTCCCGCGCCCCTGGAAGCATGAAAATCACTTTAAACATGCAAATTTTAGCTCTAACACTGATGATCTACCTACAAATGTGAACTGACGTTCAAAAATAAAACATTTGAAAACGGACCATTTGCCACATTTCTGAAGCATGACGTAATGGGGGGGTGTTATCTCTTTTGTCGAAAATCAGCCGTTTTTGCTCGAACATTAAATGCCTCCAAATGGTATTTAATTAACTTCCCGGGGTGAAGAAACCCTTTTTGAGAACTCAGAGTGAGTAAATTGGCCATTTTCATGCACTTTTAACCATTCCATAAATCTTGTGTTTAGGGCCCCTGGAAGCATGAAAATCACTTTAAACATGCTAATTTTAGCTCTAACACTGATGATCCGCCTACAAATGTGAACTGACGTTCAAAAATAAAACATTTGAAAACGGACCATTTTCCACATTTCTGAAGCATGACGTAATGGGGGGGTGTTATCTTTTTTGTCAAAAATCAGCTGTTTTTGATTGAACATTAAATGCCTCCAAATAGTATTTAATTCACTTCCCGAGCCCCTGGAAGCATGAAAATCACTTTAAACATGCTAATTTTAGCTCTAACACTGATGATCCACCTACAAATGTGAACTGATGTTCAAAAATAAAACATTTGAAAACGGACCATTTTCCACATTTCTGAAGCATGACGTAATGGGGGGGTGTTATCTCTTTTGTCGAAAATCAGCCTTTTTTGCTCGAACATTAAATGCCTCCAAATGGTATTTAATTAACTTCCCGGGGTGAAGAAACCCTTTTTGAGAACTCAGAGTGAGTAAATTGGCCATTTTCATGCACTTTTCACCATTCCATAAATCTTGTGTTTAGGGCCCCTGGAAGCATGAAAATCACTTTAAACATGCTAATTTTAGCTCTAACACTGATGATCCACCTACAAATGTGAACTGACGTTCAAAAATAAAACATTTGAAAACGGACCATTTTCCATAGTTCTGAAGCATGACGTAATGGGGGGGTGTTATCTCTTTTGTCGAAAATCAGCAGTTTTTGCTCGAACATTAAATGCCTCCAAATTGTATTTAATTAACTTCCCGGGGTGAAGAAACCCTTTTTGAGAACTCAGAGTGAGTAAATTGGCCATTTTCATGCACTTTTAACCATTCCATAAATCTTGTGTTTAGGGCCCCTGGAAGCATGAAAATCACTTTAAACATGCTAATTTTAGCTCTAACACTGATGATCCACCTACAAATGTGAACTGACGTTCAAAAATAAAACATTTGAAAACGGACCATTTTCCACATTTCTGAAGCATGACGTAATGGGGGGGTGTTATCTCTTTTGTCAAAAATCAGCTGTTTTTGATTGAACATTAAATGCCTCCAAATAGTATTTAATTCACTTCCCGAGCCCCTGGAAGCATGAACATCACTATAAACATGCTAATTTTAGCTCTAAAACTGATGATCCACCTACAAATGTGAACTGACGTTCCAAAATAAAACATTTGAAAACGGACCATTTTCCACATTTCTGAAGCATGACTTAATGGGGGGGGTGTTATCTCTTTTGTCGAAAATCAGCCGTTTCTGCTCGAACATTAAATGCCTCCAAATGGTATTTAATTAACTTCCCGGGGTGAAGAAACCCTTTTTGAGAACTCAGAGTGAGTAAATTGGCCATTTTCATGCACTTTTAACCATTCCATAAATCTTGTGTTTAGGGCCCCTGGAAGCATGAAAATCACTTTAAACATGCTAATTTTAGCTCTAACACTGATGATCCACCTACAAATGTGAACTGACGTTCAAAAATAAAACATTTGAAAACGGACCATTTTCCACAGTTCTGAAGCATGACGTAATGGGGGGGTGTTATCTCTTTTGTCAAAAATCAGCTGTTTTTGCTTGAACATTAAATGCCTCTAAATAGTATTTAATTCACTTCCCGAGCCCCTGGAAGCATGAAAATCACTTTAAACATGCAAATTTTAGCTCTAACACTGATGATCTACCTACAAATGTGAACTGACGTTCAAAAATAAAACATTTGAAAACGGACCATTTGCCACATTTCTGAAGCATGACGTAATGGGGGGGTGTTATCTCTTTTGTCGAAAATCAGCAGTTTTTGCTCGAACATTAAATGCCTCCAAATGGTATTTAATTAACTTCCCGGGGTGAAGAACCCCTTTTTGAGAACTCAGAGTGAGTAAATTGGCCATTTTCATGCACTTTTAACCATTCCATAAATCTTGTGTTTAGGGCCCCTGGAAGCATGAAAATCACTTTAAACATGCTAATTTTAGCTCTAACACTGATGATCCACCTACAAATGTGAACTGACGTTCAAAAATAAAACATTTTAAAACGGACCATTTTCCACATTTCTGAAGCATGACGTAATGGGGGGGTGTTATCTCTTTTGTCAAAAATCAGCTGTTTTTGATTGAACATTAAATGCCTCCAAATAGTATTTAATTCACTTCCCGAGCCCCTGGAAGCATGAAAATCACTTTAAACATGCTAATTTTAGCTCTAACACTGATGATCCACCTACAAATGTGAACTGACGTTCAAAAATAAAACATTTGAAAACGGACCATTTTCCACATTTCTGAAGCATGACGTAATGGGGGGGTGTTATCTCTTTTGTCGAAAATCAGCCGTTTCTGCTCGAACATTAAATGCCTCCAAATGGTATTTAATTAACTTCCCAGGGTGAAGAAACAATTTTTGAGAACTCAGAGTGAGTAAATTGGCCATTTTCATGCACTTTTAACCATTCCATAAATCTTGTGTTTAGGGCCCCTGGAAGCATGAAAATCACTTTAAACATGCTAATTTTAGCTCTAACACTGATGATCCACCTACAAATGTGAACTGACGTTCAAAAATAAAACATTTGAAAACGGACCATTTTCCACATTTCTGAAGCATGACGTAATGGGGGGGTGTTATCTCTTTTGTCAAAAATCAGCTGTTTTTGATTGAACATTAAATGCCTCCAAATAGTATTTAATTCACTTCCCCAGCCCCTCGAAGCATGAAAATCACTTTAAACATGCTAATTTTAGCTCTAACACTGATGATCCACCTACAAATGTGAACTGATGTTCAAAAATAAAACATTTGAAAACGGACCATTTTCCACATTTCTGAAGCATGACGTAATGGGGGGATGTTATCTCTTTTGTCGAAAATCAGCCGTTTTTGCTCGAACATTAAATGCCTCCAAATGGTATTTAATTAACTTCCCGGGGTGAAGAAACCCTTTTTGAGAACTTAGAGTGAGTAAATTGGCCATTTTCATGCACTTTTAACCATTCCATAAATCTTGTGTTTAGGGCCCCTGGAAGCATGAAAATCACTTTAAACATGCTAATTTTAGCTCTAACACTGATGATCCACCTACAAATGTGAACTGACGTTCAAAAATAAAACATTTGAAAACGGACCATTTTCCACATTTCTGAAGCATGACGTAATGGGGGGTGTTATCTCTTTTGTCAAAAATCAGCTGTTTTTGCTTGAACATTAAATGCCTCCAAATAGTATTTAATTCACTTCCCGAGCCCCTGGAAGCATGAAAATCACTTTAAACATGCTAATTTTAGCTCTAACACTGATGATCCACCTACAAATGTGAACTGACGTTCAAAAATAAAACATTTGAAAACGGACCATTTTCCACATTTCTGAAGCATGACGTAATGGGGGGGTGTTATCTCTTTTGTCGAAAATCAGCAGTTTGTGCTCGAACATTAAATGCCTCCAAATGGTATTTAATTAACTTCCCGGGGTGAAGACACCCTTTTTGAGAACTCAGAGTGAGTAAATTGGCCATTTTCATGCACTTTTAACCATTCCATAAATCTTGTGTTTAGGGCCCCTGGAAGCATGAAAATCACTTTAAACATGCTAATTTTAGCTCTAACACTGATGATCCACCTACAAATGTGAACTGACGTTCAAAAATAAAACATTTGAAAACGGACCATTTTCCACATTTCTGAAGCATGACGTAATGGGGGGGTGTTATCTCTTTTGTCAAAAATCAGCTGTTTTTGATTGAACATTAAATGCCTCCAAATAGTATTTAATTCACTTCCCGAGCCCCTGGAAGCATGAAAATCACTTTAAACATGCTAATTTTAGCTCTAACACTGATGATCCACCTACAAATGTGAACTGACGTTCAAAAATAAAACATTTGAAAACGAACCATTTTCCACATTTCTGAAGCATGACGTAATGGGGGGGGTTATCTCTTTTGTCGAAAATCAGCAGTTTTTGCTCGAACATTAAATGCCTCCAAATGGTATTTAATTAACTTCCCGGGGTGAAGACACCCTTTTTGAGAACTCAGAGTGAGTAAATTGGCCATTTTCATGCACTTTTAACCATTCCATAAATCTTGTGTTTAGGGCCCCTGGAAGCATGAAAATCCCTTTAAACATGCTAATTTTAGCTCTAACACTGATGATCCACCTACAAATGTGAACTGACGTTCAAAAATAAAACATTTGAAAACGGACCATTTTCCACATTTCTGAAGCATGACGTAATGGGGGGGTGTTATCTCTTTTGTCAAAAATCAGCTGTTTTTGATTGAACATTAAATGCCTCCAAATAGTATTTAATTCACTTCCCGAGCCCCTGGAAGCATGAAAATCACTTTAAACATGCTAATTTTAGCTCTAACACTGATGATCCACCTACAAATGTGAACTGACGTTCAAAAATAAAACATTTGAAAACGGACCATTTTCCACATTTCTGAAGCATGACGTAATGGGGGGGTGTTATCTCTTTTGTCGAAAATCAGCCGTTTTTGCTCGAACATTAAATGCCTCCAAATGGTATTTAATTAACTTCCCGGGGTGAAGAAACCCTTTTTGAGAACTCAGAGTGAGTAAATTGGCCATTTTCATGCACTTTTAACCATTCCATAAATCTTGTGTTTAGGGCCCCTGGAAGCATGAAAATCACTTTATACATGCTAATTTTAGCTCTAACACTGATGATCCACCTACAAATGTGAACTGACGTTCAAAAATAAAACATTTGAAAACGGACCATTTTCCACATTTCTGAAGCATGACGTAATGGGGGGGTGTTATCTCTTTTGTCAAAAATCAGCTGTTTTTGCTTGAACATTAAATGCCTCCAAATAGTATTTAATTCACTTCCCGAGCCCCTGAAAGCATGAAAATCACTTTAAACATGCTAATTTTAGCTCTAACACTGATGATCCACCTACAAATGTGAACTGACATTCCAAAATAAAACATTTGAAAACGGACCATTTTCCACATTTCTGAAGCATGACTTAATGGGGGGGTGTTATCTCTTTTGTCGAAAATCAGCCATTTCTGCTCGAACATTAAATGCCTCCAAATGGTATTTAATTAACTTCCCGGGGTGAAGAAACACTTTTTGAGAACTCAGAGTGAGTAAATTGGCCATTTTCATGCACTTTTAACCATTCCATAAATCTTTTGTTTAGGGCCCCTGGAAGCATGAAAATCACTTTAAACATGCTAATTTTAGCTCTAACACTAATGATCCACCTACAAATGTGAACTGACGTTCAAAAATAAAACATTTGAAAACGGACCATTTTCCACATTTCTGAAGCATGACGTAATGGGGGGGTGTTATCTCTTTTGTCAAAAATCAGTGGTTTTTGATTGAACATTAAATGCCTCCAAATAGTATTTAATTCACTTCCCGAGCCCCTGGAAGCATGAAAATCACTTTAAACATGCTAATTTTAGCTCTAACACTGATGATCCACCTACAAATGTGAACTGACGTTCAAAAATAAAACATTTGAAAACTGACCATTTTCCACATTTCTGAAGCATGACGTAATGGGGGGGTGTTATCTCTTTTGTCGAAAATCAGCCGTTTTTGCTCGAACATTAAATGCCTCCAAATGGTATTTAATTAACTTCCCGGGGTGAAGAAACCCTTTTTGAGAACTCAGAGTGAGTAAATTGGCCATTTTCATGCACTTTTAACCATTCCATAAATCTTGTGTTTAGGGCCCCTGGAAGCATGAAAATCACTTTAAACATGCTAATTTTAGCTCTAACACTGATGATCCACCTACAAATGTGAACTGACATTAAAAAATAAAACATTTGACAACGGACCATTTTCCACATTTCTGAAGCATGACGTAATGGGGGGGTGTTATCTCTTTTGTCAAAAATCAGCTGTTTTTGATTGAACATTAAATGCCTCCAAATAGTATTTAATTCACTTCCCGAGCCCCTGGAAGCATGAAAATCACTTTAAACATGCTAATTTTAGCTCTAACACTGATGATCCACCTACAAATGTGAACTGATGTTCAAAAATAAAACATTTGAAAACGGACCATTTTCCACATTTCTGAAGCATGACGTAATGGGGGGGTGTTATCTCTTTTGTCGAAAATCAGCCGTTTTTGCTCGAACATTAAATGCCTTCAAATGGTATTTAATTAACTTCCCGGGGTGAAGAAACACTTTTTGAGAACTCAGAGTGAGTAAATTGGCCATTTTCATGCACTTTTAACCATTCCATAAATCTTGTGTTTAGGGCCCCTGGAAGCATGAAAATCACTTTAAACATGCTAATTTTAGCTCTAACACTGATGATCCACCTACAAATGTGAACTGACGTTCAAAAATAAAACATTTGAAAACGGACCATTTTCCACATTTCTGAAGCATGACGTAATGGGGGGGTGTTATCTCTTTTGTCAAAAATCAGATGTTTTTGATTGAACATTAAATGCCTCCAAATAGTATTTAATTCACTTCCCGAGCCCCTGGAAGCATGAAAATCACTTTAAACATGCTAATTTTAGCTCTAACACTGATGATCCACCTACAAATGTGAACTGACGTTCAAAAATAAAACATTTGAAAACGGACCATTTTCCACATTTCTGAAGCATGACGTAATGGGGGGGTGTTATCTCTTTTGTCGAAAATCAGCCGTTTTTGCTCAAACATTAAATGCCTCCAAATGGTATTTAATTAACTTCCCGGGGTGAAGAAACCCTTTTTGAGAACTCAGAGTGAGTAAATTGGCCATTTTCATGCACTTTTAACCATTCCATAAATCTTGTGTTTAGGGCCCCTGGAAGCATGAAAATCACTTTAAACATGCTAATTTTAGCTCTAACACTGATGATCCACCTACAAATGTGAACTGACGTTAAAAAATAAAACATTTGAAAACGGACCATTTTCCACATTTCTGAAGCATGACGTAATGGGGGGGTGTTATCTCTTTTGTGAAAAATCAGCTGTTTTTGATTGAACATTAAATGCCTCCAAATAGTATTTAATTTACTTCCCGAGCCCCTGGAAGCATGAAAATCACTTTAAACATGCTAATTTTAGCTCTAACACTGATGATCCACCTACAAATGTGAACTGACGTTCAAAAATAAAACATTTGAAAACGGACCATTTTCCACATTTCTGAAGCATGACGTAATGGGGGGGGGTGTTATCTCTTTTGTCAAAAATCAGCTGTTTTTGCTTGAACATTAAATGCCTCCAAATAGTATTTAATTCACTTCCCGAGCCCCTGGAAGCATGAAAATCACTTTAAACATGCTAATTTTAGCTATAACACTGATGATCCACCTACAAATGTGAACTGATGTTCAAAAATAAAACATTTGAAAACGGACCATTTTCCACATTTCTGAAGCATGACGTAATGGGGGGTGTTATCTCTTTTGTCGAAAATCAGCAGTTTTTGCTCGAACATTAAATGCCTCCAAATGGTATTTAATTAACTTCCCGGGGTGAAGAAACCCTTTTTGAGAACTCAGAGTGAGTAAATTGGCCATTTTCATGCACTTTTAACCATTCCATAAATCTTGTGTTTAGGGCCCCTGGAAGCATGAAAATCACTTTAAACATGCTAATTTTAGCTCTAACACTGATGATCCACCTACAAATGTGAACTGACGTTCAAAAATAAAACATTTGAAAACGGACCATTTTCCACATTTCTGAAGCATGACGTAATGGGGGGGTGTTATCTCTTTTGTCAAAAATCAGCTGTTTTTGATTGAACATTAAATGCCTCCAAATAGTATTTAATTCACTTCCCGAGCCCCTGGAAGCATGAAAATCACTTTAAACATGCTAATTTTAGCTCTAACACTGATGATCCACCTACAAATGTGAACTGACGTTCAAAAATAAAACATTTGAAAACGGACCATTTTCCACATTTCTGAAGCATGACGTAATGGGGGGGTGTTATCTCTTTTGTCGAAAATCAGCCGTTTTTGCTCGAACATTAAATGCCTCCAAATGGTATTTAATTAACTTCCCGGGGTGAAGAAACCCTTTTTGAGAACTCAGAGTGAGTAAATTGGCCATTTTCATGCACTTTTAACCATTCCATAAATCTTGTGTTTAGGGCCCCTGGAAGCATGAAAATCACTTTAAACATGCTAATTTTAGCTCTAACACTGATGATCCACCTACAAATGTGAACTGACGTTCAAAAATAAAACATTTGAAAACGGACCATTTTCCACATTTCTGAAGCATGACGTAATGGGGGGTGTTATCTCTTTTGTCAAAAATCAGCTGTTTTTGCTTGAACATTAAATGCCTCCAAATAGTATTTAATTCACTTCCCGAGCCCCTGGAAGCATGAAAATCACTTTAAACATGCTAATTTTAGCTCTAACACTGATGATCCACCTACAAATGTGAACTGACGTTCAAAAATAAAACATTTGAAAACGGACCATTTTCCACATTTCTGAAGCATGACGTAATGGGGGGGTGTTATCTCTTTTGTCAAAAATCAGCTGTTTTTGCTTGAACATTAAATGCCTCCAAATAGTATTTAATTCACTTCCCGAGCCCCTGGAAGCATGAAAATCACTTTAAACATGCTAATTTTAGCTCTAACACTGATGATCCACCTACAAATGTGAACTGACGTTCAAAAATAAAACATTTGAAAACGGACCATTTTCCACATTTCTGAAGCATGACGTAATGGGGGGGTGTTATCTCTTTTGTCGAAAATCAGCCGTTTTTGCTCGAACATTAAATGCCTCCAAATGGTATTTAATTAACTTCCCGGGGTGAAGAAACCCTTTTTGAGAACTCAGAGTGAGTAAATTGGCCATTTTCATGCACTTTTAACCATTCCATAAATCTTGTGTTTAGGGCCCCTGGAAGCATGAAAATCACTTTAAACATGCTAATTTTAGCTCTAACACTGATGATCCACCTACAAATGTGAACTGACGTTCAAAAATAAAACATTTGAAAACGGACCATTTTCCACATTTCTGAAGCATGACGTAATGGGGGGGTGTTATCTTTTTTGTCAAAAATCAGCTGTTTTTGATTGAACATTAAATGACTCCAAATAGTATTTAATTCACTTCCCGAGCCCCTGGAAGCATGAAAATCACTTTAAACATGCTAATTTTAGCTCTAACACTGATGATCCACCTACAAATGTGAACTGATGTTCAAAAATAAAACATTTGAAAACGGACCATTTTCCACATTTCTGAAGCATGACGTAATGGGGGGGTGTTATCTCTTTTGTCGAAAATCAGCCTTTTTTGCTCGAACATTAAATGCCTCCAAATGGTATTTAATTAACTTCCCGGGGTGAAGAAACCCTTTTTGAGAACTCAGAGTGAGTAAATTGGCCATTTTCATGCACTTTTAACCATTCCATAAATCTTGTGTTTAGGGCCCCTGGAAGCATGAAAATCACCTTAAACATGCTAATTTTAGCTCTAACACTGATGATCCACCTACAAATGTGAACTGACGTTCAAAAATAAAACATTTGAAAATGGACCATTTTCCACATTTCTGAAGCATGACGTAATGGGGGGGTGTTATCTCTTTTGTCGAAAATCAGCCGTTTTTGCTCGAACATTAAATGCTTCCAAATGGTATTTAATTAACTTCCCGGGGTGAAGAAACCCTTTTTGAGAACTCAGAGTGAGTAAATTGGCCATTTTCATGCACTTTTAACCATTCCATAAATCTTGTGTTTAGGGCCCCTGGAAGCATGAAAATCACTTTAAACATGCTAATTTTAGCTCTAACACTGATGATCCACCTACAAATGTGAACTGACGTTAAAAAATAAAACATTTGAAAACGGACCATTTTCCACATTTCTGAAGCATGACGTAATGGGGGGGTGTTATCTCTTTTGTCAAAAATCAGCTGTTTTTGATTGAACATTAAATGCCTCCAAATAGTATTTAATTTACTTCCCGAGCCCCTGGAAGCATGAAAATCACTTTAAACATGCTAATTTTAGCTCTAACACTGATGATCCACCTACAAATGTGAACTGACGTTCAAAAATAAAACATTTGAAAACGGACCATTTTCCACATTTCTGAAGCATGACGTAATGGGGGGGGTGTTATCTCTTTTGTCAAAAATCAGCTGTTTTTGCTTGAACATTAAATGCCTCCAAATAGTATTTAATTCACTTCCCGAGCCCCTGGAAGCATGAAAATCACTTTAAACATGCTAATTTTAGCTCTAACACTGATGATCCACCTACAAATGTGTACTGATGTTCAAAAATAAAACATTTGAAAACGGACCATTTTCCACATTTCTGAAGCATGACGTAATGGGGGGGTGTTATCTCTTTTGTCGAAAATCAGCAGTTTTTGCTCGAACATTAAATGCCTCCAAATGGTATTTAATTAACTTCCCGGGGTGAAGAAACCCTTTTTGAGAACTCAGAGTGAGTAAATTGGCCATTTTCATGCACTTTTAACCATTCCATAAATCTTGTGTTTAGGGCCCCTGGAAGCATGAAAATCACTTTAAACATGCTAATTTTAGCTCTAACACTGATGATCCACCTACAAATGTGAACTTACGTTCAAAAATAAAACATTTGAAAACGGACCATTTTCCACATTTCTGAAGCATGACGTAATGGGGGGGTGTTATCTCTTTTGTCAAAAATCAGCTGTTTTTGATTGAACATTAAATGCCTCCAAATAGTATTTAATTCACTTCCCGAGCCCCTGGAAGCATGAAAATCACTTTAAACATGCTAATTTTAGCTCTAACACTGATGATCCACCTACAAATGTGAACTGACGTTCAAAAATAAAACATTTGAAAACGGACCATTTTCCACATTTCTGAAGCATGACGTAATGGGGGGGTGTTATCTCTTTTGTCGAAAATCAGCCGTTTTTGCTCGAACATTAAATGCCTCCAAATGGTATTTAATTAACTTCCCGGGGTGAAGAAACCCTTTTTGAGAACTCAGAGTGAGTAAATTGGCCATTTTCATGCACTTTTAACCATTCCATAAATCTTGTGTTTAGGGCCCCTGGAAGCATGAAAATCACTTTAAACATGCTAATTTTAGCTCTAACACTGATGATCCACCTACAAATGTGAACTGACGTTCAAAAATAAAACATTTGAAAACGGACCATTTTCCACATTTCTGAAGCATGACGTAATGGGGGGGTGTTATCTTTTTTGTCAAAAATCAGCTGTTTTTGATTGAACATTAAATGACTCCAAATAGTATTTAATTCACTTCCCGAGCCCCTGGAAGCATGAAAATCACTTTAAACATGCTAATTTTAGCTCTAACACTGATGATCCACCTACAAATGTGAACTGATGTTCAAAAATAAAACATTTGAAAACGGACCATTTTCCACATTTCTGAAGCATGACGTAATGGGGGGGTGTTATCTCTTTTGTCGAAAATCAGCCTTTTTTGCTCGAACATTAAATGCCTCCAAATGGTATTTAATTAACTTCCCGGGGTGAAGAAACCCTTTTTGAGAACTCAGAGTGAGTAAATTGGCCATTTTCATGCACTTTTAACCATTCCATAAATCTTGTGTTTAGGGCCCCTGGAAGCATGAAAATCACTTTAAACATGCTAATTTTAGCTCTAACACTGATGATCCACCTACAAATGTGAACTGACGTTCAAAAATAAAACATTTGAAAACGGACCATTTTCCACATTTCTGAAGCATGACGTAATGGGGGGGTGTTATCTCTTTTGTCAAAAATCAGCTGTTTTTGCTTGAACATTAAATGCCTCCAAATAGTATTTAATTCACTTCCCGAGCCCCTGGAAGCATGAAAATCACTTTAAACATGCTAATTTTAGCTCTAACACTGATGATCCACCTACAAATGTGTACTGATGTTCAAAAATAAAACATTTGAAAACGGACCATTTTCCACATTTCTGAAGCATGACGTAATGGGGGGGTGTTATCTCTTTTGTCGAAAATCAGCAGTTTTTGCTCGAACATTAAATGCCTCCAAATGGTATTTAATTAACTTCCCGGGGTGAAGAAACCCTTTTTGAGAACTCAGAGTGAGTAAATTGGCCATTTTCATGCACTTTTAACCATTCCATAAATCTTGTGTTTAGGGCCCCTGGAAGCATGAAAATCACTTTAAACATGCTAATTTTAGCTCTAACACTGATGATCCACCTACAAATGTGAACTGACGTTCAAAAATAAAACATTTGAAAACGGACCATTTTCCACATTTCTGAAGCATGACGTAATGGGGGGGTGTTATCTCTTTTGTCAAAAATCAGCTGTTTTTGATTGAACATTAAATGCCTCCAAATAGTATTTAATTCACTTCCCGAGCCCCTGGAAGCATGAAAATCACTTTAAACATGCTAATTTTAGCTCTAACACTGATGATCCACCTACAAATGTGAACTGACGTTCAAAAATAAAACATTTGAAAACGGACCATTTTCCACATTTCTGAAGCATGACGTAATGGGGGGGTGTTATCTCTTTTGTCGAAAATCAGCCGTTTTTGCTCGAACATTAAATGCCTCCAAATGGTATTTAATTAACTTCCCGGGGTGAAGAAACCCTTTTTGAGAACTCAGAGTGAGTAAATTGGCCATTTTCATGCACTTTTAACCATTCCATAAATCTTGTGTTTAGGGCCCCTGGAAGCATGAAAATCACTTTAAACATGCTAATTTTAGCTCTAACACTGATGATCCACCTACAAATGTGAACTGACGTTCAAAAATAAAACATTTGAAAACGGACCATTTTCCACATTTCTGAAGCATGACGTAATGGGGGGGTGTTATCTTTTTTGTCAAAAATCAGCTGTTTTTGATTGAACATTAAATGACTCCAAATAGTATTTAATTCACTTCCCGAGCCCCTGGAAGCATGAAAATCACTTTAAACATGCTAATTTTAGCTCTAACACTGATGATCCACCTACAAATGTGAACTGATGTTCAAAAATAAAACATTTGAAAACTGACCATTTTCCACATTTCTGAAGCATGACGTAATGGGGGGGTGTTATCTCTTTTGTCGAAAATCAGCCTTTTTTGCTCGAACATTAAATGCCTCCAAATGGTATTTAATTAACTTCCCGGGGTGAAGAAACCCTTTTTGAGAACTCAGAGTGAGTAAATTGGCCATTTTCATGCACTTTTAACCATTCCATAAATCTTGTGTTTAGGGCCCCTGGAAGCATGAAAATCACTTTAAACATGCTAATTTTAGCTCTAACACTGATGATCCACCTACAAATGTGAACTGACGTTCAAAAATAAAACATTTGAAAACGGACCATTTTCCACATTTCTGAAGCATGACGTAATGGGGGGGTGTTATCTCTTTCGTCGAAAATCAGCCGTTTTTGCTCGAACATTAAATGCCTCCAAATGGTATTTAATTAACTTCCCGGGGTGAAGAAACCCTTTTTGAGAACTCAGAGTGAGTAAATTGGCCATTTTCATGCACTTTTAACCATTCCATAAATCTTGTGTTTAGGGCCCCTGGAAGCATGAAAATCACTTTAAACATGCTAATTTTAGCTCTAACACTGATGATCCACCTACAAATGTGAACTGACGTTCAAAAATAAAACATTTGAAAACGGACCATTTTCCACATTTCTGAAGCATGACGTAATGGGGGGGGTGTTATCTCTTTTGTCAAAAATCAGCTGTTTTTGATTGAACATTAAATGCCTCCAAATAGTATTTAATTTACTTCCCGAGCCCCTGGAAGCATGAAAATCACTTTAAACATGCTAATTTTAGCTCTAACACTGATGATCCACCTACAAATGTGAACTGACGTTCAAAAATAAAACATTTGAAAACGGACCATTTTCCACATTTCTGAAGCATGACGTAATGGGGGGGGTGTTATCTCTTTTGTCAAAAATCAGCTGTTTTTGCTTGAACATTAAATGCCTCCAAATAGTATTTAATTCACTTCCCGAGCCCCTGGAAGCATGAAAATCACTTTAAACATGCTAATTTTAGCTCTAACACTGATGATCCACCTACAAATGTGAACTGATGTTCAAAAATAAAACATTTGAAAACGGACCATTTTCCACATTTCTGAAGCATGACGTAATGGGGGGGTGTTATCTCTTTTGTCGAAAATCAGCAGTTTTTGCTCGAACATTAAATGCCTCCAAATGGTATTTAATTAACTTCCCGGGGTGAAGAAACCCTTTTTGAGAACTCAGAGTGAGTAAATTGGCCATTTTCATGCACTTTTAACCATTCCATAAATCTTGTGTTTAGGGCCCCTGGAAGCATGAAAATCACTTTAAACATGCTAATTTTAGCTCTAACACTGATGATCCACCTACAAATGTGAACTGACGTTCAAAAATAAAACATTTGAAAACGGACCATTTTCCACATTTCTGAAGCATGACGTAATGGGGGGGTGTTATCTCTTTTGTCAAAAATCATCTGTTTTTGATTGAACATTAAATGCCTCCAAATAGTATTTAATTCACTTCCCGAGCCCCTGGAAGCATGAAAATCACTTTAAACATGCTAATTTCAGCTCTAACACTGATGATCCACCTACAAATGTGAACTGACGTTCAAAAATAAAACATTTGAAAACGGACCATTTTCCACATTTCTGAAGCATGACGTAATGGGGGGGTGTTATCTCTTTTGTCAAAAATCAGCCGTTTTTGCTCGAACATTAAATGCCTCCAAATGGTATTTAATTAACTTCCCGGGGTGAAGAAACCCTTTTTGAGAACTCAGAGTGAGTAAATTGGCCATTTTCATGCACTTTTAACCATTCCATAAATGTTGTGTTTAGGGCCCCTGGAAGCATGAAAATCACTTTAAACATGCTAATTTTAGCTCTAACACTGATGATCCACCTACAAATGTGAACTGACGTTCAAAAATAAAACATTTGAAAACGGACCATTTTCCACATTTCTGAAGCATGACGTAATGGGGGGTGTTATCTCTTTTGTCAAAAATCAGCTGTTTTTGCTTGAACATTAAATGCCTCCAAATAGTATTTAATTCACTTCCCGAGCCCCTGGAAGCATGAAAATCACTTTAAACATGCTAATTTTAGCTCTAACACTGATGATCCACCTACAAATGTGAACTGACGTTCAAAAATAAAACATTTGAAAACGGACCATTTTCCACATTTCTGAAGCATGACGTAATGGGGGGGTGTTATCTCTTTTGTCAAAAATCAGCTGTTTTTGCTTGAACATTAAATGCCTCCAAATAGTATTTAATTCACTTCCCGAGCCCCTGGAAGCATGAAAATCACTTTAAACATGCTAATTTTAGCTCTAACACTGATGATCCACCTACAAATGTGAACTGACGTTCAAAAATAAAACATTTGAAAACGGACCATTTTCCACATTTCTGAAGCATGACGTAATGGGGGGGGTGTTATCTCTTTTGTCGAAAATCAGCCGTTTTTGCTCGAACATTAAATGCCTCCAAATGGTATTTAATTAACTTCCCGGGGTGAAGAAACCCTTTTTGAGAACTCAGAGTGAGTAAATTGGCCATTTTCATGCACTTTTAACCATTCCATAAATCTTGTGTTTAGGGCCCCTGGAAGCATGAAAATCACTTTAAACATGCTAATTTTAGCTCTAACACTGATGATCCACCTACAAATGTGAACTGACGTTCAAAAATAAAACATTTGAAAACGGACCATTTTCCACATTTCTGAAGCATGACGTAATGGGGGGGTGTTATCTTTTTTGTCAAAAATCAGCTGTTTTTGATTGAACATTAAATGACTCCAAATAGTATTTAATTCACTTCCCGAGCCCCTGGAAGCATGAAAATCACTTTAAACATGCTAATTTTAGCTCTAACACTGATGATCCACCTACAAATGTGAACTGATGTTCAAAAATAAAACATTTGAAAACGGACCATTTTCCACATTTCTGAAGCATGACGTAATGGGGGGGTGTTATCTCTTTTGTCGAAAATCAGCCTTTTTTGCTCGAACATTAAATGCCTCCAAATGGTATTTAATTAACTTCCCGGGGTGAAGAAACCCTTTTTGAGAACTCAGAGTGAGTAAATTGGCCATTTTCATGCACTTTTAACCATTCCATAAATCTTGTGTTTAGGGCCCCTGGAAGCATGAAAATCACTTTAAACATGCTAATTTTAGCTCTAACACTGATGATCCACCTACAAATGTGAACTGACGTTCAAAAATAAAACATTTGAAAATGGACCATTTTCCACATTTCTGAAGCATGACGTAATGGGGGGGTGTTATCTCTTTTGTCGAAAATCAGCCGTTTTTGCTCGAACATTAAATGCTTCCAAATGGTATTTAATTAACTTCCCGGGGTGAAGAAACCCTTTTTGAGAACTCAGAGTGAGTAAATTGGCCATTTTCATGCACTTTTAACCATTCCATAAATCTTGTGTTTAGGGCCCCTGGAAGCATGAAAATCACTTTAAACATGCTAATTTTAGCTCTAACACTGATGATCCACCTACAAATGTGAACTGACGTTAAAAAATAAAACATTTGAAAACGGACCATTTTCCACATTTCTGAAGCATGACGTAATGGGGGGGTGTTATCTCTTTTGTCAAAAATCAGCTGTTTTTGATTGAACATTAAATGCCTCCAAATAGTATTTAATTCACTTCCCGAGCCCCTGGAAGCATGAAAATCACTTTAAACATGCTAATTTTAGCTCTAACACTGATGATCCACCTACAAATGTGTACTGATGTTCAAAAATAAAACATTTGAAAACGGACCATTTTCCACATTTCTGAAGCATGACGTAATGGGGGGGTGTTATCTCTTTTGTCGAAAATCAGCAGTTTTTGCTCGAACATTAAATGCCTCCAAATGGTATTTAATTAACTTCCCGGGGTGAAGAAACCCTTTTTGAGAACTCAGAGTGAGTAAATTGGCCATTTTCATGCACTTTTAACCATTCCATAAATCTTGTGTTTAGGGCCCCTGGAAGCATGAAAATCACTTTAAACATGCTAATTTTAGCTCTAACACTGATGATCCACCTACAAATGTGAACTTACGTTCAAAAATAAAACATTTGAAAACGGACCATTTTCCACATTTCTGAAGCATGACGTAATGGGGGGGTGTTATCTCTTTTGTCAAAAATCAGCTGTTTTTGATTGAACATTAAATGCCTCCAAATAGTATTTAATTCACTTCCCGAGCCCCTGGAAGCATGAAAATCACTTTAAACATGCTAATTTTAGCTCTAACACTGATGATCCACCTACAAATGTGAACTGACGTTCAAAAATAAAACATTTGAAAACGGACCATTTTCCACATTTCTGAAGCATGACGTAATGGGGGGGTGTTATCTCTTTTGTCGAAAATCAGCCGTTTTTGCTCGAACATTAAATGCCTCCAAATGGTATTTAATTAACTTCCCGGGGTGAAGAAACCCTTTTTGAGAACTCAGAGTGAGTAAATTGGCCATTTTCATGCACTT
Source organism: Lissotriton vulgaris (assembly GCF_964263255.1). Lineage (NCBI taxonomy): Eukaryota > Metazoa > Chordata > Amphibia > Caudata > Salamandridae > Lissotriton > Lissotriton vulgaris. The sequence continues at coordinate 120,627 of NW_028241489.1, read as the reverse complement.
TTAACCATTCCATAAATCTTGTGTTTAGGGCCCCTGGAAGCATGAAAATCACTTTAAACATGCTAATTTTAGCTCTAACACTGATGATCCACCTACAAATGTGAACTGACGTTCAAAAATAAAACATTTGAAAACGGACCATTTTCCACATTTCTGAAGCATGACGTAATGGGGGGGTGTTATCTTTTTTGTCAAAAATCAGCTGTTTTTGATTGAACATTAAATGACTCCAAATAGTATTTAATTCACTTCCCGAGCCCCTGGAAGCATGAAAATCACTTTAAACATGCTAATTTTAGCTCTAACACTGATGATCCACCTACAAATGTGAACTGATGTTCAAAAATAAAACATTTGAAAACGGACCATTTTCCACATTTCTGAAGCATGACGTAATGGGGGGGTGTTATCTCTTTTGTCGAAAATCAGCCTTTTTTGCTCGAACATTAAATGCCTCCAAATGGTATTTAATTAACTTCCCGGGGTGAAGAAACCCTTTTTGAGAACTCAGAGTGAGTAAATTGGCCATTTTCATGCACTTTTAACCATTCCATAAATCTTGTGTTTAGGGCCCCTGGAAGCATGAAAATCACTTTAAACATGCTAATTTTAGCTCTAACACTGATGATCCACCTACAAATGTGAACTGACGTTCAAAAATAAAACATTTGAAAACGGACCATTTTCCACATTTCTGAAGCATGACGTAATGGGGGGGTGTTATCTCTTTTGTCAAAAATCAGCTGTTTTTGATTGAACATTAAATGCCTCCAAATAGTATTTAATTTACTTCCCGAGCCCCTGGAAGCATGAAAATCACTTTAAACATGCTAATTTTAGCTCTAACACTGATGATCCACCTACAAATGTGAACTGACGTTCAAAAATAAAACATTTGAAAACGGACCATTTTCCACATTTCTGAAGCATGACGTAATGGGGGGGGTGTTATCTCTTTTGTCAAAAATCAGCTGTTTTTGCTTGAACATTAAATGCCTCCAAATAGTATTTAATTCACTTCCCGAGCCCCTGGAAGCATGAAAATCACTTTAAACATGCTAATTTTAGCTCTAACACTGATGATCCACCTACAAATGTGTACTGATGTTCAAAAATAAAACATTTGAAAACGGACCATTTTCCACATTTCTGAAGCATGACGTAATGGGGGGGTGTTATCTCTTTTGTCGAAAATCAGCAGTTTTTGCTCGAACATTAAATGCCTCCAAATGGTATTTAATTAACTTCCCGGGGTGAAGAAACCCTTTTTGAGAACTCAGAGTGAGTAAATTGGCCATTTTCATGCACTTTTAACCATTCCATAAATCTTGTGTTTAGGGCCCCTGGAAGCATGAAAATCACTTTAAACATGCTAATTTTAGCTCTAACACTGATGATCCACCTACAAATGTGAACTGACGTTCAAAAATAAAACATTTGAAAACGGACCATTTTCCACATTTCTGAAGCATGACGTAATGGGGGGGTGTTATCTCTTTTGTCAAAAATCAGCTGTTTTTGATTGAACATTAAATGCCTCCAAATAGTATTTAATTCACTTCCCGAGCCCCTGGAAGCATGAAAATCACTTTAAACATGCTAATTTTAGCTCTAACACTGATGATCCACCTACAAATGTGAACTGACGTTCAAAAATAAAACATTTGAAAACGGACCATTTTCCACATTTCTGAAGCATGACGTAATGGGGGGGTGTTATCTCTTTTGTCGAAAATCAGCCGTTTTTGCTCGAACATTAAATGCCTCCAAATGGTATTTAATTAACTTCCCGGGGTGAAGAAACCCTTTTTGAGAACTCAGAGTGAGTAAATTGGCCATTTTCATGCACTTTTAACCATTCCATAAATCTTGTGTTTAGGGCCCCTGGAAGCATGAAAATCACTTTAAACATGCTAATTTTAGCTCTAACACTGATGATCCACCTACAAATGTGAACTGACGTTCAAAAATAAAACATTTGAAAACGGACCATTTTCCACATTTCTGAAGCATGACGTAATGGGGGGGTGTTATCTTTTTTGTCAAAAATCAGCTGTTTTTGATTGAACATTAAATGACTCCAAATAGTATTTAATTCACTTCCCGAGCCCCTGGAAGCATGAAAATCACTTTAAACATGCTAATTTTAGCTCTAACACTGATGATCCACCTACAAATGTGAACTGATGTTCAAAAATAAAACATTTGAAAACTGACCATTTTCCACATTTCTGAAGCATGACGTAATGGGGGGGTGTTATCTCTTTTGTCGAAAATCAGCCTTTTTTGCTCGAACATTAAATGCCTCCAAATGGTATTTAATTAACTTCCCGGGGTGAAGAAACCCTTTTTGAGAACTCAGAGTGAGTAAATTGGCCATTTTCATGCACTTTTAACCATTCCATAAATCTTGTGTTTAGGGCCCCTGGAAGCATGAAAATCACTTTAAACATGCTAATTTTAGCTCTAACACTGATGATCCACCTACAAATGTGAACTGACGTTCAAAAATAAAACATTTGAAAACGGACCATTTTCCACATTTCTGAAGCATGACGTAATGGGGGGGTGTTATCTCTTTCGTCGAAAATCAGCCGTTTTTGCTCGAACATTAAATGCCTCCAAATGGTATTTAATTAACTTCCCGGGGTGAAGAAACCCTTTTTGAGAACTCAGAGTGAGTAAATTGGCCATTTTCATGCACTTTTAACCATTCCATAAATCTTGTGTTTAGGGCCCCTGGAAGCATGAAAATCACTTTAAACATGCTAATTTTAGCTCTAACACTGACGATCCACCTACAAATGTGAACTGACGTTCAAAAATAAAACATTTGAAAACGGACCATTTTCCACATTTCTGAAGCATGACGTAATGGGGGGGGTGTTATCTCTTTTGTCAAAAATCAGCTGTTTTTGATTGAACATTAAATGCCTCCAAATAGTATTTAATTTACTTCCCGAGCCCCTGGAAGCATGAAAATCACTTTAAACATGCTAATTTTAGCTCTAACACTGATGATCCACCTACAAATGTGAACTGACGTTCAAAAATAAAACATTTGAAAACGGACCATTTTCCACATTTCTGAAGCATGACGTAATGGGGGGGGTGTTATCTCTTTTGTCAAAAATCAGCTGTTTTTGCTTGAACATTAAATGCCTCCAAATAGTATTTAATTCACTTCCCGAGCCCCTGGAAGCATGAAAATCACTTTAAACATGCTAATTTTAGCTCTAACACTGATGATCCACCTACAAATGTGAACTGATGTTCAAAAATAAAACATTTGAAAACGGACCATTTTCCACATTTCTGAAGCATGACGTAATGGGGGGGTGTTATCTCTTTTGTCGAAAATCAGCAGTTTTTGCTCGAACATTAAATGCCTCCAAATGGTATTTAATTAACTTCCCGGGGTGAAGAAACCCTTTTTGAGAACTCAGAGTGAGTAAATTGGCCATTTTCATGCACTTTTAACCATTCCATAAATCTTGTGTTTAGGGCCCCTGGAAGCATGAAAATCACTTTAAACATGCTAATTTTAGCTCTAACACTGATGATCCACCTACAAATGTGAACTGACGTTAAAAAATAAAACATTTGAAAACGGACCATTTTCCACATTTCTGAAGCATGACGTAATGGGGGGGTGTTATCTCTTTTGTGAAAAATCAGCTGTTTTTGATTGAACATTAAATGCCTCCAAATAGTATTTAATTTACTTCCCGAGCCCCTGGAAGCATGAAAATCACTTTAAACATGCTAATTTTAGCTCTAACACTGATGATCCACCTACAAATGTGAACTGACGTTCAAAAATAAAACATTTGAAAACGGACCATTTTCCACATTTCTGAAGCATGACGTAATGGGGGGGGTGTTATCTCTTTTGTCGAAAATCAGCCGTTTTTGCTCGAACATTAAATGCCTCCAAATGGTATTTAATTAACTTCCCGGGGTGAAGAAACCCTTTTTGAGAACTCAGAGTGAGTAAATTGGCCATTTTCATGCACTTTTAACCATTCCATAAATCTTGTGTTTAGGGCCCCTGGAAGCATGAAAATCACTTTAAACATGCTAATTTTAGCTCTAACACTGATGATCCACCTACAAATGTGAACTGACGTTCAAAAATAAAACATTTGAAAACGGACCATTTTCCACATTTCTGAAGCATGACGTAATGGGGGGGTGTTATCTTTTTTGTCAAAAATCAGCTGTTTTTGATTGAACATTAAATGACTCCAAATAGTATTTAATTCACTTCCCGAGCCCCTGGAAGCATGAAAATCACTTTAAACATGCTAATTTTAGCTCTAACACTGATGATCCACCTACAAATGTGAACTGATGTTCAAAAATAAAACATTTGAAAACGGACCATTTTCCACATTTCTGAAGCATGACGTAATGGGGGGGTGTTATCTCTTTTGTCGAAAATCAGCCTTTTTTGCTCGAACATTAAATGCCTCCAAATGGTATTTAATTAACTTCCCGGGGTGAAGAAACCCTTTTTGAGAACTCAGAGTGAGTAAATTGGCCATTTTCATGCACTTTTAACCATTCCATAAATCTTGTGTTTAGGGCCCCTGGAAGCATGAAAATCACTTTAAACATGCTAATTTTAGCTCTAACACTGATGATCCACCTACAAATGTGAACTGACGTTCAAAAATAAAACATTTGAAAATGGACCATTTTCCACATTTCTGAAGCATGACGTAATGGGGGGGTGTTATCTCTTTTGTCGAAAATCAGCCGTTTTTGCTCGAACATTAAATGCTTCCAAATGGTATTTAATTAACTTCCCGGGGTGAAGAAACCCTTTTTGAGAACTCAGAGTGAGTAAATTGGCCATTTTCATGCACTTTTAACCATTCCATAAATCTTGTGTTTAGGGCCCCTGGAAGCATGAAAATCACTTTAAACATGCTAATTTTAGCTCTAACACTGATGATCCACCTACAAATGTGAACTGACGTTAAAAAATAAAACATTTGAAAACGGACCATTTTCCACATTTCTGAAGCATGACGTAATGGGGGGGTGTTATCTCTTTTGTCAAAAATCAGCTGTTTTTGATTGAACATTAAATGCCTCCAAATAGTATTTAATTTACTTCCCGAGCCCCTGGAAGCATGAAAATCACTTTAAACATGCTAATTTTAGCTCTAACACTGATGATCCACCTACAAATGTGAACTGACGTTCAAAAATAAAACATTTGAAAACGGACCATTTTCCACATTTCTGAAGCATGACGTAATGGGGGGGGTGTTATCTCTTTTGTCAAAAATCAGCTGTTTTTGCTTGAACATTAAATGCCTCCAAATAGTATTTAATTCACTTCCCGAGCCCCTGGAAGCATGAAAATCACTTTAAACATGCTAATTTTAGCTCTAACACTGATGATCCACCTACAAATGTGTACTGATGTTCAAAAATAAAACATTTGAAAACGGACCATTTTCCACATTTCTGAAGCATGACGTAATGGGGGGGTGTTATCTCTTTTGTCGAAAATCAGCAGTTTTTGCTCGAACATTAAATGCCTCCAAATGGTATTTAATTAACTTCCCGGGGTGAAGAAACCCTTTTTGAGAACTCAGAGTGAGTAAATTGGCCATTTTCATGCACTTTTAACCATTCCATAAATCTTGTGTTTAGGGCCCCTGGAAGCATGAAAATCACTTTAAACATGCTAATTTTAGCTCTAACACTGATGATCCACCTACAAATGTGAACTTACGTTCAAAAATAAAACATTTGAAAACGGACCATTTTCCACATTTCTGAAGCATGACGTAATGGGGGGGTGTTATCTCTTTTGTCAAAAATCAGCTGTTTTTGATTGAACATTAAATGCCTCCAAATAGTATTTAATTCACTTCCCGAGCCCCTGGAAGCATGAAAATCACTTTAAACATGCTAATTTTAGCTCTAACACTGATGATCCACCTACAAATGTGAACTGACGTTCAAAAATAAAACATTTGAAAACGGACCATTTTCCACATTTCTGAAGCATGACGTAATGGGGGGGTGTTATCTCTTTTGTCGAAAATCAGCCGTTTTTGCTCGAACATTAAATGCCTCCAAATGGTATTTAATTAACTTCCCGGGGTGAAGAAACCCTTTTTGAGAACTCAGAGTGAGTAAATTGGCCATTTTCATGCACTTTTAACCATTCCATAAATCTTGTGTTTAGGGCCCCTGGAAGCATGAAAATCACTTTAAACATGCTAATTTTAGCTCTAACACTGATGATCCACCTACAAATGTGAACTGACGTTCAAAAATAAAACATTTGAAAACGGACCATTTTCCACATTTCTGAAGCATGACGTAATGGGGGGGTGTTATCTTTTTTGTCAAAAATCAGCTGTTTTTGATTGAACATTAAATGACTCCAAATAGTATTTAATTCACTTCCCGAGCCCCTGGAAGCATGAAAATCACTTTAAACATGCTAATTTTAGCTCTAACACTGATGATCCACCTACAAATGTGAACTGATGTTCAAAAATAAAACATTTGAAAACGGACCATTTTCCACATTTCTGAAGCATGACGTAATGGGGGGGTGTTATCTCTTTTGTCGAAAATCAGCCTTTTTTGCTCGAACATTAAATGCCTCCAAATGGTATTTAATTAACTTCCCGGGGTGAAGAAACCCTTTTTGAGAACTCAGAGTGAGTAAATTGGCCATTTTCATGCACTTTTAACCATTCCATAAATCTTGTGTTTAGGGCCCCTGGAAGCATGAAAATCACTTTAAACATGCTAATTTTAGCTCTAACACTGATGATCCACCTACAAATGTGAACTGACGTTCAAAAATAAAACATTTGAAAACGGACCATTTTCCACATTTCTGAAGCATAACGTAATGGGGGGGTGTTATCTCTTTTGTCAAAAATCAGCTGTTTTTGATTGAACATTAAATGCCTCCAAATAGTATTTAATTTACTTCCCGAGCCCCTGGAAGCATGAAAATCACTTTAAACATGCTAATTTTAGCTCTAACACTGATGATCCACCTACAAATGTGAACTGACGTTCAAAAATAAAACATTTGAAAACGGACCATTTTCCACATTTCTGAAGCATGACGTAATGGGGGGGGTGTTATCTCTTTTGTCAAAAATCAGCTGTTTTTGCTTGAACATTAAATGCCTCCAAATAGTATTTAATTCACTTCCCGAGCCCCTGGAAGCATGAAAATCACTTTAAACATGCTAATTTTAGCTCTAACACTGATGATCCACCTACAAATGTGTACTGATGTTCAAAAATAAAACATTTGAAAACGGACCATTTTCCACATTTCTGAAGCATGACGTAATGGGGGGGGTGTTATCTCTTTTGTCGAAAATCAGCAGTTTTTGCTCGAACATTAAATGCCTCCAAATGGTATTTAATTAACTTCCCGGGGTGAAGAAACCCTTTTTGAGAACTCAGAGTGAGTAAATTGGCCATTTTCATGCACTTTTAACCATTCCATAAATCTTGTGTTTAGGGCCCCTGGAAGCATGAAAATCACTTTAAACATGCTAATTTTAGCTCTAACACTGATGATCCACCTACAAATGTGAACTGACGTTCAAAAATAAAACATTTGAAAACGGACCATTTTCCACATTTCTGAAGCATGACGTAATGGGGGGGTGTTATCTCTTTTGTCAAAAATCAGCTGTTTTTGATTGAACATTAAATGCCTCCAAATAGTATTTAATTCACTTCCCGAGCCCCTGGAAGCATGAAAATCACTTTAAACATGCTAATTTTAGCTCTAACACTGATGATCCACCTACAAATGTGAACTGACGTTCAAAAATAAAACATTTGAAAACGGACCATTTTCCACATTTCTGAAGCATGACGTAATGGGGGGGTGTTATCTCTTTTGTCGAAAATCAGCCGTTTTTGCTCGAACATTAAATGCCTCCAAATGGTATTTAATTAACTTCCCGGGGTGAAGAAACCCTTTTTGAGAACTCAGAGTGAGTAAATTGGCCATTTTCATGCACTTTTAACCATTCCATAAATCTTGTGTTTAGGGCCCCTGGAAGCATGAAAATCACTTTAAACATGCTAATTTTAGCTCTAACACTGATGATCCACCTACAAATGTGAACTGACGTTCAAAAATAAAACATTTGAAAACGGACCATTTTCCACATTTCTGAAGCATGACGTAATGGGGGGGTGTTATCTTTTTTGTCAAAAATCAGCTGTTTTTGATTGAACATTAAATGACTCCAAATAGTATTTAATTCACTTCCCGAGCCCCTGGAAGCATGAAAATCACTTTAAACATGCTAATTTTAGCTCTAACACTGATGATCCACCTACAAATGTGAACTGATGTTCAAAAATAAAACATTTGAAAACTGACCATTTTCCACATTTCTGAAGCATGACGTAATGGGGGGGTGTTATCTCTTTTGTCGAAAATCAGCCTTTTTTGCTCGAACATTAAATGCCTCCAAATGGTATTTAATTAACTTCCCAGGGTGAAGAAACCCTTTTTGAGAACTCAGAGTGAGTAAATTGGCCATTTTCATGCACTTTTAACCATTCCATAAATCTTGTGTTTAGGGCCCCTGGAAGCATGAAAATCACTTTAAACATGCTAATTTTAGCTCTAACACTGATGATCCACCTACAAATGTGAACTGACGTTCAAAAATAAAACATTTGAAAACGGACCATTTTCCACATTTCTGAAGCATGACGTAATGGGGGGGTGTTATCTCTTTCGTCGAAAATCAGCCGTTTTTGCTCGAACATTAAATGCCTCCAAATGGTATTTAATTAACTTCCCGGGGTGAAGAAACCCTTTTTGAGAACTCAGAGTGAGTAAATTGGCCATTTTCATGCACTTTTAACCATTCCATAAATCTTGTGTTTAGGGCCCCTGGAAGCATGAAAATCACTTTAAACATGCTAATTTTAGCTCTAACACTGATGATCCACCTACAAATGTGAACTGACGTTCAAAAATAAAACATTTGAAAACGGACCATTTTCCACATTTCTGAAGCATGACGTAATGGGGGGGGTGTTATCTCTTTTGTCAAAAATCAGCTGTTTTTGATTGAACATTAAATGCCTCCAAATAGTATTTAATTTACTTCCCGAGCCCCTGGAAGCATGAAAATCACTTTAAACATGCTAATTTTAGCTCTAACACTGATGATCCACCTACAAATGTGAACTGACGTTCAAAAATAAAACATTTGAAAACGGACCATTTTCCACATTTCTGAAGCATGACGTAATGGGGGGGGTGTTATCTCTTTTGTCAAAAATCAGCTGTTTTTGCTTGAACATTAAATGCCTCCAAATAGTATTTAATTCACTTCCCGAGCCCCTGGAAGCATGAAAATCACTTTAAACATGCTAATTTTAGCTCTAACACTGATGATCCACCTACAAATGTGAACTGATGTTCAAAAATAAAACATTTGAAAACGGACCATTTTCCACATTTCTGAAGCATGACGTAATGGGGGGGTGTTATCTCTTTTGTCGAAAATCAGCAGTTTTTGCTCGAACATTAAATGCCTCCAAATGGTATTTAATTAACTTCCCGGGGTGAAGAAACCCTTTTTGAGAACTCAGAGTGAGTAAATTGGCCATTTTCATGCACTTTTAACCATTCCATAAATCTTGTGTTTAGGGCCCCTGGAAGCATGAAAATCACTTTAAACATGCTAATTTTAGCTCTAACACTGATGATCCACCTACAAATGTGAACTGACGTTAAAAAATAAAACATTTGAAAACGGACCATTTTCCACATTTCTGAAGCATGACGTAATGGGGGGGTGTTATCTCTTTTGTGAAAAATCAGCTGTTTTTGATTGAACATTAAATGCCTCCAAATAGTATTTAATTTACTTCCCGAGCCCCTGGAAGCATGAAAATCACTTTAAACATGCTAATTTTAGCTCTAACACTGATGATCCACCTACAAATGTGAACTGACGTTCAAAAATAAAACATTTGAAAACGGACCATTTTCCACATTTCTGAAGCATGACGTAATGGGGGGGGGGTGTTATCTCTTTTGTCAAAAATCAGCTGTTTTTGCTTGAACATTAAATGCCTCCAAATAGTATTTAATTCACTTCCCGAGCCCCTGGAAGCATGAAAATCATTTTAAACATGCTAATTTTAGCTATAACACTGATGATCCACCTACAAATGTGAACTGATGTTCAAAAATAAAACATTTGAAAACGGACCATTTTCCACATTTCTGAAGCATGACGTAATGGGGGGTGTTATCTCTTTTGTCGAAAATCAGCAGTTTTTGCTCGAACATTAAATGCCTCCAAATGGTATTTAATTAACTTCCCGGGGTGAAGAAACCCTTTTTGAGAACTCAGAGTGAGTAAATTGGCCATTTTCATGCACTTTTAACCATTCCATAAATCTTGTGTTTAGGGCCCCTGGAAGCATGAAAATCACTTTAAACATGCTAATTTTAGCTCTAACACTGATGATCCACCTACAAATGTGAACTGACGTTCAAAAATAAAACATTTGAAAACGGACCATTTTCCACATTTCTGAAGCATGACGTAATGGGGGGGTGTTATCTCTTTTGTCAAAAATCAGCTGTTTTTGATTGAACATTAAATGCCTCCAAATAGTATTTAATTCACTTCCCGAGCCCCTGGAAGCATGAAAATCACTTTAAACATGCTAATTTTAGCTCTAACACTGATGATCCACCTACAAATGTGAACTGACGTTCAAAAATAAAACATTTGAAAACGGACCATTTTCCACATTTCTGAAGCATGACGTAATGGGGGGGTGTTATCTCTTTTGTCGAAAATCAGCCGTTTTTGCTCGAACATTAAATGCCTCCAAATGGTATTTAATTAACTTCCCGGGGTGAAGAAACCCTTTTTGAGAACTCAGAGTGAGTAAATTGGCCATTTTCATGCACTTTTAACCATTCCATAAATCTTGTGTTTAGGGCCCCTGGAAGCATGAAAATCACTTTAAACATGCTAATTTTAGCTCTAACACTGATGATCCACCTACAAATGTGAACTGACGTTCAAAAATAAAACATTTGAAAACGGACCATTTTCCACATTTCTGAAGCATGACGTAATGGGGGGGTGTTATCTTTTTTGTCAAAAATCAGCTGTTTTTGATTGAACATTAAATGACTCCAAATAGTATTTAATTCACTTCCCGAGCCCCTGGAAGCATGAAAATCACTTTAAACATGCTAATTTTAGCTCTAACACTGATGATCCACCTACAAATGTGAACTGATGTTCAAAAATAAAACATTTGAAAACGGACCATTTTCCACATTTCTGAAGCATGACGTAATGGGGGGGTGTTATCTCTTTTGTCGAAAATCAGCCTTTTTTGCTCGAACATTAAATGCCTCCAAATGGTATTTAATTAACTTCCCGGGGTGAAGAAACCCTTTTTGAGAACTCAGAGTGAGTAAATTGGCCATTTTCATGCACTTTTAACCATTCCATAAATCTTGTGTTTAGGGCCCCTGGAAGCATGAAAATCACTTTAAACATGCTAATTTTAGCTCTAACACTGATGATCCACCTACAAATGTGAACTGACGTTCAAAAATAAAACATTTGAAAACGGACCATTTTCCACATTTCTGAAGCATGACGTAATGGGGGGGTGTTATCTCTTTTGTCAAAAATCAGCTGTTTTTGATTGAACATTAAATGCCTCCAAATAGTATTTAATTTACTTCCCGAGCCCCTGGAAGCATGAAAATCACTTTAAACATGCTAATTTTAGCTCTAACACTGATGATCCACCTACAAATGTGAACTGACGTTCAAAAATAAAACATTTGAAAACGGACCATTTTCCACATTTCTGAAGCATGACGTAATGGGGGGGGTGTTATCTCTTTTGTCAAAAATCAGCTGTTTTTGCTTGAACATTAAATGCCTCCAAATAGTATTTAATTCACTTCCCGAGCCCCTGGAAGCATGAAAATCACTTTAAACATGCTAATTTTAGCTCTAACACTGATGATCCACCTACAAATGTGTACTGATGTTCAAAAATAAAACATTTGAAAACGGACCATTTTCCACATTTCTGAAGCATGACGTAATGGGGGGGTGTTATCTCTTTTGTCGAAAATCAGCAGTTTTTGCTCGAACATTAAATGCCTCCAAATGGTATTTAATTAACTTCCCGGGGTGAAGAAACCCTTTTTGAGAACTCAGAGTGAGTAAATTGGCCATTTTCATGCACTTTTAACCATTCCATAAATCTTGTGTTTAGGGCCCCTGGAAGCATGAAAATCACTTTAAACATGCTAATTTTAGCTCTAACACTGATGATCCACCTACAAATGTGAACTGACGTTCAAAAATAAAACATTTGAAAACGGACCATTTTCCACATTTCTGAAGCATGACGTAATGGGGGGGTGTTATCTCTTTTGTCAAAAATCAGCTGTTTTTGATTGAACATTAAATGCCTCCAAATAGTATTTAATTCACTTCCCGAGCCCCTGGAAGCATGAAAATCACTTTAAACATGCTAATTTTAGCTCTAACACTGATGATCCACCTACAAATGTGAACTGACGTTCAAAAATAAAACATTTGAAAACGGACCATTTTCCACATTTCTGAAGCATGACGTAATGGGGGGGTGTTATCTCTTTTGTCGAAAATCAGCCGTTTTTGCTCGAACATTAAATGCCTCCAAATGGTATTTAATTAACTTCCCGGGGTGAAGAAACCCTTTTTGAGAACTCAGAGTGAGTAAATTGGCCATTTTCATGCACTTTTAACCATTCCATAAATCTTGTGTTTAGGGCCCCTGGAAGCATGAAAATCACTTTAAACATGCTAATTTTAGCTCTAACACTGATGATCCACCTACAAATGTGAACTGACGTTCAAAAATAAAACATTTGAAAACGGACCATTTTCCACATTTCTGAAGCATGACGTAATGGGGGGGTGTTATCTTTTTTGTCAAAAATCAGCTGTTTTTGATTGAACATTAAATGACTCCAAATAGTATTTAATTCACTTCCCGAGCCCCTGGAAGCATGAAAATCACTTTAAACATGCTAATTTTAGCTCTAACACTGATGATCCACCTACAAATGTGAACTGATGTTCAAAAATAAAACATTTGAAAACTGACCATTTTCCACATTTCTGAAGCATGACGTAATGGGGGGGTGTTATCTCTTTTGTCGAAAATCAGCCTTTTTTGCTCGAACATTAAATGCCTCCAAATGGTATTTAATTAACTTCCCGGGGTGAAGAAACCCTTTTTGAGAACTCAGAGTGAGTAAATTGGCCATTTTCATGCACTTTTAACCATTCCATAAATCTTGTGTTTAGGGCCCCTGGAAGCATGAAAATCACTTTAAACATGCTAATTTTAGCTCTAACACTGATGATCCACCTACAAATGTGAACTGACGTTCAAAAATAAAACATTTGAAAACGGACCATTTTCCACATTTCTGAAGCATGACGTAATGGGGGGGTGTTATCTCTTTCGTCGAAAATCAGCCGTTTTTGCTCGAACATTAAATGCCTCCAAATGGTATTTAATTAACTTCCCGGGGTGAAGAAACCCTTTTTGAGAACTCAGAGTGAGTAAATTGGCCATTTTCATGCACTTTTAACCATTCCATAAATCTTGTGTTTAGGGCCCCTGGAAGCATGAAAATCACTTTAAACATGCTAATTTTAGCTCTAACACTGATGATCCACCTACAAATGTGAACTGACGTTCAAAAATAAAACATTTGAAAACGGACCATTTTCCACATTTCTGAAGCATGACGTAATGGGGGGGGTGTTATCTCTTTTGTCAAAAATCAGCTGTTTTTGATTGAACATTAAATGCCTCCAAATAGTATTTAATTTACTTCCCGAGCCCCTGGAAGCATGAAAATCACTTTAAACATGCTAATTTTAGCTCTAACACTGATGATCCACCTACAAATGTGAACTGACGTTCAAAAATAAAACATTTGAAAACGGACCATTTTCCACATTTCTGAAGCATGACGTAATGGGGGGGGTGTTATCTCTTTTGTCAAAAATCAGCTGTTTTTGCTTGAACATTAAATGCCTCCAAATAGTATTTAATTCACTTCCCGAGCCCCTGGAAGCATGAAAATCACTTTAAACATGCTAATTTTAGCTCTAACACTGATGATCCACCTACAAATGTGAACTGATGTTCAAAAATAAAACATTTGAAAACGGACCATTTTCCACATTTCTGAAGCATGACGTAATGGGGGGGTGTTATCTCTTTTGTCGAAAATCAGCAGTTTTTGCTCGAACATTAAATGCCTCCAAATGGTATTTAATTAACTTCCCGGGGTGAAGAAACCCTTTTTGAGAACTCAGAGTGAGTAAATTGGCCATTTTCATGCACTTTTAACCATTCCATAAATCTTGTGTTTAGGGCCCCTGGAAGCATGAAAATCACTTTAAACATGCTAATTTTAGCTCTAACACTGATGATCCACCTACAAATGTGAACTGACGTTAAAAAATAAAACATTTGAAAACGGACCATTTTCCACATTTCTGAAGCATGACGTAATGGGGGGGTGTTATCTCTTTTGTGAAAAATCAGCTGTTTTTGATTGAACATTAAATGCCTCCAAATAGTATTTAATTTACTTCCCGAGCCCCTGGAAGCATGAAAATCACTTTAAACATGCTAATTTTAGCTCTAACACTGATGATCCACCTACAAATGTGAACTGACGTTCAAAAATAAAACATTTGAAAACGGACCATTTTCCACATTTCTGAAGCATGACGTAATGGGGGGGGGTGTTATCTCTTTTGTCAAAAATCAGCTGTTTTTGCTTGAACATTAAATGCCTCCAAATAGTATTTAATTCACTTCCCGAGCCCCTGGAAGCATGAAAATCACTTTAAACATGCTAATTTTAGCTATAACACTGATGATCCACCTACAAATGTGAACTGATGTTCAAAAATAAAACATTTGAAAACGGACCATTTTCCACATTTCTGAAGCATGACGTAATGGGGGGTGTTATCTCTTTTGTCGAAAATCAGCAGTTTTTGCTCGAACATTAAATGCCTCCAAATGGTATTTAATTAACTTCCCGGGGTGAAGAAACCCTTTTTGAGAACTCAGAGTGAGTAAATTGGCCATTTTCATGCACTTTTAACCATTCCATAAATCTTGTGTTTAGGGCCCCTGGAAGCATGAAAATCACTTTAAACATGCTAATTTTAGCTCTAACACTGATGATCCACCTACAAATGTGAACTGACGTTCAAAAATAAAACATTTGAAAACGGACCATTTTCCACATTTCTGAAGCATGACGTAATGGGGGGGTGTTATCTCTTTTGTCAAAAATCAGCTGTTTTTGATTGAACATTAAATGCCTCCAAATAGTATTTAATTCACTTCCCGAGCCCCTGGAAGCATGAAAATCACTTTAAACATGCTAATTTTAGCTCTAACACTGATGATCCACCTACAAATGTGAACTGACGTTCAAAAATAAAACATTTGAAAACGGACCATTTTCCACATTTCTGAAGCATGACGTAATGGGGGGGTGTTATCTCTTTTGTCGAAAATCAGCCGTTTTTGCTCGAACATTAAATGCCTCCAAATGGTATTTAATTAACTTCCCGGGGTGAAGAAACCCTTTTTGAGAACTCAGAGTGAGTAAATTGGCCATTTTCATGCACTTTTAACCATTCCATAAATCTTGTGTTTAGGGCCCCTGGAAGCATGAAAATCACTTTAAACATGCTAATTTTAGCTCTAACACTGATGATCCACCTACAAATGTGAACTGACGTTCAAACATAAAACATTTGAAAACGGACCATTTTCCACATTTCTGAAGCATGACGTAATGGGGGGTGTTATCTCTTTTGTCAAAAATCAGCTGTTTTTGCTTGAACATTAAATGCCTCCAAATAGTATTTAATTCACTTCCCGAGCCCCTGGAAGCATGAAAATCACTTTAAACATGCTAATTTTAGCTCTAACACTGATGATCCACCTACAAATGTGAACTGACGTTCAAAAATAAAACATTTGAAAACGGACCATTTTCCACATTTCTGAAGCATGACGTAATGGGGGGGTGTTATCTCTTTTGTCAAAAATCAGCTGTTTTTGCTTGAACATTAAATGCCTCCAAATAGTATTTAATTCACTTCCCGAGCCCCTGGAAGCATGAAAATCACTTTAAACATGCTAATTTTAGCTCTAACACTGATGATCCACCTACAAATGTGAACTGACGTTCAAAAATAAAACATTTGAAAACGGACCATTTTCCACATTTCTGAAGCATGACGTAATGGGGGGGGTGTTATCTCTTTTGTCGAAAATCACCTGTTTTTGCTCGAACATTAAATGCCTCCAAATGGTATTTAATTAACTTCCCGGGGTGAAGAAACCCTTTTTGAGAACTCAGAGTGAGTAAATTGGCCATTTTCATGCACTTTTAACCATTCCATAAATCTTGTGTTTAGGGCCCCTGGAAGCATGAAAATCACTTTAAACATGCTAATTTTAGCTCTAACACTGATGATCCACCTACAAATGTGAACTGACGTTCAAAAATAAAACATTTGAAAACGGACCATTTTCCACATTTCTGAAGCATGACGTAATGGGGGGGGTGTTATCTCTTTTGTCAAAAATCCGCTGTTTTTTCTTGAACATTAAATGCCTCCAAATAGTATTTAATTCACTTCCCGAGCCCCTGGAAGCATGAAAATCACTTTAAACATGCTAATTTTAGCTCTAACACTGATGATCCACCTACAAATGTGTACTGATGTTCAAAAATAAAACATTTGAAAACGGACCATTTTCCACATTTCTGAAGCATGACGTAATGGGGGGGTGTTATCTCTTTTGTCGAAAATCAGCAGTTTTTGCTCGAACATTAAATGCCTCCAAATGGTATTTAATTAACTTCCCGGGGTGAAGAAACCCTTTTTGAGAACTCAGAGTGAGTAAATTGGCCATTTTCATGCACTTTTAACCATTCCATAAATCTTGTGTTTAGGGCCCCTGGAAGCATGAAAATCACTTTAAACATGCTAATTTTAGCTCTAACACTGATGATCCACCTACAAATGTGAACTGACGTTCAAAAATAAAACATTTGAAAACGGACCATTTTCCACATTTCTGAAGCATGACGTAATGGGGGGGTGTTATCTCTTTTGTCAAAAATCAGCTGTTTTTGATTGAACATTAAATGCCTCCAAATAGTATTTAATTCACTTCCCGAGCCCCTGGAAGCATGAAAATCACTTTAAACATGCTAATTTTAGCTCTAACACTGATGATCCACCTACAAATGTGAACTGACGTTCAAAAATAAAACATTTGAAAACGGACCATTTTCCACATTTCTGAAGCATGACGTAATGGGGGGGTGTTATCTCTTTTGTCGAAAATCAGCCGTTTTTGCTCGAACATTAAATGCCTCCAAATGGTATTTAATTAACTTCCCGGGGTGAAGAAACCCTTTTTGAGAACTCAGAGTGAGTAAATTGGCCATTTTCATGCACTTTTAACCATTCCATAAATCTTGTGTTTAGGGCCCCTGGAAGCATGAAAATCACTTTAAACATGCTAATTTTAGCTCTAACACTGATGATCCACCTACAAATGTGAACTGACGTTCAAAAATAAAACATTTGAAAACGGACCATTTTCCACATTTCTGAACCATGACGTAATGGGGGGGTGTTATCTTTTTTGTCAAAAATCAGCTGTTTTTGATTGAACATTAAATGACTCCAAATAGTATTTAATTCACTTCCCGAGCCCCTGGAAGCATGAAAATCACTTTAAACATGCTAATTTTAGCTCTAACACTGATGATCCACCTACAAATGTGAACTGATGTTCAAAAATAAAACATTTGAAAACTGACCATTTTCCACATTTCTGAAGCATGACGTAATGGGGGGGTGTTATCTCTTTTGTCGAAAATCAGCCTTTTTTGCTCGAACATTAAATGCCTCCAAATGGTATTTAATTAACTTCCCGGGGTGAAGAAACCCTTTTTGAGAACTCAGAGTGAGTAAATTGGCCATTTTCATGCACTTTTAACCATTCCATAAATCTTGTGTTTAGGGCCCCTGGAAGCATGAAAATCACTTTAAACATGCTAATTTTAGCTCTAACACTGATGATCCACCTACAAATGTGAACTGACGTTCAAAAATAAAACATTTGAAAACGGACCATTTTCCACATTTCTGAAGCATGACGTAATGGGGGGGTGTTATCTCTTTCGTCGAAAATCAGCCGTTTTTGCTCGAACATTAAATGCCTCCAAATGGTATTTAATTAACTTCCCGGGGTGAAGAAACCCTTTTTGAGAACTCAGAGTGAGTAAATTGGCCATTTTCATGCACTTTTAACCATTCCATAAATCTTGTGTTTAGGGCCCCTGGAAGCATGAAAATCACTTTAAACATGCTAATTTTAGCTCTAACACTGATGATCCACCTACAAATGTGAACTGACGTTCAAAAATAAAACATTTGAAAACGGACCATTTTCCACATTTCTGAAGCATGACGTAATGGGGGGGGGTGTTATCTCTTTTGTCAAAAATCAGCTGTTTTTGATTGAACATTAAATGCCTCCAAATAGTATTTAATTTACTTCCCGAGCCCCTGGAAGCATGAAAATCACTTTAAACATGCTAATTTTAGCTCTAACACTGATGATCCACCTACAAATGTGAACTGACGTTCAAAAATAAAACATTTGAAAACGGACCATTTTCCACATTTCTGAAGCATGACGTAATGGGGGGGGTGTTATCTCTTTTGTCAAAAATCAGCTGTTTTTGCTTGAACATTAAATGACTCCAAATAGTATTTAATTCACTTCCCGAGCCCCTGGAAGCATGAAAATCACTTTAAACATGCTAATTTTAGCTCTAACACTGATGATCCACCTACAAATGTGAACTGATGTTCAAAAATAAAACATTTGAAAACGGACCATTTTCCACATTTCTGAAGCATGACGTAATGGGGGGGTGTTATCTCTTTTGTCGAAAATCAGCAGTTTTTGCTCGAACATTAAATGCCTCCAAATGGTATTTAATTAACTTCCCGGGGTGAAGAAACCCTTTTTGAGAACTCAGAGTGAGTAAATTGGCCATTTTCATGCACTTTTAACCATTCCATAAATCTTGTGTTTAGGGCCCCTGGAAGCATGAAAATCACTTTAAACATGCTAATTTTAGCTCTAACACTGATGATCCACCTACAAATGTGAACTGACGTTAAAAAATAAAACATTTGAAAACGGACCATTTTCCACATTTCTGAAGCATGACGTAATGGGGGGGTGTTATCTCTTTTGTGAAAAATCAGCTGTTTTTGATTGAACATTAAATGCCTCCAAATAGTATTTAATTTACTTCCCGAGCCCCTGGAAGCATGAAAATCACTTTAAACATGCTAATTTTAGCTCTAACACTGATGATCCACCTACAAATGTGAACTGACGTTCAAAAATAAAACATTTGAAAACGGACCATTTTCCACATTTCTGAAGCATGACGTAATGGGGGGGGGTGTTATCTCTTTTGTCAAAAATCAGCTGTTTTTGCTTGAACATTAAATGCCTCCAAATAGTATTTAATTCACTTCCCGAGCCCCTGGAAGCATGAAAATCACTTTAAACATGCTAATTTTAGCTATAACACTGATGATCCACCTACAAATGTGAACTGATGTTCAAAAATAAAACATTTGAAAACGGACCATTTTCCACATTTCTGAAGCATGACGTAATGGGGGGTGTTATCTCTTTTGTCGAAAATCAGCAGTTTTTGCTCGAACATTAAATGCCTCCAAATGGTATTTAATTAACTTCCCGGGGTGAAGAAACCCTTTTTGAGAACTCAGAGTGAGTAAATTGGCCATTTTCATGCACTTTTAACCATTCCATAAATCTTGTGTTTAGGGCCCCTGGAAGCATGAAAATCACTTTAAACATGCTAATTTTAGCTCTAACACTGATGATCCACCTACAAATGTGAACTGACGTTCAAAAATAAAACATTTGAAAACGGACCATTTTCCACATTTCTGAAGCATGACGTAATGGGGGGGTGTTATCTCTTTTGTCAAAAATCAGCTGTTTTTGATTGAACATTAAATGCCTCCAAATAGTATTTAATTCACTTCCCGAGCCCCTGGAAGCATGAAAATCACTTTAAACATGCTAATTTTAGCTCTAACACTGATGATCCACCTACAAATGTGAACTGACGTTCAAAAATAAAACATTTGAAAACGGACCATTTTCCACATTTCTGAAGCATGACGTAATGGGGGGGTGTTATCTCTTTTGTCGAAAATCAGCCGTTTTTGCTCGAACATTAAATGCCTCCAAATGGTATTTAATTAACTTCCCGGGGTGAAGAAACCCTTTTTGAGAACTCAGAGTGAGTAAATTGGCCATGTTCATGCACTTTTAACCATTCCATAAATCTTGTGTTTAGGGCCCCTGGAAGCATGAAAATCACTTTAAACATGCTAATTTTAGCTCTAACACTGATGATCCACCTACAAATGTGAACTGACGTTCAAAAATAAAACATTTGAAAACGGACCATTTTCCACATTTCTGAAGCATGACGTAATGGGGGGGTGTTATCTTTTTTGTCAAAAATCAGCTGTTTTTGATTGAACATTAAATGACTCCAAATAGTATTTAATTCACTTCCCGAGCCCCTGGAAGCATGAAAATCACTTTAAACATGCTAATTTTAGCTCTAACACTGATGATCCACCTACAAATGTGAACTGATGTTCAAAAATAAAACATTTGAAAACGGACCATTTTCCACATTTCTGAAGCATGACGTAATGGGGGGGTGTTATCTCTTTTGTCGAAAATCAGCCTTTTTTGCTCGAACATTAAATGCCTCCAAATGGTATTTAATTAACTTCCCGGGGTGAAGAAACCCTTTTTGAGAACTCAGAGTGAGTAAATTGGCCATTTTCATGCACTTTTAACCATTCCATAAATCTTGTGTTTAGGGCCCCTGGAAGCATGAAAATCACTTTAAACATGCTAATTTTAGCTCTAACACTGATGATCCACCTACAAATGTGAACTGACGTTCAAAAATAAAACATTTGAAAACGGACCATTTTCCACATTTCTGAAGCATGACGTAATGGGGGGGTGTTATCTCTTTTGTCAAAAATCTGCTGTTTTTGATTGAACATTAAATGCCTCCAAATAGTATTTAATTTACTTCCCGAGCCCCTGGAAGCATGAAAATCACTTTAAACATGCTAATTTTAGCTCTAACACTGATGATCCACCTACAAATGTGAACTGACGTTCAAAAATAAAACATTTGAAAACGGACCATTTTCCACATTTCTGAAGCATGACGTAATGGGGGGGGTGTTATCTCTTTTGTCAAAAATCAGCTGTTTTTGCTTGAACATTAAATGCCTCCAAATAGTATTTAATTCACTTCCCGAGCCCCTGGAAGCATGAAAATCACTTTAAACATGCTAATTTTAGCTCTAACACTGATGATCCACCTACAAATGTGTACTGATGTTCAAAAATAAAACATTTGAAAACGGACCATTTTCCACATTTCTGAAGCATGACGTAATGGGGGGGTGTTATCTCTTTTGTCGAAAATCAGCAGTTTTTGCTCGAACATTAAATGCCTCCAAATGGTATTTAATTAACTTCCCGGGGTGAAGAAACCCTTTTTGAGAACTCAGAGTGAGTAAATTGGCCATTTTCATGCACTCTTAACCATTCCATAAATCTTGTGTTTAGGGCCCCTGGAAGCATGAAAATCACTTTAAACATGCTAATTTTAGCTCTAACACTGATGATCCACCTACAAATGTGAACTGACGTTCAAAAATAAAACATTTGAAAACGGACCATTTTCC
This sequence comes from Lissotriton vulgaris, assembly GCF_964263255.1. NCBI lineage: Eukaryota > Metazoa > Chordata > Amphibia > Caudata > Salamandridae > Lissotriton > Lissotriton vulgaris. The sequence goes on along the minus strand of NW_028241489.1, from coordinate 98,626 downwards.
ACATTTCTGAAGCATGACGTAATGGGGGGGTGTTATCTCTTTTGTCAAAAATCAGCTGTTTTTGATTGAACATTAAATGCCTCCAAATAGTATTTAATTCACTTCCCGAGCCCCTGGAAGCATGAAAATCACTTTAAACATGCTAATTTTAGCTCTAACACTGATGATCCACCTACAAATGTGAACTGACGTTCAAAAATAAAACATTTGAAAACGGACCATTTTCCACATTTCTGAAGCATGACGTAATGGGGGGGTGTTATCTCTTTTGTCGAAAATCAGCCGTTTTTGCTCGAACATTAAATGCCTCCAAATGGTATTTAATTAACTTCCCGGGGTGAAGAAACCCTTTTTGAGAACTCAGAGTGAGTAAATTGGCCATTTTCATGCACTTTTAACCATTCCATAAATCTTGTGTTTAGGGCCCCTGGAAGCATGAAAATCACTTTAAACATGCTAATTTTAGCTCTAACACTGATGATCCACCTACAAATGTGAACTGACGTTCAAAAATAAAACATTTGAAAACGGACCATTTTCCACATTTCTGAACCATGACGTAATGGGGGGGGTGTTATCTTTTTTGTCAAAAATCAGCTGTTTTTGATTGAACATTAAATGACTCCAAATAGTATTTAATTCACTTCCCGAGCCCCTGGAAGCATGAAAATCACTTTAAACATGCTAATTTTAGCTCTAACACTGATGATCCACCTACAAATGTGAACTGATGTTCAAAAATAAAACATTTGAAAACTGACCATTTTCCACATTTCTGAAGCATGACGTAATGGGGGGGTGTTATCTCTTTTGTCGAAAATCAGCCTTTTTTGCTCGAACATTAAATGCCTCCAAATGGTATTTAATTAACTTCCCGGGGTGAAGAAACCCTTTTTGAGAACTCAGAGTGAGTAAATTGGCCATTTTCATGCACTTTTAACCATTCCATAAATCTTGTGTTTAGGGCCCCTGGAAGCATGAAAATCACTTTAAACATGCTAATTTTAGCTCTAACACTGATGATCCACCTACAAATGTGAACTGACGTTCAAAAATAAAACATTTGAAAACGGACCATTTTCCACATTTCTGAAGCATGACGTAATGGGGGGGTGTTATCTCTTTCGTCGAAAATCAGCCGTTTTTGCTCGAACATTAAATGCCTCCAAATGGTATTTAATTAACTTCCCGGGGTGAAGAAACCCTTTTTGAGAACTCAGAGTGAGTAAATTGGCCATTTTCATGCACTTTTAACCATTCCATAAATCTTGTGTTTAGGGCCCCTGGAAGCATGAAAATCACTTTAAACATGCTAATTTTAGCTCTAACACTGATGATCCACCTACAAATGTGAACTGACGTTCAAAAATAAAACATTTGAAAACGGACCATTTTCCACATTTCTGAAGCATGACGTAATGGGGGGGGTGTTATCTCTTTTGTCAAAAATCAGCTGTTTTTGATTGAACATTAAATGCCTCCAAATAGTATTTAATTTACTTCCCGAGCCCCTGGAAGCATGAAAATCACTTTAAACATGCTAATTTTAGCTCTAACACTGATGATCCACCTACAAATGTGAACTGACGTTCAAAAATAAAACATTTGAAAACGGACCATTTTCCACATTTCTGAAGCATGACGTAATGGGGGGGGTGTTATCTCTTTTGTCAAAAATCAGCTGTTTTTGCTTGAACATTAAATGCCTCCAAATAGTATTTAATTCACTTCCCGAGCCCCTGGAAGCATGAAAATCACTTTAAACATGCTAATTTTAGCTCTAACACTGATGATCCACCTACAAATGTGAACTGATGTTCAAAAATAAAACATTTGAAAACGGACCATTTTCCACATTTCTGAAGCATGACGTAATGGGGGGGTGTTATCTCTTTTGTCGAAAATCAGCAGTTTTTGCTCGAACATTAAATGCCTCCAAATGGTATTTAATTAACTTCCCGGGGTGAAGAAACCCTTTTTGAGAACTCAGAGTGAGTAAATTGGCCATTTTCATGCACTTTTAACCATTCCATAAATCTTGTGTTTAGGGCCCCTGGAAGCATGAAAATCACTTTAAACATGCTAATTTTAGCTCTAACACTGATGATCCACCTACAAATGTGAACTGACGTTAAAAAATAAAACATTTGAAAACGGACCATTTTCCACATTTCTGAAGCATGACGTAATGGGGGGGTGTTATCTCTTTTGTGAAAAATCAGCTGTTTTTGATTGAACATTAAATGCCTCCAAATAGTATTTAATTTACTTCCCGAGCCCCTGGAAGCATGAAAATCACTTTAAACATGCTAATTTTAGCTCTAACACTGATGATCCACCTACAAATGTGAACTGACGTTCAAAAATAAAACATTTGAAAACGGACCATTTTCCACATTTCTGAAGCATGACGTAATGGGGGGGGGTGTTATCTCTTTTGTCAAAAATCAGCTGTTTTTGCTTGAACATTAAATGCCTCCAAATAGTATTTAATTCACTTCCCGAGCCCCTGGAAGCATGAAAATCACTTTAAACATGCTAATTTTAGCTATAACACTGATGATCCACCTACAAATGTGAACTGATGTTCAAAAATAAAACATTTGAAAACGGACCATTTTCCACATTTCTGAAGCATGACGTAATGGGGGGGTGTTATCTCTTTTGTCGAAAATCAGCCGTTTTTGCTCGAACATTAAATGCCTCCAAATGGTATTTAATTAACTTCCCGAGGTGAAGAAACCCTTTTTGAGAACTCAGAGTGAGTAAATTGGCCATTTTCATGCACTTTTAACCATTCCATAAATCTTGTGTTTAGGGCCCCTGGAAGCATGAAAATCACTTTAAACATGCTAATTTTAGCTCTAACACTGATGATCCACCTACAAATGTGAACTGACGTTCAAAAATAAAACATTTGAAAACGGACCATTTTCCACATTTCTGAAGCATGACGTAATGGGGGGGTGTTATCTTTTTTGTCAAAAATCAGCTGTTTTTGATTGAACATTAAATGACTCCAAATAGTATTTAATTCACTTCCCGAGCCCCTGGAAGCATGAAAATCACTTTAAACATGCTAATTTTAGCTCTAACACTGATGATCCACCTACAAATGTGAACTGATGTTCAAAAATAAAACATTTGAAAACGGACCATTTTCCACATTTCTGAAGCATGACGTAATGGGGGGGTGTTATCTCTTTTGTCGAAAATCAGCCTTTTTTGCTCGAACATTAAATGCCTCCAAATGGTATTTAATTAACTTCCCGGGGTGAAGAAACCCTTTTTGAGAACTCAGAGTGAGTAAATTGGCCATTTTCATGCACTTTTAACCATTCCATAAATCTTGTGTTTAGGGCCCCTGGAAGCATGAAAATCACTTTAAACATGCTAATTTTAGCTCTAACACTGATGATCCACCTACAAATGTGAACTGACGTTCAAAAATAAAACATTTGAAAACGGACCATTTTCCACATTTCTGAAGCATGACGTAATGGGGGGGTGTTATCTCTTTTGTCAAAAATCAGCTGTTTTTGATTGAACATTAAATGCCTCCAAATAGTATTTAATTTACTTCCCGAGCCCCTGGAAGCATGAAAATCACTTTAAACATGCTAATTTTAGCTCTAACACTGATGATCCACCTACAAATGTGAACTGACGTTCAAAAATAAAACATTTGAAAACGGACCATTTTCCACATTTCTGAAGCATGACGTAATGGGGGGGGTGTTATCTCTTTTGTCAAAAATCAGCTGTTTTTGCTTGAACATTAAATGCCTCCAAATAGTATTTAATTCACTTCCCGAGCCCCTGGAAGCATGAAAATCACTTTAAACATGCTAATTTTAGCTCTAACACTGATGATCCACCTACAAATGTGTACTGATGTTCAAAAATAAAACATTTGAAAACGGACCATTTTCCACATTTCTGAAGCATGACGTAATGGGGGGGTGTTATCTCTTTTGTCGAAAATCAGCAGTTTTTGCTCGAACATTAAATGCCTCCAAATGGTATTTAATTAACTTCCCGGGGTGAAGAAACCCTTTTTGAGAACTCAGAGTGAGTAAATTGGCCATTTTCATGCACTTTTAACCATTCCATAAATCTTGTGTTTAGGGCCCCTGGAAGCATGAAAATCACTTTAAACATGCTAATTTTAGCTCTAACACTGATGATCCACCTACAAATGTGAACTGACGTTCAAAAATAAAACATTTGAAAACGGACCATTTTCCACATTTCTGAAGCATGACGTAATGGGGGGGTGTTATCTCTTTTGTCAAAAATCAGCTGTTTTTGATTGAACATTAAATGCCTCCAAATAGTATTTAATTCACTTCCCGAGCCCCTGGAAGCATGAAAATCACTTTAAACATGCTAATTTTAGCTCTAACACTGATGATCCACCTACAAATGTGAACTGACGTTCAAAAATAAAACATTTGAAAACGGACCATTTTCCACATTTCTGAAGCATGACGTAATGGGGGGGTGTTATCTCTTTTGTCGAAAATCAGCCGTTTTTGCTCGAACATTAAATGCCTCCAAATGGTATTTAATTAACTTCCCGGGGTGAAGAAACCCTTTTTGAGAACTCAGAGTGAGTAAATTGGCCATTTTCATGCACTTTTAACCATTCCATAAATCTTGTGTTTAGGGCCCCTGGAAGCATGAAAATCACTTTAAACATGCTAATTTTAGCTCTAACACTGATGATCCACCTACAAATGTGAACTGACGTTCAAAAATAAAACATTTGAAAACGGACCATTTTCCACATTTCTGAAGCATGACGTAATGGGGGGGTGTTATCTTTTTTGTCAAAAATCAGCTGTTTTTGATTGAACATTAAATGACTCCAAATAGTATTTAATTCACTTCCCGAGCCCCTGGAAGCATGAAAATCACTTTAAACATGCTAATTTTAGCTCTAACACTGATGATCCACCTACAAATGTGAACTGATGTTCAAAAATAAAACATTTGAAAACTGACCATTTTCCACATTTCTGAAGCATGACGTAATGGGGGGGTGTTATCTCTTTTGTCGAAAATCAGCCTTTTTTGCTCGAACATTAAATGCCTCCAAATGGTATTTAATTAACTTCCCGGGGTGAAGAAACCCTTTTTGAGAACTCAGAGTGAGTAAATTGGCCATTTTCATGCACTTTTAACCATTCCATAAATCTTGTGTTTAGGGCCCCTGGAAGCATGAAAATCACTTTAAACATGCTAATTTTAGCTCTAACACTGATGATCCACCTACAAATGTGAACTGACGTTCAAAAATAAAACATTTGAAAACGGACCATTTTCCACATTTCTGAAGCATGACGTAATGGGGGGGTGTTATCTCTTTCGTCGAAAATCAGCCGTTTTTGCTCGAACATTAAATGCCTCCAAATGGTATTTAATTAACTTCCCGGGGTGAAGAAACCCTTTTTGAGAACTCAGAGTGAGTAAATTGGCCATTTTCATGCACTTTTAACCATTCCATAAATCTTGTGTTTAGGGCCCCTGGAAGCATGAAAATCACTTTAAACATGCTAATTTTAGCTCTAACACTGATGATCCACCTACAAATGTGAACTGACGTTCAAAAATAAAACATTTGAAAACGGACCATTTTCCACATTTCTGAAGCATGACGTAATGGGGGGGGTGTTATCTCTTTTGTCAAAAATCAGCTGTTTTTGATTGAACATTAAATGCCTCCAAATAGTATTTAATTTACTTCCCGAGCCCCTGGAAGCATGAAAATCACTTTAAACATGCTAATTTTAGCTCTAACACTGATGATCCACCTACAAATGTGAACTGACGTTCAAAAATAAAACATTTGAAAACGGACCATTTTCCACATTTCTGAAGCATGACGTAATGGGGGGGGTGTTATCTCTTTTGTCAAAAATCAGCTGTTTTTGCTTGAACATTAAATGCCTCCAAATAGTATTTAATTCACTTCCCGAGCCCCTGGAAGCATGAAAATCACTTTAAACATGCTAATTTTAGCTCTAACACTGATGATCCACCTACAAATGTGAACTGACGTTCAAAAATAAAACATTTGAAAACGGACCATTTTCCACATTTCTGAAGCATGACGTAATGGGGGGGGTGTTATCTCTTTTGTCAAAAATCAGCTGTTTTTGATTGAACATTAAATGCCTCCAAATAGTATTTAATTTACTTCCCGAGCCCCTGGAAGCATGAAAATCACTTTAAACATGCTAATTTTAGCTCTAACACTGATGATCCACCTACAAATGTGAACTGACGTTCAAAAATAAAACATTTGAAAACGGACCATTTTCCACATTTCTGAAGCATGACGTAATGGGGGGGGTGTTATCTCTTTTGTCAAAAATCAGCTGTTTTTGCTTGAACATTAAATGCCTCCAAATAGTATTTAATTCACTTCCCGAGCCCCTGGAAGCATGAAAATCACTTTAAACATGCTAATTTTAGCTCTAACACTGATGATCCACCTACAAATGTGAACTGATGTTCAAAAATAAAACATTTGAAAACGGACCATTTTCCACATTTCTGAAGCATGACGTAATGGGGGGGTGTTATCTCTTTTGTCGAAAATCAGCAGTTTTTGCTCGAACATTAAATGCCTCCAAATGGTATTTAATTAACTTCCCGGGGTGAAGAAACCCTTTTTGAGAACTCAGAGTGAGTAAATTGGCCATTTTCATGCACTTTTAACCATTCCATAAATCTTGTGTTTAGGGCCCCTGGAAGCATGAAAATCACTTTAAACATGCTAATTTTAGCTCTAACACTGATGATCCACCTACAAATGTGAACTGACGTTAAAAAATAAAACATTTGAAAACGGACCATTTTCCACATTTCTGAAGCATGACGTAATGGGGGGGTGTTATCTCTTTTGTGAAAAATCAGCTGTTTTTGATTGAACATTAAATGCCTCCAAATAGTATTTAATTTACTTCCCGAGCCCCTGGAAGCATGAAAATCACTTTAAACATGCTAATTTTAGCTCTAACACTGATGATCCACCTACAAATGTGAACTGACGTTCAAAAATAAAACATTTGAAAACGGACCATTTTCCACATTTCTGAAGCATGACGTAATGGGGGGGGGTGTTATCTCTTTTGTCAAAAATCAGCTGTTTTTGCTTGAACATTAAATGCCTCCAAATAGTATTTAATTCACTTCCCGAGCCCCTGGAAGCATGAAAATCACTTTAAACATGCTAATTTTAGCTATAACACTGATGATCCACCTACAAATGTGAACTGATGTTCAAAAATAAAACATTTGAAAACGGACCATTTTCCACATTTCTGAAGCATGACGTAATGGGGGGTGTTATCTCTTTTGTCGAAAATCAGCAGTTTTTGCTCGAACATTAAATGCCTCCAAATGGTATTTAATTAACTTCCCGGGGTGAAGAAACCCTTTTTGAGAACTCAGAGTGAGTAAATTGGCCATTTTCATGCACTTTTAACCATTCCATAAATCTTGTGTTTAGGGCCCCTGGAAGCATGAAAATCACTTTAAACATGCTAATTTTAGCTCTAACACTGATGATCCACCTACAAATGTGAACTGACGTTCAAAAATAAAACATTTGAAAACGGACCATTTTCCACATTTCTGAAGCATGACGTAATGGGGGGGTGTTATCTCTTTTGTCAAAAATCAGCTGTTTTTGATTGAACATTAAATGCCTCCAAATAGTATTTAATTCACTTCCCGAGCCCCTGGAAGCATGAAAATCACTTTAAACATGCTAATTTTAGCTCTAACACTGATGATCCACCTACAAATGTGAACTGACGTTCAAAAATAAAACATTTGAAAACGGACCATTTTCCACATTTCTGAAGCATGACGTAATGGGGGGGTGTTATCTCTTTTGTCGAAAATCGGCCGTTTTTGCTCGAACATTAAATGCCTCCAAATGGTATTTAATTAACTTCCCGGGGTGAAGAAACCCTTTTTGAGAACTCAGAGTGAGTAAATTGGCCATTTTCATGCACTTTTAACCATTCCATAAATCTTGTGTTTAGGGCCCCTGGAAGCATGAAAATCACTTTAAACATGCTAATTTTAGCTCTAACACTGATGATCCACCTACAAATGTGAACTGACGTTCAAAAATAAAACATTTGAAAACGGACCATTTTCCACATTTCTGAACCATGACGTAATGGGGGGGTGTTATCTTTTTTGTCAAAAATCAGCTGTTTTTGATTGAACATTAAATGACTCCAAATAGTATTTAATTCACTTCCCGAGCCCCTGGAAGCATGAAAATCACTTTAAACATGCTAATTTTAGCTCTAACACTGATGATCCACCTACAAATGTGAACTGATGTTCAAAAATAAAACATTTGAAAACTGACCATTTTCCACATTTCTGAAGCATGACGTAATGGGGGGGTGTTATCTCTTTTGTCGAAAATCAGCCTTTTTTGCTCGAACATTAAATGCCTCCAAATGGTATTTAATTAACTTCCCGGGGTGAAGAAACCCTTTTTGAGAACTCAGAGTGAGTAAATTGGCCATTTTCATGCACTTTTAACCATTCCATAAATCTTGTGTTTAGGGCCCCTGGAAGCATGAAAATCACTTTAAACATGCTAATTTTAGCTCTAACACTGATGATCCACCTACAAATGTGAACTGACGTTCAAAAATAAAACATTTGAAAACGGACCATTTTCCACATTTCTGAAGCATGACGTAATGGGGGGGTGTTATCTCTTTCGTCGAAAATCAGCCGTTTTTGCTCGAACATTAAATGCCTCCAAATGGTATTTAATTAACTTCCCGGGGTGAAGAAACCCTTTTTGAGAACTCAGAGTGAGTAAATTGGCCATTTTCATGCACTTTTAACCATTCCATAAATCTTGTGTTTAGGGCCCCTGGAAGCATGAAAATCACTTTAAACATGCTAATTTTAGCTCTAACACTGATGATCCACCTACAAATGTGAACTGACGTTCAAAAATAAAACATTTGAAAACGGACCATTTTCCACATTTCTGAAGCATGACGTAATGGGGGGGGTGTTATCTCTTTTGTCAAAAATCAGCTGTTTTTGATTGAACATTAAATGCCTCCAAATAGTATTTAATTTACTTCCCGAGCCCCTGGAAGCATGAAAATCACTTTAAACATGCTAATTTTAGCTCTAACACTGATGATCCACCTACAAATGTGAACTGACGTTCAAAAATAAAACATTTGAAAACGGACCATTTTCCACATTTCTGAAGCATGACGTAATGGGGGGGGTGTTATCTCTTTTGTCAAAAATCAGCTGTTTTTGCTTGAACATTAAATGCCTCCAAATAGTATTTAATTCACTTCCCGAGCCCCTGGAAGCATGAAAATCACTTTAAACATGCTAATTTTAGCTCTAACACTGATGATCCACCTACAAATGTGAACTGATGTTCAAAAATAAAACATTTGAAAACGGACCATTTTCCACATTTCTGAAGCATGACGTAATGGGGGGGTGTTATCTCTTTTGTCGAAAATCAGCAGTTTTTGCTCGAACATTAAATGCCTCCAAATGGTATTTAATTAACTTCCCGGGGTGAAGAAACCCTTTTTGAGAACTCAGAGTGAGTAAATTGGCCATTTTCATGCACTTTTAACCATTCCATAAATCTTGTGTTTAGGGCCCCTGGAAGCATGAAAATCACTTTAAACATGCTAATTTTAGCTCTAACACTGATGATCCACCTACAAATGTGAACTGACGTTAAAAAATAAAACATTTGAAAACGGACCATTTTCCACATTTCTGAAGCATGACGTAATGGGGGGGTGTTATCTCTTTTGTGAAAAATCAGCTGTTTTTGATTGAACATTAAATGCCTCCAAATAGTATTTAATTTACTTCCCGAGCCCCTGGAAGCATGAAAATCACTTTAAACATGCTAATTTTAGCTCTAACACTGATGATCCACCTACAAATGTGAACTGACGTTCAAAAATAAAACATTTGAAAACGGACCATTTTCCACATTTCTGAAGCATGACGTAATGGGGGGGGGTGTTATCTCTTTTGTCAAAAATCAGCTGTTTTTGCTTGAACATTAAATGCCTCCAAATAGTATTTAATTCACTTCCCGAGCCCCTGGAAGCATGAAAATCACTTTAAACATGCTAATTTTAGCTATAACACTGATGATCCACCTACAAATGTGAACTGATGTTCAAAAATAAAACATTTGAAAACGGACCATTTTCCACATTTCTGAAGCATGACGTAATGGGGGGTGTTATCTCTTTTGTCGAAAATCAGCAGTTTTTGCTCGAACATTAAATGCCTCCAAATGGTATTTAATTAACTTCCCGGGGTGAAGAAACCCTTTTTGAGAACTCAGAGTGAGTAAATTGGCCATTTTCATGCACTTTTAACCATTCCATAAATCTTGTGTTTAGGGCCCCTGGAAGCATGAAAATCACTTTAAACATGCTAATTTTAGCTCTAACACTGATGATCCACCTACAAATGTGAACTGACGTTCAAAAATAAAACATTTGAAAACGGACCATTTTCCACATTTCTGAAGCATGACGTAATGGGGGGGTGTTATCTCTTTTGTCAAAAATCAGCTGTTTTTGATTGAACATTAAATGCCTCCAAATAGTATTTAATTCACTTCCCGAGCCCCTGGAAGCATGAAAATCACTTTAAACATGCTAATTTTAGCTCTAACACTGATGATCCACCTACAAATGTGAACTGACGTTCAAAAATAAAACATTTGAAAACGGACCATTTTCCACATTTCTGAAGCATGACGTAATGGGGGGGTGTTATCTCTTTTGTCGAAAATCAGCCGTTTTTGCTCGAACATTAAATGCCTCCAAATGGTATTTAATTAACTTCCCGGGGTGAAGAAACCCTTTTTGAGAACTCAGAGTGAGTAAATTGGCCATTTTCATGCACTTTTAACCATTCCATAAATCTTGTGTTTAGGGCCCCTGGAAGCATGAAAATCACTTTAAACATGCTAATTTTAGCTCTAACACTGATGATCCACCTACAAATGTGAACTGACGTTCAAAAATAAAACATTTGAAAACGGACCATTTTCCACATTTCTGAAGCATGACGTAATGGGGGGGTGTTATCTTTTTTGTCAAAAATCAGCTGTTTTTGATTGAACATTAAATGACTCCAAATAGTATTTAATTCACTTCCCGAGCCCCTGGAAGCATGAAAATCACTTTAAACATGCTAATTTTAGCTCTAACACTGATGATCCACCTACAAATGTGAACTGATGTTCAAAAATAAAACATTTGAAAACGGACCATTTTCCACATTTCTGAAGCATGACGTAATGGGGGGGTGTTATCTCTTTTGTCGAAAATCAGCCTTTTTTGCTCGAACATTAAATGCCTCCAAATGGTATTTAATTAACTTCCCGGGGTGAAGAAACCCTTTTTGAGAACTCAGAGTGAGTAAATTGGCCATTTTCATGCACTTTTAACCATTCCATAAATCTTGTGTTTAGGGCCCCTGGAAGCATGAAAATCACTTTAAACATGCTAATTTTAGCTCTAACACTGATGATCCACCTACAAATGTGAACTGACGTTCAAAAATAAAACATTTGAAAACGGACCATTTTCCACATTTCTGAAGCATGACGTAATGGGGGGGTGTTATCTCTTTTGTCAAAAATCAGCTGTTTTTGATTGAACATTAAATGCCTCCAAATAGTATTTAATTTACTTCCCGAGCCCCTGGAAGCATGAAAATCACTTTAAACATGCTAATTTTAGCTCTAACACTGATGATCCACCTACAAATGTGAACTGACGTTCAAAAATAAAACATTTGAAAACGGACCATTTTCCACATTTCTGAAGCATGACGTAATGGGGGGGGTGTTATCTCTTTTGTCAAAAATCAGCTGTTTTTGCTTGAACATTAAATGCCTCCAAATAGTATTTAATTCACTTCCCGAGCCCCTGGAAGCATGAAAATCACTTTAAACATGCTAATTTTAGCTCTAACACTGATGATCCACCTACAAATGTGTACTGATGTTCAAAAATAAAACATTTGAAAACGGACCATTTTCCACATTTCTGAAGCATGACGTAATGGGGGGGTGTTATCTCTTTTGTCGAAAATCAGCAGTTTTTGCTCGAACATTAAATGCCTCCAAATGGTATTTAATTAACTTCCCGGGGTGAAGAAACCCTTTTTGAGAACTCAGAGTGAGTAAATTGGCCATTTTCATGCACTTTTAACCATTCCATAAATCTTGTGTTTAGGGCCCCTGGAAGCATGAAAATCACTTTAAACATGCTAATTTTAGCTCTAACACTGATGATCCACCTACAAATGTGAACTGACGTTCAAAAATAAAACATTTGAAAACGGACCATTTTCCACATTTCTGAAGCATGACGTAATGGGGGGGTGTTATCTCTTTTGTCAAAAATCAGCTGTTTTTGATTGAACATTAAATGCCTCCAAATAGTATTTAATTCACTTCCCGAGCCCCTGGAAGCATGAAAATCACTTTAAACATGCTAATTTTAGCTCTAACACTGATGATCCACCTACAAATGTGAACTGACGTTCAAAAATAAAACATTTGAAAACGGACCATTTTCCACATTTCTGAAGCATGACGTAATGGGGGGGTGTTATCTCTTTTGTCGAAAATCAGCCGTTTTTGCTCGAACATTAAATGCCTCCAAATGGTATTTAATTAACTTCCCGGGGTGAAGTAACCCTTTTTGAGAACTCAGAGTGAGTAAATTGGCCATTTTCATGCACTTTTAACCATTCCATAAATCTTGTGTTTAGGGCCCCTGGAAGCATGAAAATCACTTTAAACATGCTAATTTTAGCTCTAACACTGATGATCCACCTACAAATGTGAACTGACGTTCAAAAATAAAACATTTGAAAACGGACCATTTTCCACATTTCTGAAGCATGACGTAATGGGGGGGTGTTATCTTTTTTGTCAAAAATCAGCTGTTTTTGATTGAACATTAAATGACTCCAAATAGTATTTAATTCACTTCCCGAGCCCCTGGAAGCATGAAAATCACTTTAAACATGCTAATTTTAGCTCTAACACTGATGATCCACCTACAAATGTGAACTGATGTTCAAAAATAAAACATTTGAAAACTGACCATTTTCCACATTTCTGAAGCATGACGTAATGGGGGGGTGTTATCTCTTTTGTCGAAAATCAGCCTTTTTTGCTCGAACATTAAATGCCTCCAAATGGTATTTAATTAACTTCCCGGGGTGAAGAAACCCTTTTTGAGAACTCAGAGTGAGTAAATTGGCCATTTTCATGCACTTTTAACCATTCCATAAATCTTGTGTTTAGGGCCCCTGGAAGCATGAAAATCACTTTAAACATGCTAATTTTAGCTCTAACACTGATGATCCACCTACAAATGTGAACTGACGTTCAAAAATAAAACATTTGAAAACGGACCATTTTCCACATTTCTGAAGCATGACGTAATGGGGGGGTGTTATCTCTTTCGTCGAAAATCAGCCGTTTTTGCTCGAACATTAAATGCCTCCAAATGGTATTTAATTAACTTCCCGGGGTGAAGAAACCCTTTTTGAGAACTCAGAGTGAGTAAATTGGCCATTTTCATGCACTTTTAACCATTCCATAAATCTTGTGTTTAGGGCCCCTGGAAGCATGAAAATCACTTTAAACATGCTAATTTTAGCTCTAACACTGATGATCCACCTACAAATGTGAACTGACGTTCAAAAATAAAACATTTGAAAACGGACCATTTTCCACATTTCTGAAGCATGACGTAATGGGGGGGGTGTTATCTCTTTTGTCAAAAATCAGCTGTTTTTGATTGAACATTAAATGCCTCCAAATAGTATTTAATTTACTTCCCGAGCCCCTGGAAGCATGAAAATCACTTTAAACATGCTAATTTTAGCTCTAACACTGATGATCCACCTACAAATGTGAACTGACGTTCAAAAATAAAACATTTGAAAACGGACCATTTTCCACATTTCTGAAGCATGACGTAATGGGGGGGGTGTTATCTCTTTTGTCAAAAATCAGCTGTTTTTGCTTGAACATTAAATGCCTCCAAATAGTATTTAATTCACTTCCCGAGCCCCTGGAAGCATGAAAATCACTTTAAACATGCTAATTTTAGCTCTAACACTGATGATCCACCTACAAATGTGAACTGACGTTCAAAAATAAAACATTTGAAAACGGACCATTTTCCACATTTCTGAAGCATGACGTAATGGGGGGGGTGTTATCTCTTTTGTCAAAAATCAGCTGTTTTTGATTGAACATTAAATGCCTCCAAATAGTATTTAATTTACTTCCCGAGCCCCTGGAAGCATGAAAATCACTTTAAACATGCTAATTTTAGCTCTAACACTGATGATCCACCTACAAATGTGAACTGACGTTCAAAAATAAAACATTTGAAAACGGACCATTTTCCACATTTCTGAAGCATGACGTAATGGGGGGGGTGTTATCTCTTTTGTCAAAAATCAGCTGTTTTTGCTTGAACATTAAATGCCTCCAAATAGTATTTAATTCACTTCCCGAGCCCCTGGAAGCATGAAAATCACTTTAAACATGCTAATTTTAGCTCTAACACTGATGATCCACCTACAAATGTGAACTGATGTTCAAAAATAAAACATTTGAAAACGGACCATTTTCCACATTTCTGAAGCATGACGTAATGGGGGGGTGTTATCTCTTTTGTCGAAAATCAGCAGTTTTTGCTCGAACATTAAATGCCTCCAAATGGTATTTAATTAACTTCCCGGGGTGAAGAAACCCTTTTTGAGAACTCAGAGTGAGTAAATTGGCCATTTTCATGCACTTTTAACCATTCCATAAATCTTGTGTTTAGGGCCCCTGGAAGCATGAAAATCACTTTAAACATGCTAATTTTAGCTCTAACACTGATGATCCACCTACAAATGTGAACTGACGTTAAAAAATAAAACATTTGAAAACGGACCATTTTCCACATTTCTGAAGCATGACGTAATGGGGGGGTGTTATCTCTTTTGTGAAAAATCAGCTGTTTTTGATTGAACATTAAATGCCTCCAAATAGTATTTAATTTACTTCCCGAGCCCCTGGAAGCATGAAAATCACTTTAAACATGCTAATTTTAGCTCTAACACTGATGATCCACCTACAAATGTGAACTGACGTTCAAAAATAAAACATTTGAAAACGGACCATTTTCCACATTTCTGAAGCATGACGTAATGGGGGGGGGTGTTATCTCTTTTGTCAAAAATCAGCTGTTTTTGCTTGAACATTAAATGCCTCCAAATAGTATTTAATTCACTTCCCGAGCCCCTGGAAGCATGAAAATCACTTTAAACATGCTAATTTTAGCTATAACACTGATGATCCACCTACAAATGTGAACTGATGTTCAAAAATAAAACATTTGAAAACGGACCATTTTCCACATTTCTGAAGCATGACGTAATGGGGGGTGTTATCTCTTTTGTCGAAAATCAGCAGTTTTTGCTCGAACATTAAATGCCTCCAAATGGTATTTAATTAACTTCCCGGGGTGAAGAAACCCTTTTTGAGAACTCAGAGTGAGTAAATTGGCCATTTTCATGCACTTTTAACCATTCCATAAATCTTGTGTTTAGGGCCCCTGGAAGCATGAAAATCACTTTAAACATGCTAATTTTAGCTCTAACACTGATGATCCACCTACAAATGTGAACTGACGTTCAAAAATAAAACATTTGAAAACGGACCATTTTCCACATTTCTGAAGCATGACGTAATGGGGGGGTGTTATCTCTTTTGTCAAAAATCAGCTGTTTTTGATTGAACATTAAATGCCTCCAAATAGTATTTAATTCACTTCCCGAGCCCCTGGAAGCATGAAAATCACTTTAAACATGCTAATTTTAGCTCTAACACTGATGATCCACCTACAAATGTGAACTGACGTTCAAAAATAAAACATTTGAAAACGGACCATTTTCCACATTTCTGAAGCATGACGTAATGGGGGGGTGTTATCTCTTTTGTCGAAAATCGGCCGTTTTTGCTCGAACATTAAATGCCTCCAAATGGTATTTAATTAACTTCCCGGGGTGAAGAAACCCTTTTTGAGAACTCAGAGTGAGTAAATTGGCCATTTTCATGCACTTTTAACCATTCCATAAATCTTGTGTTTAGGGCCCCTGGAAGCATGAAAATCACTTTAAACATGCTAATTTTAGCTCTAACACTGATGATCCACCTACAAATGTGAACTGACGTTCAAAAATAAAACATTTGAAAACGGACCATTTTCCACATTTCTGAAGCATGACGTAATGGGGGGTGTTATCTCTTTTGTCAAAAATCAGCTGTTTTTGCTTGAACATTAAATGCCTCCAAATAGTATTTAATTCACTTCCCGAGCCCCTGGAAGCATGAAAATCACTTTAAACATGCTAATTTTAGCTCTAACACTGATGATCCACCTACAAATGTGAACTGACGTTCAAAAATAAAACATTTGAAAACGGACCATTTTCCACATTTCTGAAGCATGACGTAATGGGGGGGTGTTATCTCTTTTGTCAAAAATCAGCTGTTTTTGCTTGAACATTAAATGCCTCCAAATAGTATTTAATTCACTTCCCGAGCCCCTGGAAGCATGAAAATCACTTTAAACATGCTAATTTTAGCTCTAACACTGATGATCCACCTACAAATGTGAACTGACGTTCAAAAATAAAACATTTGAAAACGGACCATTTTCCACATTTCTGAAGCATGACGTAATGGGGGGGGTGTTATCTCTTTTGTCGAAAATCAGCCGTTTTTGCTCGAACATTAAATGCCTCCAAATGGTATTTAATTAACTTCCCGGGGTGAAGAAACCCTTTTTGAGAACTCAGAGTGAGTAAATTGGCCATTTTCATGCACTTTTAACCATTCCATAAATCTTGTGTTTAGGGCCCCTGAAAGCATGAAAATCACTTTAAACATGCTAATTTTAGCTCTAACACTGATGATCCACCTACAAATGTGAACTGACGTTCAAAAATAAAACATTTGAAAACGGACCATTTTCCACATTTCTGAAGCATGACGTAATGGGGGGGTGTTATCTTTTTTGTCAAAAATCAGCTGTTTTTGATTGAACATTAAATGACTCCAAATAGTATTTAATTCACTTCCCGAGCCCCTGGAAGCATGAAAATCACTTTAAACATGCTAATTTTAGCTCTAACACTGATGATCCACCTACAAATGTGAACTGATGTTCAAAAATAAAACATTTGAAAACGGACCATTTTCCACATTTCTGAAGCATGACGTAATGGGGGGGGTGTTATCTCTTTTGTCGAAAATCAGCCTTTTTTGCTCGAACATTAAATGCCTCCAAATGGTATTTAATTAACTTCCCGGGGTGAAGAAACCCTTTTTGAGAACTCAGAGTGAGTAAATTGGCCATTTTCATGCACTTTTAACCATTCCATAAATCTTGTGTTTAGGGCCCCTGGAAGCATGAAAATCACTTTAAACATGCTAATTTTAGCTCTAACACTGATGATCCACCTACAAATGTGAACTGACGTTCAAAAATAAAACATTTGAAAATGGACCATTTTCCACATTTCTGAAGCATGACGTAATGGGGGGGTGTTATCTCTTTTGTCGAAAATCAGCCGTTTTTGCTCGAACATTAAATGCCTCCAAATGGTATTTAATTAACTTCCCGGGGTGAAGAAACCCTTTTTGAGAACTCAGAGTGAGTAAATTGGCCATTTTCATGCACTTTTAACCATTCCATAAATCTTGTGTTTAGGGCCCCTGGAAGCATGAAAATCACTTTAAACATGCTAATTTTAGCTCTAACACTGATGATCCACCTACAAATGTGAACTGACGTTAAAAAATAAAACATTTGAAAACGGACCATTTTCCACATTTCTGAAGCATGACGTAATGGGGGGGGTGTTATCTCTTTTGTCAAAAATCAGCTGTTTTTGATTGAACATTAAATGCCTCCAAATAGTATTTAATTTACTTCCCGAGCCCCTGGAAGCATGAAAATCACTTTAAACATGCTAATTTTAGCTCTAACACTGATGATCCACCTACAAATGTGAACTGACGTTCAAAAATAAAACATTTGAAAACGGACCATTTTCCACATTTCTGAAGCATGACGTAATGGGGGGGGTGTTATCTCTTTTGTCAAAAATCAGCTGTTTTTGCTTGAACATTAAATGCCTCCAAATAGTATTTAATTCACTTCCCGAGCCCCTGGAAGCATGAAAATCACTTTAAACATGCTAATTTTAGCTCTAACACTGATGATCCACCTACAAATGTGTACTGATGTTCAAAAATAAAACATTTGAAAACGGACCATTTTCCACATTTCTGAAGCATGACGTAATGGGGGGGTGTTATCTCTTTTGTCGAAAATCAGCAGTTTTTGCTCGAACATTAAATGCCTCCAAATGGTATTTAATTAACTTCCCGGGGTGAAGAAACCCTTTTTGAGAACTCAGAGTGAGTAAATTGGCCATTTTCATGCACTTTTAACCATTCCATAAATCTTGTGTTTAGGGCCCCTGGAAGCATGAAAATCACTTTAAACATGCTAATTTTAGCTCTAACACTGATGATCCACCTACAAATGTGAACTTACGTTCAAAAATAAAACATTTGAAAACGGACCATTTTCCACATTTCTGAAGCATGACGTAATGGGGGGGTGTTATCTCTTTTGTCAAAAATCAGCTGTTTTTGATTGAACATTAAATGCCTCCAAATAGTATTTAATTCACTTCCCGAGCCCCTGGAAGCATGAAAATCACTTTAAACATGCTAATTTTAGCTCTAACACTGATGATCCACCTACAAATGTGTACTGATGTTCAAAAATAAAACATTTGAAAACGGACCATTTTCCACATTTCTGAAGCATGACGTAATGGGGGGGTGTTATCTCTTTTGTCGAAAATCAGCAGTTTTTGCTCGAACATTAAATGCCTCCAAATGGTATTTAATTAACTTCCCGGGGTGAAGAAACCCTTTTTGAGAACTCAGAGTGAGTAAATTGGCCATTTTCATGCACTTTTAACCATTCCATAAATCTTGTGTTTAGGGCCCCTGGAAGCATGAAAATCACTTTAAACATGCTAATTTTAGCTCTAACACTGATGATCCACCTACAAATGTGAACTGACGTTCAAAAATAAAACATTTGAAAACGGACCATTTTCCACATTTCTGAAGCATGACGTAATGGGGGGGTGTTATCTCTTTTGTCAAAAATCAGCTGTTTTTGATTGAACATTAAATGCCTCCAAATAGTATTTAATTCACTTCCCGAGCCCCTGGAAGCATGAAAATCACTTTAAACATGCTAATTTTAGCTCTAACACTGATGATCCACCTACAAATGTGAACTGACGTTCAAAAATAAAACATTTGAAAACGGACCATTTTCCACATTTCTGAAGCATGACGTAATGGGGGGGTGTTATCTCTTTTGTCGAAAATCAGCCGTTTTTGCTCGAACATTAAATGCCTCCAAATGGTATTTAATTAACTTCCCGGGGTGAAGAAACCCTTTTTGAGAACTCAGAGTGAGTAAATTGGCCATTTTCATGCACTTTTAACCATTCCATAAATCTTGTGTTTAGGGCCCCTGGAAGCATGAAAATCACTTTAAACATGCTAATTTTAGCTCTAACACTGATGATCCACCTACAAATGTGAACTGACGTTCAAAAATAAAACATTTGAAAACGGACCATTTTCCACATTTCTGAAGCATGACGTAATGGGGGGGTGTTATCTTTTTTGTCAAAAATCAGCTGTTTTTGATTGAACATTAAATGACTCCAAATAGTATTTAATTCACTTCCCGAGCCCCTGGAAGCATGAAAATCACTTTAAACATGCTAATTTTAGCTCTAACACTGATGATCCACCTACAAATGTGAACTGATGTTCAAAAATAAAACATTTGAAAACTGACCATTTTCCACATTTCTGAAGCATGACGTAATGGGGGGGTGTTATCTCTTTTGTCGAAAATCAGCCTTTTTTGCTCGAACATTAAATGCCTCCAAATGGTATTTAATTAACTTCCCGGGGTGAAGAAACCCTTTTTGAGAACTCAGAGTGAGTAAATTGGCCATTTTCATGCACTTTTAACCATTCCATAAATCTTGTGTTTAGGGCCCCTGGAAGCATGAAAATCACTTTAAACATGCTAATTTTAGCTCTAACACTGATGATCCACCTACAAATGTGAACTGACGTTCAAAAATAAAACATTTGAAAACGGACCATTTTCCACATTTCTGAAGCATGACGTAATGGGGGGGTGTTATCTCTTTCGTCGAAAATCAGCCGTTTTTGCTCGAACATTAAATGCCTCCAAATGGTATTTAATTAACTTCCCGGGGTGAAGAAACCCTTTTTGAGAACTCAGAGTGAGTAAATTGGCCATTTTCATGCACTTTTAACCATTCCATAAATCTTGTGTTTAGGGCCCCTGGAAGCATGAAAATCACTTTAAACATGCTAATTTTAGCTCTAACACTGATGATCCACCTACAAATGTGAACTGACGTTCAAAAATAAAACATTTGAAAACGGACCATTTTCCACATTTCTGAAGCATGACGTAATGGGGGGGGTGTTATCTCTTTTGTCAAAAATCAGCTGTTTTTGATTGAACATTAAATGCCTCCAAATAGTATTTAATTTACTTCCCGAGCCCCTGGAAGCATGAAAATCACTTTAAACATGCTAATTTTAGCTCTAACACTGATGATCCACCTACAAATGTGAACTGACGTTCAAAAATAAAACATTTGAAAACGGACCATTTTCCACATTTCTGAAGCATGACGTAATGGGGGGGGTGTTATCTCTTTTGTCAAAAATCAGCTGTTTTTGCTTGAACATTAAATGCCTCCAAATAGTATTTAATTCACTTCCCGAGCCCCTGGAAGCATGAAAATCACTTTAAACATGCTAATTTTAGCTCTAACACTGATGATCCACCTACAAATGTGAACTGATGTTCAAAAATAAAACATTTGAAAACGGACCATTTTCCACATTTCTGAAGCATGACGTAATGGGGGGGTGTTATCTCTTTTGTCGAAAATCAGCAGTTTTTGCTCGAACATTAAATGCCTCCAAATGGTATTTAATTAACTTCCCGGGGTGAAGAAACCCTTTTTGAGAACTCAGAGTGAGTAAATTGGCCATTTTCATGCACTTTTAACCATTCCATAAATCTTGTGTTTAGGGCCCCTGGAAGCATGAAAATCACTTTAAACATGCTAATTTTAGCTCTAACACTGATGATCCACCTACAAATGTGAACTGACGTTAAAAAATAAAACATTTGAAAACGGACCATTTTCCACATTTCTGAAGCATGACGTAATGGGGGGGTGTTATCTCTTTTGTGAAAAATCAGCTGTTTTTGATTGAACATTAAATGCCTCCAAATAGTATTTAATTTACTTCCCGAGCCCCTGGAAGCATGAAAATCACTTTAAACATGCTAATTTTAGCTCTAACACTGATGATCCACCTACAAATGTGAACTGACGTTCAAAAATAAAACATTTGAAAACGGACCATTTTCCACATTTCTGAAGCATGACGTAATGGGGGGGGGTGTTATCTCTTTTGTCAAAAATCAGCTGTTTTTGCTTGAACATTAAATGCCTCCAAATAGTATTTAATTCACTTCCCGAGCCCCTGGAAGCATGAAAATCACTTTAAACATGCTAATTTTAGCTATAACACTGATGATCCACCTACAAATGTGAACTGATGTTCAAAAATAAAACATTTGAAAACGGACCATTTTCCACATTTCTGAAGCATGACGTAATGGGGGGTGTTATCTCTTTTGTCGAAAATCAGCAGTTTTTGCTCGAACATTAAATGCCTCCAAATGGTATTTAATTAACTTCCCGGGGTGAAGAAACCCTTTTTGAGAACTCAGAGTGAGTAAATTGGCCATTTTCATGCACTTTTAACCATTCCATAAATCTTGTGTTTAGGGCTCCTGGAAGCATGAAAATCACTTTAAACATGCTAATTTTAGCTCTAACACTGATGATCCACCTACAAATGTGAACTGACGTTCAAAAATAAAACATTTGAAAACGGACCATTTTCCACATTTCTGAAGCATGACGTAATGGGGGGGTGTTATCTCTTTTGTCAAAAATCAGCTGTTTTTGATTGAACATTAAATGCCTCCAAATAGTATTTAATTCACTTCCCGAGCCCCTGGAAGCATGAAAATCACTTTAAACATGCTAATTTTAGCTCTAACACTGATGATCCACCTACAAATGTGAACTGACGTTCAAAAATAAAACATTTGAAAACGGACCATTTTCCACATTTCTGAAGCATGACGTAATGGGGGGGTGTTATCTCTTTTGTCGAAAATCAGCCGTTTTTGCTCGAACATTAAATGCCTCCAAATGGTATTTAATTAACTTCCCGGGGTGAAGAAACCCTTTTTGAGAACTCAGAGTGAGTAAATTGGCCATTTTCATGCACTTTTAACCATTCCATAAATCTTGTGTTTAGGGCCCCTGGAAGCATGAAAATCACTTTAAACATGCTAATTTTAGCTCTAACACTGATGATCCACCTACAAATGTGAACTGACGTTCAAAAATAAAACATTTGAAAACGGACCATTTTCCACATTTCTGAAGCATGACGTAATGGGGGGTGTTATCTCTTTTGTCAAAAATCAGCTGTTTTTGCTTGAACATTAAATGCCTCCAAATAGTATTTAATTCACTTCCCGAGCCCCTGGAAGCATGAAAATCACTTTAAACATGCTAATTTTAGCTCTAACACTGATGATCCACCTACAAATGTGAACTGACGTTCAAAAATAAAACATTTGAAAACGGACCATTTTCCACATTTCTGAAGCATGACGTAATGGGGGGGTGTTATCTCTTTTGTCAAAAATCAGCTGTTTTTGCTTGAACATTAAATGCCTCCAAATAGTATTTAATTCACTTCCCGAGCCCCTGGAAGCATGAAAATCACTTTAAACATGCTAATTTTAGCTCTAACACTGATGATCCACCTACAAATGTGAACTGACGTTCAAAAATAAAACATTTGAAAACGGACCATTTTCCACATTTCTGAAGCATGACGTAATGGGGGGGGGTGTTATCTCTTTTGTCGAAAATCAGCCGTTTTTGCTCGAACATTAAATGCCTCCAAATGGTATTTAATTAACTTCCCGGGGTGAAGAAACCCTTTTTGAGAACTCAGAGTGAGTAAATTGGCCATTTTCATGCACTTTTAACCATTCCATAAATCTTGTGTTTAGGGCCCCTGGAAGCATGAAAATCACTTTAAACATGCTAATTTTAGCTCTAACACTGATGATCCACCTACAAATGTGAACTGACGTTCAAAAATAAAACATTTGAAAACGGACCATTTTCCACATTTCTGAAGCATGACGTAATGGGGGGGTGTTATCTTTTTTGTCAAAAATCAGCTGTTTTTGATTGAACATTAAATGACTCCAAATAGTATTTAATTCACTTCCCGAGCCCCTGGAAGCATGAAAATCACTTTAAACATGCTAATTTTAGCTCTAACACTGATGATCCACCTACAAATGTGAACTGATGTTCAAAAATAAAACATTTGAAAACGGACCATTTTCCACATTTCTGAAGCATGACGTAATGGGGGGGTGTTATCTCTTTTGTCGAAAATCAGCCTTTTTTGCTCGAACATTAAATGCCTCCAAATGGTATTTAATTAACTTCCCGGGGTGAAGAAACCCTTTTTGAGAACTCAGAGTGAGTAAATTGGCCATTTTCATGCACTTTTAACCATTCCATAAATCTTGTGTTTAGGGCCCCTGGAAGCATGAAAATCACTTTAAACATGCTAATTTTAGCTCTAACACTGATGATCCACCTACAAATGTGAACTGACGTTCAAAAATAAAACATTTGAAAATGGACCATTTTCCACATTTCTGAAGCATGACGTAATGGGGGGGTGTTATCTCTTTTGTCGAAAATCAGCCGTTTTTGCTCGAACATTAAATGCCTCCAAATGGTATTTAATTAACTTCCCGGGGTGAAGAAACCCTTTTTGAGAACTCAGAGTGAGTAAATTGGCCATTTTCATGCACTTTTAACCATTCCATAAATCTTGTGTTTAGGGCCCCTGGAAGCATGAAAATCACTTTAAACATGCTAATTTTAGCTCTAACACTGATGATCCACCTACAAATGTGAACTGACGTTAAAAAATAAAACATTTGAAAACGGACCATTTTCCACATTTCTGAAGCATGACGTAATGGGGGGGGTGTTATCTCTTTTGTCAAAAATCAGCTGTTTTTGATTGAACATTAAATGCCTCCAAATAGTATTTAATTTACTTCCCGAGCCCCTGGAAGCATGAAAATCACTTTAAACATGCTAATTTTAGCTCTAACACTGATGATCCACCTACAAATGTGAACTGACGTTCAAAAATAAAACATTTGAAAACGGACCATTTTCCACATTTCTGAAGCATGACGTAATGGGGGGGGTGTTATCTCTTTTGTCAAAAATCAGCTGTTTTTGCTTGAACATTAAATGCCTCCAAATAGTATTTAATTCACTTCCCGAGCCCCTGGAAGCATGAAAATCACTTTAAACATGCTAATTTTAGCTCTAACACTGATGATCCACCTACAAATGTGTACTGATGTTCAAAAATAAAACATTTGAAAACGGACCATTTTCCACATTTCTGAAGCATGACGTAATGGGGGGGTGTTATCTCTTTTGTCGAAAATCAGCAGTTTTTGCTCGAACATTAAATGCCTCCAAATGGTATTTAATTAACTTCCCGGGGTGAAGAAACCCTTTTTGAGAACTCAGAGTGAGTAAATTGGCCATTTTCATGCACTTTTAACCATTCCATAAATCTTGTGTTTAGGGCCCCTGGAAGCATGAAAATCACTTTAAACATGCTAATTTTAGCTCTAACACTGATGATCCACCTACAAATGTGAACTCACGTTCAAAAATAAAACATTTGAAAACGGACCATTTTCCACATTTCTGAAGCATGACGTAATGGGGGGGTGTTATCTCTTTTGTCAAAAATCAGCTGTTTTTGATTGAACATTAAATGCCTCCAAATAGTATTTAATTCACTTCCCGAGCCCCTGGAAGCATGAAAATCACTTTAAACATGCTAATTTTAGCTCTAACACTGATGATCCACCTACAAATGTGAACTGACGTTCAAAAATAAAACATTTGAAAACGGACCATTTTCCACATTTCTGAAGCATGACGTAATGGGGGGGTGTTATCTCTTTTGTCGAAAATCAGCCGTTTTTGCTCGAACATTAAATGCCTCCAAATGGTATTTAATTAACTTCCCGGGGTGAAGAAACCCTTTTTGAGAACTCAGAGTGAGTAAATTGGCCATTTTCATGCACTTTTAACCATTCCATAAATCTTGTGTTTAGGGCCCCTGGAAGCATGAAAATCACTTTAAACATGCTAATTTTAGCTCTAACACTGATGATCCACCTACAAATGTGAACTGACGTTCAAAAATAAAACATTTGAAAACGGACCATTTTCCACATTTCTGAAGCATGACGTAATGGGGGGGTGTTATCTTTTTTGTCAAAAATCAGCTGTTTTTGATTGAACATTAAATGACTCCAAATAGTATTTAATTTACTTCCCGAGCCCCTGGAAGCATGAAAATCACTTTAAACATGCTAATTTTAGCTCTAACACTGATGATCCACCTACAAATGTGAACTGACGTTCAAAAATAAAACATTTGAAAACGGACCATTTTCCACATTTCTGAAGCATGACGTAATGGGGGGGGTGTTATCTCTTTTGTCAAAAATCAGCTGTTTTTGCTTGAACATTAAATGCCTCCAAATAGTATTTAATTCACTTCCCGAGCCCCTGGAAGCATGAAAATCACTTTAAACATGCTAATTTTAGCTCTAACACTGATGATCCACCTACAAATGTGTACTGATGTTCAAAAATAAAACATTTGAAAACGGACCATTTTCCACATTTCTGAAGCATGACGTAATGGGGGGGTGTTATCTCTTTTGTCGAAAATCAGCAGTTTTTGCTCGAACATTAAATGCCTCCAAATGGTATTTAATTAACTTCCCGGGGTGAAGAAACCCTTTTTGAGAACTCAGAGTGAGTAAATTGGCCATTTTCATGCACTTTTAACCATTCCATAAATCTTGTGTTTAGGGCCCCTGGAAGCATGAAAATCACTTTAAACATGCTAATTTTAGCTCTAACACTGATGATCCACCTACAAATGTGAACTGACGTTCAAAAATAAAACATTTGAAAACGGACCATTTTCCACATTTCTGAAGCATGACGTAATGGGGGGGTGTTATCTCTTTTGTCAAAAATCAGCTGTTTTTGATTGAACATTAAATGCCTCCAAATAGTATTTAATTCACTTCCCGAGCCCCTGGAAGCATGAAAATCACTTTAAACATGCTAATTTTAGCTCTAACACTGATGATCCACCTACAAATGTGAACTGACGTTCAAAAATAAAACATTTGAAAACGGACCATTTTCCACATTTCTGAAGCATGACGTAATGGGGGGGTGTTATCTCTTTTGTCGAAAATCAGCCGTTTTTGCTCGAACATTAAATGCCTCCAAATGGTATTTAATTAACTTCCCGGGGTGAAGAAACCCTTTTTGAGAACTCAGAGTGAGTAAATTGGCCATTTTCATGCACTTTTAACCATTCCATAAATCTTGTGTTTAGGGCCCCTGGAAGCATGAAAATCACTTTAAACATGCTAATTTTAGCTCTAACACTGATGATCCACCTACAAATGTGAACTGACGTTCAAAAATAAAACATTTGAAAACGGACCATTTTCCACATTTCTGAAGCATGACGTAATGGGGGGGTGTTATCTTTTTTGTCAAAAATCAGCTGTTTTTGATTGAACATTAAATGACTCCAAATAGTATTTAATTCACTTCCCGAGCCCCTGGAAGCATGAAAATCACTTTAAACATGCTAATTTTAGCTCTAACACTGATGATCCACCTACAAATGTGAACTGATGTTCAAAAATAAAACATTTGAAAACGGACCATTTTCCACATTTCTGAAGCATGACGTAATGGGGGGGTGTTATCTCTTTTGTCGAAAATCAGCCTTTTTTGCTCGAACATTAAATGCCTCCAAATGGTATTTAATTAACTTCCCGGGGTGAAGAAACCCTTTTTGAGAACTCAGAGTGAGTAAATTGGCCATTTTCATGCACTTTTAACCATTCCATAAATCTTGTGTTTAGGGCCCCTGAAGCATGAAAATCACTTTAAACATGCTAATTTTAGCTCTAACACTGATGATCCACCTACAAATGTGAACTGACGTTCAAAAATAAAACATTTGAAAACGGACCATTTTCCACATTTCTGAAGCATGACGTAATGGGGGGGTGTTATCTCTTTTGTCAAAAATCAGCTGTTTTTGATTGAACATTAAATGCCTCCAAATAGTATTTAATTTACTTCCCGAGCCCCTGGAAGCATGAAAATCACTTTAAACATGCTAATTTTAGCTCTAACACTGATGATCCACCTACAAATGTGAACTGACGTTCAAAAATAAAACATTTGAAAACGGACCATTTTCCACATTTCTGAAGCATGACGTAATGGGGGGGGTGTTATCTCTTTTGTCAAAAATCAGCTGTTTTTGCTTGAACATTAAATGCCTCCAAATAGTATTTAATTCACTTCCCGAGCCCCTGGAAGCATGAAAATCACTTTAAACATGCTAATTTTAGCTCTAACACTGATGATCCACCTACAAATGTGTACTGATGTTCAAAAATAAAACATTTGAAAACGGACCATTTTCCACATTTCTGAAGCATGACGTAATGGGGGGGTGTTATCTCTTTTGTCGAAAATCAGCAGTTTTTGCTCGAACATTAAATGCCTCCAAATGGTATTTAATTAACTTCCCGGGGTGAAGAAACCCTTTTTGAGAACTCAGAGTGAGTAAATTGGCCATTTTCATGCACTTTTAACCATTCCATAAATCTTGTGTTTAGGGCCCCTGGAAGCATGAAAATCACTTTAAACATGCTAATTTTAGCTCTAACACTGATGATCCACCTACAAA
Source organism: Lissotriton vulgaris (assembly GCF_964263255.1). NCBI lineage: Eukaryota > Metazoa > Chordata > Amphibia > Caudata > Salamandridae > Lissotriton > Lissotriton vulgaris. The sequence continues at coordinate 70,353 of NW_028241489.1, read as the reverse complement.
TGTGAACTGACGTTCAAAAATAAAACATTTGAAAACGGACCATTTTCCACATTTCTGAAGCATGACGTAATGGGGGGGTGTTATCTCTTTTGTCAAAAATCAGCTGTTTTTGATTGAACATTAAATGCCTCCAAATAGTATTTAATTCACTTCCCGAGCCCCTGGAAGCATGAAAATCACTTTAAACATGCTAATTTTAGCTCTAACACTGATGATCCACCTACAAATGTGAACTGACGTTCAAAAATAAAACATTTGAAAACGGACCATTTTCCACATTTCTGAAGCATGACGTAATGGGGGGGTGTTATCTCTTTTGTCGAAAATCAGCCGTTTTTGCTCGAACATTAAATGCCTCCAAATGGTATTTAATTAACTTCCCGGGGTGAAGAAACCCTTTTTGAGAACTCAGAGTGAGTAAATTGGCCATTTTCATGCACTTTTAACCATTCCATAAATCTTGTGTTTAGGGCCCCTGGAAGCATGAAAATCACTTTAAACATGCTAATTTTAGCTCTAACACTGATGATCCACCTACAAATGTGAACTGACGTTCAAAAATAAAACATTTGAAAACGGACCATTTTCCACATTTCTGAAGCATGACGTAATGGGGGGGTGTTATCTTTTTTGTCAAAAATCAGCTGTTTTTGATTGAACATTAAATGACTCCAAATAGTATTTAATTCACTTCCCGAGCCCCTGGAAGCATGAAAATCACTTTAAACATGCTAATTTTAGCTCTAACACTGATGATCCACCTACAAATGTGAACTGATGTTCAAAAATAAAACATTTGAAAACTGACCATTTTCCACATTTCTGAAGCATGACGTAATGGGGGGGTGTTATCTCTTTTGTCGAAAATCAGCCTTTTTTGCTCGAACATTAAATGCCTCCAAATGGTATTTAATTAACTTCCCGGGGTGAAGAAACCCTTTTTGAGAACTCAGAGTGAGTAAATTGGCCATTTTCATGCACTTTTAACCATTCCATAAATTTTGTGTTTAGGGCCCCTGGAAGCATGAAAATCACTTTAAACATGCTAATTTTAGCTCTAACACTGATGATCCACCTACAAATGTGAACTGACGTTCAAAAATAAAACATTTGAAAACGGACCATTTTCCACATTTCTGAAGCATGACGTAATGGGGGGGTGTTATCTCTTTCGTCGAAAATCAGCCGTTTTTGCTCGAACATTAAATGCCTCCAAATGGTATTTAATTAACTTCCCGGGGTGAAGAAACCCTTTTTGAGAACTCAGAGTGAGTAAATTGGCCATTTTCATGCACTTTTAACCATTCCATAAATCTTGTGTTTAGGGCCCCTGGAAGCATGAAAATCACTTTAAACATGCTAATTTTAGCTCTAACACTGATGATCCACCTACAAATGTGAACTGACGTTCAAAAATAAAACATTTGAAAACGGACCATTTTCCACATTTCTGAAGCATGACGTAATGGGGGGGTGTTATCTCTTTTGTCAAAAATCAGCTGTTTTTGATTGAACATTAAATGCCTCCAAATAGTATTTAATTTACTTCCCGAGCCCCTGGAAGCATGAAAATCACTTTAAACATGCTAATTTTAGCTCTAACACTGATGATCCACCTACAAATGTGAACTGACGTTCAAAAATAAAACATTTGAAAACGGACCATTTTCCACATTTCTGAAGCATGACGTAATGGGGGGGGTGTTATCTCTTTTGTCAAAAATCAGCTGTTTTTGCTTGAACATTAAATGCCTCCAAATAGTATTTAATTCACTTCCCGAGCCCCTGGAAGCATGAAAATCACTTTAAACATGCTAATTTTAGCTCTAACACTGATGATCCACCTACAAATGTGAACTGATGTTCAAAAATAAAACATTTGAAAACGGACCATTTTCCACATTTCTGAAGCATGACGTAATGGGGGGGTGTTATCTCTTTTGTCGAAAATCAGCAGTTTTTGCTCGAACATTAAATGCCTCCAAATGGTATTTAATTAACTTCCCGGGGTGAAGAAACCCTTTTTGAGAACTCAGAGTGAGTAAATTGGCCATTTTCATGCACTTTTAACCATTCCATAAATCTTGTGTTTAGGGCCCCTGGAAGCATGAAAATCACTTTAAACATGCTAATTTTAGCTCTAACACTGATGATCCACCTACAAATGTGAACTGACGTTCAAAAATAAAACATTTGAAAACGGACCATTTTCCACATTTCTGAAGCATGACGTAATGGGGGGGTGTTATCTCTTTTGTCAAAAATCAGCTGTTTTTGATTGAACATTAAATGCCTCCAAATAGTATTTAATTCACTTCCCGAGCCCCTGGAAGCATGAAAATCACTTTAAACATGCTAATTTTAGCTCTAACACTGATGATCCACCTACAAATGTGAACTGATGTTCAAAAATAAAACATTTGAAAACTGACCATTTTCCACATTTCTGAAGCATGACGTAATGGGGGGGTGTTATCTCTTTTGTCGAAAATCAGCCGTTTTTGCTCGAACATTAAATGCCTCCAAATGGTATTTAATTAACTTCCCGGGGTGAAGAAACCCTTTTTGAGAACTCAGAGTGAGTAAATTGGCCATTTTCATGCACTTTTAACCATTCCATAAATCTTGTGTTTAGGGCCCCTGGAAGCATGAAAATCACTTTAAACATGCTAATTTTAGCTCTAACACTGATGATCCACCTACAAATATGAACTGACGTTCAAAAATAAAACATTTGAAAATGGACCATTTTCCACATTTCTGAAGCATGACGTAATGGGGGGGTGTTATCTCTTTTGTCGAAAATCAGCCGTTTTTGCTCGAACATTAAATGCCTCCAAATGGTATTTAATTAACTTCCCGGGGTGAAGAAACCCTTTTTGAGAACTCAGAGTGAGTAAATTGGCCATTTTCATGCACTTTTAACCATTCCATAAATCTTGTGTTTAGGGCCCCTGGAAGCATGAAAATCACTTTAAACATGCTAATTTTAGCTCTAACACTGATGATCCACCTACAAATGTGAACTGACGTTCAAAAATAAAACATTTGAAAACGGACCATTTTCCACATTTCTGAAGCATGACGTAATGGGGGGGTGTTATCTCTTTTGTCAAAAATCAGCTGTTTTTGATTGAACATTAAATGCCTCCAAATAGTATTTAATTTACTTCCCGAGCCCCTGGAAGCATGAAAATCACTTTAAACATGCTAATTTTAGCTCTAACACTGATGATCCACCTACAAATGTGAACTGACGTTCAAAAATAAAACATTTGAAAACGGACCATTTTCCACATTTCTGAAGCATGACGTAATGGGGGGGGTGTTATCTCTTTTGTCAAAAATCAGCTGTTTTTGCTTGAACATTAAATGCCTCCAAATAGTATTTAATTCACTTCCCGAGCCCCTGGAAGCATGAAAATCACTTTAAACATGCTAATTTTAGCTCTAACACTGATGATCCACCTACAAATGTGTACTGATGTTCAAAAATAAAACATTTGAAAACGGACCATTTTCCACATTTCTGAAGCATGACGTAATGGGGGGGTGTTATCTCTTTTGTCGAAAATCAGCAGTTTTTGCTCGAACATTAAATGCCTCCAAATGGTATTTAATTAACTTCCCGGGGTGAAGAAACCCTTTTTGAGAACTCAGAGTGAGTAAATTGGCCATTTTCATGCACTTTTAACCATTCCATAAATCTTGTGTTTAGGGCCCCTGGAAGCATGAAAATCACTTTAAACATGCTAATTTTAGCTCTAACACTGATGATCCACCTACAAATGTGAACTGACGTTCAAAAATAAAACATTTGAAAACGGACCATTTTCCACATTTCTGAAGCATGACGTAATGGGGGGGTGTTATCTCTTTTGTCAAAAATCAGCTGTTTTTGATTGAACATTAAATGCCTCCAAATAGTATTTAATTCACTTCCCGAGCCCCTGGAAGCATGAAAATCACTTTAAACATGCTAATTTTAGCTCTAACACTGATGATCCACCTACAAATGTGAACTGACGTTCAAAAATAAAACATTTGAAAACGGACCATTTTCCACATTTCTGAAGCATGACGTAATGGGGGGGTGTTATCTCTTTTGTCGAAAATCAGCCGTTTTTGCTCGAACATTAAATGCCTCCAAATGGTATTTAATTAACTTCCCGGGGTGAAGAAACCCTTTTTGAGAACTCAGAGTGAGTAAATTGGCCATTTTCATGCACTTTTAACCATTCCATAAATCTTGTGTTTAGGGCCCCTGGAAGCATGAAAATCACTTTAAACATGCTAATTTTAGCTCTAACACTGATGATCCACCTACAAATGTGAACTGACGTTCAAAAATAAAACATTTGAAAACGGACCATTTTCCACATTTCTGAAGCATGACGTGATGGGGGGGTGTTATCTTTTTTGTCAAAAATCAGCTGTTTTTGATTGAACATTAAATGACTCCAAATAGTATTTAATTCACTTCCCGAGCCCCTGGAAGCATGAAAATCACTTTAAACATGCTAATTTTAGCTCTAACACTGATGATCCACCTACAAATGTGAACTGATGTTCAAAAATAAAACATTTGAAAACGGACCATTTTCCACATTTCTGAAGCATGACGTAATGGGGGGGTGTTATCTCTTTTGTCGAAAATCAGCCGTTTTTGCTCGAACATTAAATGCCTCCAAATGGTATTTAATTAACTTCCCGGGGTGAAGAAACCCTTTTTGAGAACTCAGAGTGAGTAAATTGGCCATTTTCATGCACTTTTAACCATTCCATAAATCTTGTGTTTAGGGCCCCTGGAAGCATGAAAATCACTTTAAACATGATAATTTTAGCTCTAACACTGATGATCCACCTACAAATGTGAACTGACGTTAAAAAATAAAACATTTGAAAACGGACCATTTTCCACATTTCTGAAGCATGACGTAATGGGGGGGGGTGTTATCTCTTTTGTCAAAAATCAGCTGTTTTTGATTGAACATTAAATGCCTCCAAATAGTATTTAATTTACTTCCCGAGCCCCTGGAAGCATGAAAATCACTTTAAACATGCTAATTTTAGCTCTAACACTGATGATCCACCTACAAATGTGAACTGACGTTCAAAAATAAAACATTTGAAAACGGACCATTTTCCACATTTCTGAAGCATGACATAATGGGGGGGGTGTTATCTCTTTTGTCAAAAATCAGCTGTTTTTGCTTGAACATTAAATGCCTCCAAATAGTATTTAATTCACTTCCCGAGCCCCTGGAAGCATGAAAATCACTTTAAACATGCTAATTTTAGCTCTAACACTGATGATCCACCTACAAATGTGAACTGATGTTCAAAAATAAAACATTTGAAAACGGACCATTTTCCACATTTCTGAAGCATGACGTAATGGGGGGGTGTTATCTCTTTTGTCGAAAATCAGCCGTTTTTGCTCGAACATTAAATGCCTCCAAATGGTATTTAATTAACTTCCCGGGGTGAAGAAACCCTTTTTGAGAACTCAGAGTGAGTAAATTGGCCATTTTCATGCACTTTTAACCATTCCATAAATCTTGTGTTTAGGGCCCCTGGAAGCATGAAAATCACTTTAAACATGATAATTTTAGCTCTAACACTGATGATCCACCTACAAATGTGAACTGACGTTAAAAAATAAAACATTTGAAAACGGACCATTTTCCACATTTCTGAAGCATGACGTAATGGGGGGGGTGTTATCTCTTTTGTCAAAAATCAGCTGTTTTTGATTGAACATTAAATGCCTCCAAATAGTATTTAATTTACTTCCCGAGCCCCTGGAAGCATGAAAATCACTTTAAACATGCTAATTTTAGCTCTAACACTGATGATCCACCTACAAATGTGAACTGACGTTCAAAAATAAAACATTTGAAAACGGACCATTTTCCACATTTCTGAAGCATGACATAATGGGGGGGGTGTTATCTCTTTTGTCAAAAATCAGCTGTTTTTGCTTGAACATTAAATGCCTCCAAATAGTATTTAATTCACTTCCCGAGCCCCTGGAAGCATGAAAATCACTTTAAACATGCTAATTTTAGCTCTAACACTGATGATCCACCTACAAATGTGAACTGATGTTCAAAAATAAAACATTTGAAAACGGACCATTTTCCACATTTCTGAAGCATGACGTAATGGGGGGGTGTTATCTCTTTTGTCGAAAATCAGCAGTTTTTGCTCGAACATTAAATGCCTCCAAATGGTATTTAATTAACTTCCCGGGGTGAAGAAACCCTTTTTGAGAACTCAGAGTGAGTAAATTGGCCATTTTCATGCACTTTTAACCATTCCATAAATCTTGTGTTTAGGGCCCCTGGAAGCATGAAAATCACTTTAAACATGCTAATTTTAGCTCTAACACTGATGATCCACCTACAAATGTGAACTGACGTTCAAAAATAAAACATTTGAAAACGGACCATTTTCCACATTTCTGAAGCATGACGTAATGGGGGGGTGTTATCTCTTTTGTCAAAAAATCAGCTGTTTTTGATTGAACATTAAATGCCTCCAAATAGTATTTAATTCACTTCCCGAGCCCCTGGAAGCATGAAAATCACTTTAAACATGCTAATTTTAGCTCTAACACTGATGATCCACCTACAAATGTGAACTGATGTTCAAAAATAAAACATTTGAAAACGGACCATTTTCCACATTTCTGAAGCATGACGTAATGGGGGGGTGTTATCTCTTTTGTCGAAAATCAGCCGTTTTTGCTCGAACATTAAATGCCTCCAAATGGTATTTAATTAACTTCCCGGGGTGAAGAAACCCTTTTTGAGAACTCAGAGTGAGTAAATTGGCCATTTTCATGCACTTTTAACCATTCCATAAATCTTGTGTTTAGGGCCCCTGGAAGCATGAAAATCACTTTAAACATGCTAATTTTAGCTCTAACACTGATGATCCACCTACAAATGTGAACTGACGTTCAAAAATAAAACATTTGAAAACGGACCATTTTCCACATTTCTGAAGCATGACGTAATGGGGGGGTGTTATCTCTTTTGTCAAAAATCAGCTGTTTTTGCTTGAACATTAAATGCCTCCAAATAGTATTTAATTCACTTCCCGAGCCCCTGGAAGCATGAAAATCACTTTAAACATGCTAATTTTACCTCTAACACTGATGATCCACCTACAAATGTGAACTGACGTTCAAAAATAAAACATTTGAAAACGAACCATTTTCCACATTTCTGAAGCATGACGTAATGGGGGGTGTTATCTCTTTTGTCGAAAATCAGCCGTTTTAGCTCGAACATTAAATGCCTCCAAATGGTATTTAATTAACTTCCCGGGGTGAAGAAACCCTTTTTGAGAACTCAGAGTGAGTATATTGGCCATTTTCATGCACTTTTAACCATTCCATAAATCTTGTGTTTAGGGCCCCTGGAAGCATGAAAATCACTTTAAACATGCTAATTTTAGCTCTAACACTGATGATCCACCTACAAATGTGAACTGACGTTCAAAAATAAAACATTTGAAAACGGACCATTTTCCACATTTCTGAAGCATGACGTAATGGGGGGGGTGTTATCTCTTTTGTCAAAAATCAGCTGTTTTTGATTGAACATTAAATGCCTCCAAATAGTATTTAATTCACTTCCCGATCCCCTGGAAGCATGAACATCACTTTAAACATGCTAATTTTAGCTCTAACACTGATGATCCACCTACAAATGTGAACTGATGTTCAAAAATAAAACATTTGAAAACGGACCATTTTCCACATTTCTGAAGCATGACGTAATGGGGGGGTGTTATCTCTATTGTCGAAAATCAGCCGTTTTTGCTCGAACATTAAATGCCTCAAAATGGTATTTAATTAACTTCCCGGGGTGAAAAACCCTTTTTGAGAACTCAGAGTGAGTAAATTGGCCATTTTCATGCACTTTTAACCATTCCATAAATCTTGTGTTTAGGGCCCCTGGAAGCATGAAAATCACTTTAAACATGCTAATTTTAGATCTAACACTGATGATCCACCTACAAATGTGAACTGACGTTCAAAAATAAAACATTTGAAAACGGACCATTTTCCACATTTCTGAAGCATGACGTAATGGGGGGGTGTTATCTCTTTTGTCAAAAATCAGCTGTTTTTGATTGAACATTAAATGCCTCCAAATAGTATTTAATTCACTTCCCGAGCCCCTGGAAGCATGAAAATCACTTTAAACATGCTAATTTAAGCTCTGACACTGATGATCCACCTACAAATGTGAACTGATGTTCAAAAATAAAACATTTGAAAACGGACCATTTTCCACATTTCTGAAGCATGACGTAATGGGGGGGTGTTATCTCTTTTGTCAAAAATCAGCTGTTTTTGATTGAACATTAAATGCCTCCAAATAGTATTTAATTCACTTCCCGGGCCCCTGGAAGCATGAAAATCACTTTAAACATGCTAATTTTAGCTCTAACACTGATGATCCACCTACAAATGTGAACTGACGTTCAAAAATAAAACATTTGAAAACGGACCATTTTCCACATTTCTGAAGCATGACGTAATGGGGGGGGTGTTATCTCTTTTGTCAAAAATCAGCTGTTTTTGATTGAACATTAAATGCCTCCAAATAGTATTTAATTCACTTCCCGAGCCCCTGGAAGCATGAAAATCACTTTAAACATGCTAATTTTAGCTCTAACACTGATGATCCACCTACAAATGTGAACTGACGTTCAAAAATAAAACATTTGAAAACGGACCATTTTCCACATTTCTGAAGCATGACGTAATGGGGGGGTGTTATCTCTTTTGTCGAAAATCAGCCGTTTTTGCTCGAACATTAAATGCCTCCAAATGGTATTTAATTAACTTCCCGGGGTGAAGAAACCCTTTTTGAGAACTCAGAGTGAGTAAATTGGCCATTTTCATGCACTTTTAACCATTCCATAAATCTTGTGTTTAGGGCCCCTGGAAGCATGAAAATCACTTTAAACATGCTAATTTTAGATCTAACACTGATGATCCACCTACAAATGTGAACTGACGTTCAAAAATAAAACATTTGAAAACGGACCATTTTCCACATTTCTGAAGCATGACGTAATGGGGGGGTGTTATCTCTTTTGTCAAAAATCAGCTGTTTTTGATTGAACATTAAATGCCTCCAAATAGTATTTAATTCACTTCCCGAGCCCCTGGAAGCATGAAAATCACTTTAAACATGCTAATTTAAGCTCTGACACTGATGATCCACCTACAAATGTGAACTGATGTTCAAAAATAAAACATTTGAAAACGGACCATTTTCCACATTTCTGAAGCATGACGTAATGGGGGGGTGTTATCTCTTTTGTCAAAAATCAGCTGTTTTTGATTGAACATTAAATGCCTCCAAATAGTATTTAATTCACTTCCCGGGCCCCTGGAAGCATGAAAATCACTTTAAACATGCTAATTTTAGCTCTAACACTGATGATCCACCTACAAATGTGAACTGACGTTCAAAAATAAAACATTTGAAAACGGACCATTTTCCACATTTCTGAAGCATGACGTAATGGGGGGGGTGTTATCTCTTTTGTCAAAAATCAGCTGTTTTTGATTGAACATTAAATGCCTCCAAATAGTATTTAATTCACTTCCCGAGCCCCTGGAAGCATGAAAATCACTTTAAACATGCTAATTTTAGCTCTAACACTGATGATCCACCTACAAATGTGAACTGACGTTCAAAAATAAAACATTTGAAAACGGACCATTTTCCACATTTCTGAAGCATGACGTAATGGGGGGGTGTTATCTCTTTTGTCGAAAATCAGCCGTTTTTGCTCGAACATTAAATGCCTCCAAATGGTATTTAATTAACTTCCCGGGGTGAAGAAACCCTTTTTGAGAACTCAGAGTGAGTAAATTGGCCATTTTCATGCACTTTTAACCATTCCATAAATCTTGTGTTTAGGGCCCCTGGAAGCATGAAAATCACTTTAAACATGCTAATTTTAGCTCTAACACTGATGATCCACCTACAAATGTGAACTGACGTTCAAAAATAAAACATTTGAAAACTGACCATTTTCCACATTTCTGAAGCATGACGTAATGGGGGGGTGTTGTCTCTTTTGTCAAAAATCAGCTGTTTTTGCTTGAACATTAAATGCCTCCAAATAGTATTTAATTCACTTCCCGAGCCCCTGGAAGCATGAAAATCACTTTAAACATGCTAATTTTAGCTCTAACACTGATGATCCACCTACAAATGTGAACTGACGTTCAAAAATAAAACATTTGAAAACGGACCATTTTCCAAATTTCTGAAGCATGACGTAATGGGGGGGTGTTATCTCTTTTGTCGAAAATTAGCCGTTTTTGCTCGAACATTAAATGCCTCCAAATGGTATTTAATTACCTTCCCGGGGTGAAGAAACCCTTTTTGAGAACTCAGAGTGAGTAAATTGGCCATTTTCATGCACTTTTAACCGTTCCATAAATCTTGTGTTTAGGGCCCCTGGAAGCATAAAAATCACTTTAAACATGCTAATTTTAGCTCTAACACCGATGATCCACCTACAAATGTGAACTGACGTTCAAAAATAAAACATTTGAAAACGGACCATTTTCCACATTTCTGAAGCATGACGTAATGGGGGGGTGTTATCTCTTTTGTCGAAAATCAGCAGTTTTTGCTTGAACATTAAATGCCTCCAAATGGTATTTAATTACCTTCCCGGGGTGAAGAAACCATTTTTGAGAACTCAGAGTGAGTAAATTGGCCAATTTCATGCACTTTTAACCATTCCATAAATCTTGTGTTTAGGGCCCCTGGAAGCATGAAAATCACTTTAAACATGCTAATTTTAGCTCTAACACTGATGATCCACCTACAAATGTGAACTGACGTTCAAAAATGAAACATTTGAAAACGGACCATTTTCCACATTTCTGAAGCATGACATAATGGGGGGGTGTTATCTCTTTTGTCAAAAATCAGCTGTTTTTGCTTGAACATTAAATGCCTCCAAATAGTATTTAATTCACTTCCCGAGCCCCTGGAAGCATGGGAATCACTTTAAACATGCTAATTTTAGCTCTAACACTGATGATCCACCTACAAATGTGAACTGACGTTCAAAAATAAAACATTTGAAAACGGACCATTTTCCACATTTCTGAAGCATGACGTAATGGGGGGGTGTTATCTCTTTTGTTGAAAATCAGCCGTTTTTGCTCAAACATTAAATGCCTCCAAATGGTATTTAATTAACTTCCCGGGGTGAAGAAACCCTTTTTGAGAACTCAGAGTGAGTAAATTGGCCATTTTCATGCACTTTTAACCATTCCATAAATCTTGTGTTTAGGGCCCCTGGAAGCATGAAAATCACTTTAAACATGCTAATTTTAGCTCTAACACTGATGATCCACCTACAAATGTGAACTGACGTTCAAAAATAAAACATTTAAAAAAGGAACATTTTCCACATTTCTGAAGCATGACGTAATGGGGGGGTGTTATCTCTTTTGTCAAAAATCAGCTGTTTTTGCTTGAACATTAAATGCCTCCAAATAGTATTTAATTCACTTCCCGAGCCCCTGGAAGCATGAAAATCACTTTAAACATGCTAATTGTAGCTCTAACACTGATGATCCACCTACAAATGTGAACTGACGTTCAAAAATAAAACATTTGAAAACAGACCATTTTCCACATTTCTGAAGCATGACGTAATGGGGGGGTGTTATCTCTTTTGTCGAAAATCAGCCGTTTTTGCTCGAACATTAAATGCCTCCAAATGGTATTTAATTAACTTCCCGGGGTGAAGAAACCCTTTTTGAGAACTCAGAGTGAGTAAATTGGCCATTTTCATGCACTTTTAACCATTCCATAAATCTTGTGTTTAGGGCCCCTGGAAGCATGAAAATCACTTTAAACATGCTAATTTTAGCTCTAACACTGATGATCCACCTACAAATGTGAACTGACGTTCAAAAATAAAACATTTGAAAACGGACCATTTTCCACATTTCTGAAGCATGACGTAATGGGGGGGTGTTATCTCTTTTGTCAAAAATCAGCTGTTTTTGATTGAACATTAAATGCCTCCAAATAGTATTTAATTCACTTCCCGAGCCCCTGGAAGCATGAAAATCACTTTAAACATGCTAATTTTAGCTCTAACACTGATGTTCCACCTACAAATGTGAACTGATGTTCAAAAATAAAACATTTGAAAACGGACCATTTTCCACATTTCTGAAGCATGACGTAATGGGGGGGTGTTATCTCTTTTGTCGAAAATCAGCCGTTTTTGCTCGAACATTAAATGCCTCCAAATGGTATTTAATTAACTTCCCGGGGTGAAGAAACCCTTTTTGAGAACTCAGAGTGAGTAAATTGGCCATTTTCATGCACTTTTAACCATTCCATAAATCTTGTGTTTAGGGCCCCTGGAAGCATGAAAATCACTTTAAACATGCTAATTTTAGCTCTAACACTGATGATCCACCTACAAATGTGAACTGACGTTCAAAAATAAAACATTTGAAAACGGACCATTTTCCACATTTCTGAAGCATGACGTAATGGGGGGGGTGTTATCTCTTTTGTCGAAAATCAGCAGTTTTTGCTTGAACATTAAATGCCTCCAAATGGTATTTAATTACCTTCCCGGGGTGAAGAAACCATTTTTGAGAACTCAGAGTGAGTAAATTGGCCAATTTCATGCACTTTTAACCATTCCATAAATCTTGTGTTTAGGGCCCCTGGAAGCATGAAAATCACTTTAAACATGCTAATTTTAGCTCTAACACTGATGATCCACCTACAAATGTGAACTGACGTTCAAAAATGAAACATTTGAAAACGGACCATTTTCCACATTTCTGAAGCATGACATAATGGGGGGGTGTTATCTCTTTTGTCAAAAATCAGCTGTTTTTGCTTGAACATTAAATGCCTCCAAATAGTATTTAATTCACTTCCCGAGCCCCTGGAAGCATGGGAATCACTTTAAACATGCTAATTTTAGCTCTAACACTGATGATCCACCTACAAATGTGAACTGACGTTCAAAAATAAAACATTTGAAAACGGACCATTTTCCACATTTCTGAAGCATGACGTAATGGGGGGGTGTTATCTCTTTTGTTGAAAATCAGCCGTTTTTGCTCAAACATTAAATGCCTCCAAATGGTATTTAATTAACTTCCCGGGGTGAAGAAACCCTTTTTGAGAACTCAGAGTGAGTAAATTGGCCATTTTCATGCACTTTTAACCATTCCATAAATCTTGTGTTTAGGGCCCCTGGAAGCATGAAAATCACTTTAAACATGCTAATTTTAGCTCTAACACTGATGATCCACCTACAAATGTGAACTGACGTTCAAAAATAAAACATTTAAAAAAGGAACATTTTCCACATTTCTGAAGCATGACGTAATGGGGGGGTGTTATCTCTTTTGTCAAAAATCAGCTGTTTTTGCTTGAACATTAAATGCCTCCAAATAGTATTTAATTCACTTCCCGAGCCCCTGGAAGCATGAAAATCACTTTAAACATGCTAATTGTAGCTCTAACACTGATGATCCACCTACAAATGTGAACTGACGTTCAAAAATAAAACATTTGAAAACAGACCATTTTCCACATTTCTGAAGCATGACGTAATGGGGGGGTGTTATCTCTTTTGTCGAAAATCAGCCGTTTTTGCTCGAACATTAAATGCCTCCAAATGGTATTTAATTAACTTCCCGGGGTGAAGAAACCCTTTTTGAGAACTCAGAGTGAGTAAATTGGCCATTTTCATGCACTTTTAACCATTCCATAAATCTTGTGTTTAGGGCCCCTGGAAGCATGAAAATCACTTTAAACATGCTAATTTTAGCTCTAACACTGATGATCCACCTACAAATGTGAACTGACGTTCAAAAATAAAACATTTGAAAACGGACCATTTTCCACATTTCTGAAGCATGACGTAATGGGGGGGTGTTATCTCTTTTGTCAAAAATCAGCTGTTTTTGATTGAACATTAAATGCCTCCAAATAGTATTTAATTCACTTCCCGAGCCCCTGGAAGCATGAAAATCACTTTAAACATGCTAATTTTAGCTCTAACACTGATGTTCCACCTACAAATGTGAACTGATGTTCAAAAATAAAACATTTGAAAACGGACCATTTTCCACATTTCTGAAGCATGACGTAATGGGGGGGTGTTATCTCTTTTGTCGAAAATCAGCCGTTTTTGCTCGAACATTAAATGCCTCCAAATGGTATTTAATTAACTTCCCGGGGTGAAGAAACCCTTTTTGAGAACTCAGAGTGAGTAAATTGGCCATTTTCATGCACTTTTAACCATTCCATAAATCTTGTGTTTAGGGCCCCTGGAAGCATGAAAATCACTTTAAACATGCTAATTTTAGCTCTAACACTGATGATCCACCTACAAATGTGAACTGACGTTCAAAAATAAAACATTTGAAAACGGACCATTTTCCACATTTCTGAAGCATGACGTAATGGGGGGGGGTGTTATCTCTTTTGTAAAAAATCAGCTGTTTTTGATTGAACATTAAATGCCTCCAAATAGTATTTAATTCACTTCCCGAGCCCCTGGAAGCATGAAAATCACTTTAAACATGCTAATTTTAGCTCTAACACTGATGATCCACCTACAAATGTGAACTGACGTTCAAAAATAAAACATTTGAAAACGGACCATTTTCCACATTTCTGAAGCATGACGTAATGGGGGGGTGTTATCTCTTTTGTTGAAAATCAGCCGTTTTTGCTCGCACATTAAATGCCTCCAAATGGTATTTAATTATCTTCCCGGGGTGAAGAAACCCTTTTTGAGAACTCAGAGTGAGTAAATTGGCCATTTTCATGCACTTTTAACCATTCCATAAATCTTGTGTTTAGGGCCCCTGGAAGCATGAAAATCACTTTAAACATGCTAATTTTAGCTCTAACACTGATGATCCACCTACAAATGTGAACTGACGTTCAAAAATAAAACATTTGAAAATGGACCATTTTCCACATTTCTGAAGCATGACGTAATGGGGGGGTGTTATCTCTTTTGTCGAAAATCAGCCGTTTTTGCTCGAACATTAAATGCCTCCAAATGGTATTTAATTAACTTCCCGGGGTGAAGAAACCCTTTTTGAGAACTCAGAGTGAGTAAATTGGCCATTTTCATGCACTTTTAACCATTCCATAAATCTTGTGTTTAGGGCCCCTGGAAGCATGAAAATCACTTTAAACATGCTAATTGTAGCTCTAACACTGATGATCCACCTACAAATGTGAACTGACGTTCAAAAATAAAACATTTGAAAACAGACCATTTTCCACATTTCTGAAGCATGACGTAATGGGGGGGTGTTATCTCTTTTGTCGAAAATCAGCCGTTTTTGCTCGAACATTAAATGCCTCCAAATGGTATTTAATTAACTTCCCGGGGTGAAGAAACCCTTTTTGAGAACTCAGAGTGAGTAAATTGGCCATTTTCATGCACTTTTAACCATTCCATAAATCTTGTGTTTAGGGCCCCTGGAAGCATGAAAATCACTTTAAACATGCTAATTTTAGCTCTAACACTGATGATCCACCTACAAATGTGAACTGACGTTCAAAAATAAAACATTTGAAAACGGACCATTTTCCACATTTCTGAAGCATGACGTAATGGGGGGGTGTTATCTCTTTTGTCAAAAATCAGCTGTTTTTGATTGAACATTAAATGCCTCCAAATAGTATTTAATTCACTTCCCGAGCCCCTGGAAGCATGAAAATCACTTTAAACATGCTAATTTTAGCTCTAACACTGATGTTCCACCTACAAATGTGAACTGATGTTCAAAAATAAAACATTTGAAAACGGACCATTTTCCACATTTCTGAAGCATGACGTAATGGGGGGGTGTTATCTCTTTTGTCGAAAATCAGCCGTTTTTGCTCGAACATTAAATGCCTCCAAATGGTATTTAATTAACTTCCCGGGGTGAAGAAACCCTTTTTGAGAACTCAGAGTGAGTAAATTGGCCATTTTCATGCACTTTTAACCATTCCATAAATCTTGTGTTTAGGGCCCCTGGAAGCATGAAAATCACTTTAAACATGCTAATTTTAGCTCTAACACTGATGATCCACCTACAAATGTGAACTGACGTTCAAAAATAAAACATTTGAAAACGGACCATTTTCCACATTTCTGAAGCATGACGTAATGGGGGGGGGTGTTATCTCTTTTGTAAAAAATCAGCTGTTTTTGATTGAACATTAAATGCCTCCAAATAGTATTTAATTCACTTCCCGAGCCCCTGGAAGCATGAAAATCACTTTAAACATGCTAATTTTAGCTCTAACACTGATGATCCACCTACAAATGTGAACTGACGTTCAAAAATAAAACATTTGAAAACGGACCATTTTCCACATTTCTGAAGCATGACGTAATGGGGGGGTGTTATCTCTTTTGTTGAAAATCAGCCGTTTTTGCTCGCACATTAAATGCCTCCAAATGGTATTTAATTATCTTCCCGGGGTGAAGAAACCCTTTTTGAGAACTCAGAGTGAGTAAATTGGCCATTTTCATGCACTTTTAACCATTCCATAAATCTTGTGTTTAGGGCCCCTGGAAGCATGAAAATCACTTTAAACATGCTAATTTTAGCTCTAACACTGATGATCCACCTACAAATGTGAACTGACGTTCAAAAATAAAACATTTGAAAATGGACCATTTTCCACATTTCTGAAGCATGACGTAATGGGGGGGTGTTATCTCTTTTGTCGAAAATCAGCCGTTTTTGCTCGAACATTAAATGCCTCCAAATGGTATTTAATTAACTTCCCGGGGTGAAGAAACCCTTTTTGAGAACTCAGAGTGAGTAAATTGGCCATTTTCATGCACTTTTAACCATTCCATAAATCTTGTGTTTAGGGCCCCTGGAAGCATGAAAATCACTTTAAACATGCTAATTTTAGCTCTAACACTGATGATCCACCTACAAATGTGAACTGACGTTCAAAAATAAAACATTTGAAAACTGACCATTTTCCACATTTCTGAAGCATGACGTAATGGGGGGGTGTTGTCTCTTTTGTCAAAAATCAGCTGTTTTTGCTTGAACATTAAATGCCTCCAAATAGTATTTAATTCACTTCCCAAGCCCCTGGAAGCATGAAAATCACTTTAAACATGCTAATTTTAGCTCTAACACTGATGATCCACCTACAAATGTGAACTGACGTTCAAAAATAAAACATTTGAAAACGGACCATTTTCCACATTTCTGAAGCATGACGTAATGGGGGGGTGTTATCTCTTTTGTCGAAAATCAGCCGTTTTTGCTCGAACATTAAATGCCTCCAAATGGTATTTAATTAACTTCCCGGGGTGAAGAAACCCTTTTTGAGAACTCAGAGTGAGTAAATTGGCCATTTTCATGCACTTTTAACCATTCCATAAATCTTGTGTTTAGGGCCCCTGGAAGCATGAAAATCACTTTAAACATGCTAATTTTAGCTCCAACACTGATGATCCACCTACAAATGTGAACTGACATTCAAAAATAAAACATTTTAAACGGACCATTTTCCACATTTCTGAAGCATGACGTAATGGGGGGGTGTTATCTCTTTTGTCAAAAATCAGCTGTTTTTGAATGAACATTAAATGCCTCCAAATAGTATTTAATTCACTTCCCGAGCCCCTGGAAGCATGAAAATCACTTTAAACATGCTAATTTTAGCTCTAACACTGATGATCCACCTACAAATGTGAACTGATGTTCAAAAATAAAACATTTGAAAACGGACCATTTTCCACATTTCTGAAGCATGACGTAATGGGGGGGTGTTATCTCTTTTGTCGAAAATCAGCCGTTTTTGCTCGAACATTAAATGCCTCCAAATGGTATTTAATTAACTTCCCGGGGTGAAGAAACCCTTTTTGAGTACTCAGAGTGAGTAAATTGGCCATTTTCATGCACTTTTAACCATTCCATAAATCTTGTGTTTAGGGCCCCTGGAAGCATGAAAATCACTTTAAACATGCTAATTTTAGCTCTAACACTGATGATCCACCTACAAATGTGAACTGACGTTCAAAAATAAAACATTTGAAAATGGACCATTTTCCACATTTCTGAAGCATGACGTAATGGGGGGGTGTTATCTCTTTTGTCAAAAATCAGCTGTTTTTGCTTGAACATTAAATGCCTCCAAATAGTATTTAATTCACTTCCCGAGCCCCTGGAAGCATGAAAATCACTTTAAACATGCTAATTTTAGCTCTAACACTGATGATCCACCTACAAATGTGAACTGACGTTCAAAAATAAAACATTTGAAAACGGACCATTTTCCACATTTCTGAAGCATGACGTAATGGGGGGGTGTTATCTCTTTTGTCGAAAATCAGCAGTTCTTGCTCAAACATTAAATGCCTCCAAATGGTATTTAATTAACTTCCCGGGGTGAAGAAACCCTTTTTGAGAACTCAGAGTGAGTAAATTGGCCATTTTCATGCACTTTTAACCATTCCATAAATCTTGTGTTTTTGGGCCCCTGGAAGCATGAAAATCACTTTAAACATGCTAATTTTAGCTCTAACACTGATGATCCACCTACAAATGTGAACTGACGTTCAAAAATAAAACATTTGAAAAAGGACCATTTTCCACATTTCTGAAGCATGACGTAATGGGGGGATGTTATCTCTTTTGTCAAAAATCAGCTGTTTTTGATTGAACATTAAATACCTCCAAATAGTATTTAATTCACTTCCCGAGCCCCTGGAAGCATGAAAATCACTTTAAACATGCTAATTTTAGCTCTAACACTGATGATCCACCTACAAATGTGAACTGATGTTCAAAAATAAAACATTTGAAAACGGACCATTTTCCACATTTCTGAAGCATGACGTAATGGGGGGGTGTTATCTCTTTTGTCGAAAATCAGCCGTTTTTGCTCGAACATTAAATGCCTCCAAATGGTCTTTAATTAACTTCCCGGGGTGAAGAAACCCTTTTTGAGAACTCAGAGTGAGTAAATTGGCCATTTTCATGCACTTTTAACCATTCCATAAATCTTGTGTTTAGGGCCCCTGGAAGCATGAAAATCACTTTAATCATGCTAATTTTATCTCTAACACTGATGATCCACCTACAAATGTGAACTGACGTTCAAAAATAAAACATTTGAAAACGGACCATTTTCCACATTTCTGAAGCATGACGTAATGGGGGGGTGTTATCTCTTTTGTCAAAAATCAGCTGTTTTTGCTTGAACATTAAATGCCTCCAAATAGTATTTAATTCACTTCCCGAGCCCCTGGAAGCATGAAAATCACTTTAAACATGCTAATTTTAGCTCTAACACTGATGATCCACCTACAAATGTGAACTGACGTTCAAAAATAAAACATTTGAAAACGGACCATTTTCCACATTTCTGAAGCATGACGTAATGGGGGGGTGTTATCTCTTTTGTCGAAAATCAGCAGTTTTTGCTCGAACATTAAATGCCTCCAAATGGTATTTAATTAACTTCCCGGGGTGAAGAAACCCTTTTTGAGAACTCAGAGTGAGTAAATTGGCCATTTTCATGCACTTTTAACCATTCCATAAATCTTGTGTTTAGGGCCCCTGGAAGCATGAAAATCACTTTAATCATGCTAATTTTATCTCTAACACTGATGATCCACCTACAAATGTGAACTGACGTTCAAAAATAAAACATTTGAAAACGGACCATTTTCCACATTTCTGAAGCATGACGTAATGGGGGGGTGTTATCTCTTTTGTCAAAAATCAGCTGTTTTTGATTGAACATTAAATGCCTCCAAATAGTATTTAATTCACTTCCCGAGCCCCTGGAAGCATGAAAATCACTTTAAACATGCTAATTTTAGCTCTAACACTGATGATCCACCTACAAATGTGAACTGACGTTCAAAAATAAAACATTTGAAAACGGACCATTTTCCACATTTCTGAAGCATGACGTAATGGGGGGGTGTTATCTCTTTTGTCGAAAATCAGCCGTTTTTGCTCGAACATTAAATGCCTCCAAATGGTATTTAATTAACTTCCCGGGGTGAAGAAACCCTTTTTGAGAACTCAGAGTGAGTAAATTGGCCATTTTCATGCACTTTTAACCATTCCATAAATCTTGTGTTTAGGGCCCCTGGAAGCATGAAAATCACTTTAAACATGCTAATTTTAGCTCTAACACTGATGATCCACCTACAAATGTGAACTGACGTTCAAAAATAAAACATTTGAAAACGGACCATTTTCCACATTTCTGAAGCATGACGTAATGGGGGGGTGTTATCTCTTTTGTCAAAAATCAGCTGTTTTTGCTTGAACATTAAATGCCTCCAAATAGTATTTAATTCACTTCCCGAGCCCCTGGAAGCATGAAAATCACTTTAAACATGCTAATTTTAGCTCTAACACTGATGATCCACCTACAAATGTGAACTGACGTTCAAAAATAAAACATTTGAAAACGGACCATTTTCCACATTTCTGAAGCATGACGTAATGGGGGGGTGTTATCTCTTTTGTCGAAAATCAGCCGTTTTTGCTCGAACATTAAATGCCTCCAAATGGTATTTAATTAACTTCCCGGGGTGAAGAAACCCTTTTTGAGAACTCAGAGTGAGTAAATTGGCCATTTTCATGCACTTTTAACCATTCCATAAATCTTGTGTTTAGGGCCCCTGGAAGCATGAAAATCACTTTAAACATGCTAATTTTAGCTCTAACACTGATGATCCACCTACAAATGTGAACTGACGTTCAAAAATAAAACATTTGAAAACGGACCATTTTCCACATTTCTGAAGCATGACGTAATGGGGGGGTGTTATCTCTTTTGTCAAAAATCAGCTGTTTTTGATTGAACATTAAATGCCTCCAAATAGTATTTAATTCACTTCCCGAGCCCCTGGAAGCATGAAAATCACTTTAAACATGCTAATTTTAGCTCTAACACTGATGATCCACCTACAAATGTGAACTGACGTTCAAAAATAAAACATTTGAAAACGGACCATTTTCCACATTTCTGAAGCATGACGTAATGGGGGGGTGTTATCTCTTTTGTCGAAAATCAGCCGTTTTTGCTCGAACATTAAATGCCTCCAAATGGTATTTAATTAACTTCCCGGGGTGAAGAAACCCTTTTTGAGAACTCAGAGTGAGTAAATTGGCCATTTTCATGCACTTTTAACCATTCCATAAATCTTGTGTTTACGGCCCCTGGAAGCATGAAAATCACTTTAAACATGCTAATTTTAGCTCTAACACTGATGATCCACCTACAAATGTGAACTGACGTTCAAAAATAAAACATTTGAAAACGGACCATTTTCCACATTTCTGAAGCATGACGTAATGGGGGGGTGTTATCTCTTTTGTCAAAAATCAGCTGTTTTTGCTTGAACATTAAATGCCTCCAAATAGTATTTAATTCACTTCCCGAGCCCCTGGAAGCATGAAAATCACTTTAAACATGCTAATTTTAGCTCTAACACTGATGATCCACCTACAAATGTGAACTGACGTTCAAAAATAAAACATTTGAAAACGGACCATTTTCCACATTTCTGAAGCATGACGTAATGGGGGGGTGTTATCTCTTTTGTCGAAAATCAGCCGTTTTTGCTCGAACATTAAATGCCTCCAAATGGTATTTAATTAACTTCCCGGGGTGAAGAAACCCTTTTTGAGAACTCAGAGTGAGTAAATTGGCCATTTTCATGCACTTTTAACCATTCCATAAATCTTGTGTTTAGGGCCCCTGGAAGCATGAAAATCACTTTAAACATGCTAATTTTAGCTCCAACACTGATGATCCACCTACAAATGTGAACTGACATTCAAAAATAAAACATTTTAAAACGGACCATTTTCCACATTTCTGAAGCATGACGTAATGGGGGGGTGTTATCTCTTTTGTCAAAAATCAGCTGTTTTTGATTGAACATTAAATGCCTCCAAATAGTATTTAATTAACTTCCCGAGCCCCTGGAAGCATGAACATCACTATAAACATGCTAATTTTAGCTCTAACACTGATGATCCACCTACAAATGTGAACAGACGTTCCAAAATAAAACATTTGAAAACGGACCATTTTCCACATTTCTGAAGCATGACTTAATGGGGGGGGTGTTATCTCTTTTGTCGAAATTCAGCCGTTTCTGCTCGAACATTAAATGCCTCCAAATGTTATTTAATTAACTTCCCGGGGTCAAGAAACCCTTTTTGAGAACTCAGAGTGAGTAAATTGGCCATTTTCATGCACTTTTAACCATTCCATAAATCTTGTGTTTAGGGCCCCTGGAAGCATGAAAATCACTTTAAACATGCTAATTTTAGCTCTAACACTGATGATCCACCTACAAATGTGAACTGACGTTCAAAAATAAAACATTTGAAAACGGACCATTTTCCACATTTCTGAAGCATGACGTAATGGGGGGGTGTTATCTCTTTTGTCAAAAATCAGCTGTTTTTCTTGAACATTAAATGCCTCCAAATAGTATTTAATTCACTTCCCGAGCCCCTGGAAGCATGAAAATCACTTTAAACATGCTAATTTTAGCTCTAACACTGATGATTCACCTACAAATGTGAACTGACGTTCAAAAATAAAACATTTGAAAACGGACCATTTTCCACATTTCTGAAGCATGACGTAATGGGGGGGTGTTATCTCTTTTGTCGAAAATCAGCCGTTTTTGCTCGAACATTAAATGCCTCCAAATGGTATTTAATTAACTTCCCGGGGTGAAGAAACCCTTTTTGAGAACTCACAGTGAGTAAATTGGCCATTTTCATGCACTTTTAACCATTCCATAAATCTTGTGTTTAGGGCCCCTGGAAGCATGAAAATCACTTTAAACATGCTAATTTTAGCTCTAACACTGATGATCCACCTACAAATGTGAACTGACGTTCAAAAATAAAACATTTGAAAACGGACCATTTTCCACATTTCTGAAGCATGACGTAATGGGGGGGTGTTATCTCTTTTGTCAAAAATCAGCTGTTTTTGCTTGAACATTAAATGCCTCCAAATAGTATTTAATTCACTTCCCGAGCCCCTGGAAGCATGAAAATCACTTTAAACATGCTAATTTTAGCTCTAACACTGATGATCCACCTACAAATATGAACTGACGTTCAAAAATAAAACATTTGAAAACGGACCATTTTCCACATTTCTGAAGCATGACGTAATGGGGGGGTGTTATCTCTTTTGTCGAAAATCAGCCGTTTTTGCTCGAACATTAAATGCCTCCAAATGGTATTTAATTAACTTCCCGGGGTGAAGAAACCCTTTTTGAGAACTCAGAGTGAGTAAATTGGCCATTTTCATGCACTTTTAACCATTCCATAAATCTTGTGTTTACGGCCCCTGGAAGCATGAAAATCACTTTAAACATGCTAATTTTAGCTCTAACACTGATGATCCACCTACAAATGTGAACTGACGTTCAAAAATAAAACATTTGAAAACGGACCATTTTCCACATTTCTGAAGCATGACGTAATGGGGGGGTGTTATCTCTTTTGTCAAAAATCAGCTGTTTTTGCTTGAACATTAAATGCCTCCAAATAGTATTTAATTCACTTCCCGAGCCCCTGGAAGCATGAAAATCACTTTAAACATGCTAATTTTAGCTCTAACACTGATGATCCACCTACAAATGTGAACTGACGTTCAAAAATAAAACATTTGAAAACGGACCATTTTCCACATTTCTGAAGCATGACGTAATGGGGGGGTGTTATCACTTTTGTCGAAAATCAGCCGTTTTTGCTCGAACATTAAATGCCTCCAAATGGTATTTAATTAACTTCCCGGGGTGAAGAAACCCTTTTTGAGAACTCAGAGTGAGTAAATTGGCCATTTTCATGCACTTTTAACCATTCCATAAATCTTGTGTTTAGGGCCCCTGGAAGCATGAAAATCACTTTAAACATGCTAATTTTAGCTCCAACACTGATGATCCACCTACAAATGTGAACTGACATTCAAAAATAAAACATTTTAAAACGGACCATTTTCCACATTTCTGAAGCATGACGTAATGGGGGGGTGTTATCTCTTTTGTCAAAAATCAGCTGTTTTTGATTGAACATTAAATGCCTCCAAATAGTATTTAATTAACTTCCCGAGCCCCTGGAAGCATGAACATCACTATAAACATGCTAATTTTAGCTCTAACACTGATGATCCACCTACAAATGTGAACAGACGTTCCAAAATAAAACATTTGAAAACGGACCATTTTCCACATTTCTGAAGCATGACTTAATGGGGGGGGTGTTATCTCTTTTGTCGAAATTCAGCCGTTTCTGCTCGAACATTAAATGCCTCCAAATGTTATTTAATTAACTTCCCGGGGTGAAGAAACCCTTTTTGAGAACTCAGAGTGAGTAAATTGGCCATTTTCATGCACTTTTAACCATTCCATAAATCTTGTGTTTAGGGCCCCTGGAAGCATGAAAATCACTTTAAACATGCTAATTTTAGCTCTAACACTGATGATCCACCTACAAATGTGAACTGACGTTCAAAAATAAAACATTTGAAAACGGACCATTTTCCACATTTCTGAAGCATGACGTAATGGGGGGGTGTTATCTCTTTTGTCAAAAATCAGCTGTTTTTCTTGAACATTAAATGCCTCCAAATAGTATTTAATTCACTTCCCGAGCCCCTGGAAGCATGAAAATCACTTTAAACATGCTAATTTTAGCTCTAACACTGATGATTCACCTACAAATGTGAACTGACGTTCAAAAATAAAACATTTGAAAACGGACCATTTTCCACATTTCTGAAGCATGACGTAATGGGGGGGTGTTATCTCTTTTGTCGAAAATCAGCCGTTTTTGCTCGAACATTAAATGCCTCCAAATGGTATTTAATTAACTTCCCGGGGTGAAGAAACCCTTTTTGAGAACTCACAGTGAGTAAATTGGCCATTTTCATGCACTTTTAACCATTCCATAAATCTTGTGTTTAGGGCCCCTGGAAGCATGAAAATCACTTTAAACATGCTAATTTTAGCTCTAACACTGATGATCCACCTACAAATGTGAACTGACGTTCAAAAATAAAACATTTGAAAACGGACCATTTTCCACATTTCTGAAGCATGACGTAATGGGGGGGTGTTATCTCTTTTGTCAAAAATCAGCTGTTTTTGCTTGAACATTAAATGCCTCCAAATAGTATTTAATTCACTTCCCGAGCCCCTGGAAGCATGAAAATCACTTTAAACATGCTAATTTTAGCTCTAACACTGATGATCCACCTACAAATGTGAACTGACGTTCAAAAATAAAACATTTGAAAACTGACCATTTTCCACATTTCTGAAGCATGACGTAATGGGGGGGTGTTATCTCTTTTGTCGAAAATCAGCCGTTTTTGCTCGAACATTAAATGCCTCCAAATGGTATTTAATTAACTTCCCGGGGTGAAGAAACCCTTTTTGAGAACTCAGAGTGAGTAAATTGGCCATTTTCATGCACTTTTAACCATTCCATAAATCTTGTGTTTAGGGCCCCTGGAAGCATGAAAATCACTTTAAACATGCTAATTTTAGCTCTAACACTGATGATCCACCTACAAATGTGAACTGACGTTCAAAAATAAAACATTTGAAAACGGACCATTTTCCACATTTCTGAAGCATGACGTAATGGGGGGGTGTTATCTCTTTTGTCAAAAATCAGCTGTTTTTGATTGAACATTAAATGCCTCCAAATAGTATTTAATTCACTTCCCGAGCCCCTGGAAGCATGAAAATCACTTTAAACATGCTAATTTTAGCTCTAACACTGATGATCCACCTACAAATGTGAACTGATGTTCAAAAATAAAACATTTGAAAACGGACCATTTTCCACATTTCTGAAGCATGACGTAATGGGGGGGGTGTTATCTCTTTTGTCAAAAATCAGCTGTTTTTGCTTGAACATTAAATGCCTCCAAATAGTATTTAATTCACTTCCGAGCCCCTGGAAGCATGAAAATCACTTTAAACATGCTAATTTTAGCTCTAACACTGATGATCCACCTACAAATGTGAACTGACGTTCAAAAATAAAACATTTGAAAACGGACCATTTTCCACATTTCTGAAGCATGACGTAATTGGGGGGTGTTATCTCTTTTGTCGAAAATCAGCCGTTTTTGCTCGAACATTAAATGCCTCCAAATGGTATTTAATTAACTTCCCGGGGTGAAGAAACCCTTTTTGAGAACTCAGAGTGAGTAAATTGGCCATTTTCATGCACTTTTAACCATTCCATAAATCTTGTGTTTAGGGCCCCTGGAAGCATGAAAATCACTTTAAACATGCTAATTTTAGCTCTAACACTGATGATCCACCTACAAATGTGAACTGACGTTCAAAAATAAAACATTTGAAAACGGACCATTTTCCATATTTCTGAAGCATGACGTTAAGGGGGGGTGTTATCTCTTTTGTCAAAAATCAGCTGTTTTTGCTTGAACATTAAATGCCTCCAAATAGTATTTAATTCACTTCCCGAGCCCCTGGAAGCATGAAAATCCCTTTAAACATGCTAAGTTTAGCTCTAACACTGATGATCCACCTACAAATGTGAACTGACGTTCAAAAATAAAACATTTGAAAACGGACCATTTTCCACATTTCTGAAGCATGACGTAATGGGGGGGTGTTATCTCTTTTGTCGAAAATCAGCAGTTTTTGCTCGAACATTAAATGCCTCCAAATGGTATTTAATTAACTTCCCGGGGTGAAGAAACCCTTTTTGAGAACTCAGAGTGAGTAAATTGGCCATTTTCATGCACTTTTAACCATTCCATAAATCTTGTGTTTAGGGCCCCTGGAAGCATGAAAATCACTTTAAACATGCTAATTTTAGCTCTAACACTGATGATCCACCTACAAATGTGAACTGACGTTCAAAAATAAAACATTTGAAAACGGACCATTTTCCACATTTCTGAAGCATGACGTAATGGGGGGGTGTTATCTCTTTTGTCAAAAATCAGCTGTTTTTGATTGAACATTAAATGCCTCCAAATAGTATTTAATTCACTTCCCGAGCCCCTGGAAGCATGAAAATCACTTTAAACATGCTAATTTTAGCTCTAACACTGATGATCCACCTACAAATGTGAACTGACGTTCAAAAATAAAACATTTGAAAACGGACCATTTTCCACATTTCTGAAGCATGACGTAATGGGGGGGTGTTATCTCTTTTGTCGAAAATCAGCCGTTTTTGCTCGAACATTAAATGCCTCCAAATGGTATTTAATTAACTTCCCGGGGTGAAGAAACCCTTTTTGAGAACTCAGAGTGAGTAAATTGGCCATTTTCATGCACTTTTAACCATTCCATAAATCTTGTGTTTAGGGCCCCTGGAAGCATGAAAATCACTTTAAACATGCTAATTTTAGCTCTAACACTGATGATCCACCTACAAATGTGAACTGACGTTCAAAAATAAAACATTTGAAAACGGACCATTTTCCACATTTCTGAAGC
Source organism: Lissotriton vulgaris (assembly GCF_964263255.1). Lineage (NCBI taxonomy): Eukaryota > Metazoa > Chordata > Amphibia > Caudata > Salamandridae > Lissotriton > Lissotriton vulgaris. The sequence continues at coordinate 42,774 of NW_028241489.1, read as the reverse complement.
ATGACGTAATGGGGGGGTGTTATCTCTTTTGTCAAAAATCAGCTGTTTTTGCTTGAACATTAAATGCCTCCAAATAGTATTTAATTCACTTCCCGAGCCCCTGGAAGCATGAAAATCACTTTAAACATGCTAATTTTAGCTCTAACACTGATGATCCACCTACAAATGTGAACTGATGTTCAAAAATAAAACATTTGAAAACGGACCATTTTCCACATTTCTGAAGCATGACGTAATGGGGGGGTGTTATCTCTTTTGTCAAAAATCAGCTGTTTTTGCTTGAACATTAAATGCCTCCAAATAGTATTTAATTCACTTCCGAGCCCCTGGAAGCATGAAAATCACTTTAAACATGCTAATTTTAGCTCTAACACTGATGATCCACCTACAAATGTGAACTGACGTTCAAAAATAAAACATTTGAAAACGGACCATTTTCCACATTTCTGAAGCATGACGTAATTGGGGGGTGTTATCTCTTTTGTCGAAAATCAGCCGTTTTTGCTCGAACATTAAATGCCTCCAAATGGTATTTAATTAACTTCCCGGGGTGAAGAAACCCTTTTTGAGAACTCAGAGTGAGTAAATTGGCCATTTTCATGCACTTTTAACCATTCCATAAATCTTGTGTTTAGGGCCCCTGGAAGCATGAAAATCACTTTAAACATGCTAATTTTAGCTCTAACACTGATGATCCACCTACAAATGTGAACTGACGTTCAAAAATAAAACATTTGAAAACGGACCATTTTCCATATTTCTGAAGCATGACGTTAAGGGGGGGTGTTATCTCTTTTGTCAAAAATCAGCTGTTTTTGCTTGAACATTAAATTCCTCCAAATAGTATTTAATTCACTTCCCGAGCCCCTGGAAGCGTGAAAATCCCTTTAAACATGCTAATTTTAGCTCTAACACTGATGATCCACCTACAAATGTGAACTGACGTTCAAAAATAAAACATTTGAAAACGGACCATTTTCCACATTTCTGAAGCATGACGTAATGGGGGGGTGTTATCTCTTTTGTCGAAAATCAGCAGTTTTTGCTCGAACATTAAATGCCTCCAAATGGTATTTAATTAACTTCCCGGGGTGAAGAAACCCTTTTTGAGAACTCAGAGTGAGTAAATTGGCCATTTTCATGCACTTTTAACCATTCCATAAATCTTGTGTTTAGGGCCCCTGGAAGCATGAAAATCACTTTAAACATGCTAATTTTAGCTCTAACACTGATGATCCACCTACAAATGTGAACTGACGTTCAAAAATAAAACATTTGAAAACGGACCATTTTCCACATTTCTGAAGCATGACGTAATGGGGGGGTGTTATCTCTTTTGTCAAAAATCAGCTGTTTTTGATTGAACATTAAATGCCTCCAAATAGTATTTAATTCACTTCCCGAGCCCCTGGAAGCATGAAAATCACTTTAAACATGCTAATTTTAGCTCTAACACTGATGATCCACCTACAAATGTGAACTGACGTTCAAAAATAAAACATTTGAAAACGGACCATTTTCCACATTTCTGAAGCATGACGTAATGGGGGGTGTTATCTCTTTTGTCGAAAATCAGCCGTTTTTGCTCGAACATTAAATGCCTCCAAATGGTATTTAATTAACTTCCCGGGGTGAAGAAACCCTTTTTGAGAACTCAGAGTGAGTAAATTGGCCATTTTCATGCACTTTTAACCATTCCATAAATCTTGTGTTTAGGGCCCCTGGAAGCATGAAAATCACTTTAAACATGCTAATTTTAGCTCTAACACTGATGATCCACCTACAAATGTGAACTGACGTTCAAAAATAAAACATTTGAAAACGGACCATTTTCCACATTTCTGAAGCATGACGTAATGGGGGGGTGTTATCTCTTTTGTCAAAAATCAGCTGTTTTTGCTTGAACATTAAATGCCTCCAAATAGTATTTAATTCACTTCCCGAGCCCCTGGAAGCATGAAAATCACTTTAAACATGCTAATTTTAGCTCTAACACTGATGATCCACCTACAAATGTGAACTGACGTTCAAAAATAAAACATTTGAAAACGGACCATTTTCCACATTTCTGAAGCATGACGTAATGGGGGGGTGTTATCTCTTTTGTCGAAAATCAGCCGTTTTTGCTCGAACATTAAATGCCTCCAAATGGTATTTAATTAACTTCCCGGGGTGAAGAAACCCTTTTTGAGAACTCAGAGTGAGTAAATTGGCCATTTTCATGCACTTTTAACCATTCCATAAATCTTGTGTTTAGGGCCCCTGGAAGCATGAAAATCACTTTAAACATGCTAATTTTAGCTCCAACACTGATGATCCACCTACAAATGTGAACTGACATTCAAAAATAAAACATTTTAAAACGGACCATTTTCCACATTTCTGAAGCATGACGTAATGGGGGGGTGTTATCTCTTTTGTCAAAAATCAGCTGTTTTTGATTGAACATTAAATGCCTCCAAATAGTATTTAATTCACTTCCCGAGCCCCTGGAAGCATGAAAATCACTTTAAACATGCTAATTTTAGCTCTAACACTGATGATCCACCTACAAATGTGAACTGATGTTCAAAAATAAAACATTTGAAAACGGACCATTTTCCACATTTCTGAAGCATGACGTAATGGGGGGGTGTTATCTCTTTTGTCGAAAATCAGCTGTTTTTGCTCGAACATTAAATGCCTCCAAATGGTATTTAATTAACTTCCCGGGGTGAAGAAACCCTTTTTGAGAACTCAGAGTGAGTAAATTGGCCATTTTCATGCACTTTTAACCATTCCATAAATCTTGTGTTTAGGGCCCCTGGAAGCATAAAAATCACTTTAAACATGCTAATTTTAGCTCTAACACTGATGATCCACCTACAAATGTGAACTGACGTTCAAAAATAAAACATTTGAAAATGGACCATTTTCCACATTTCTGAAGCATGACGTAATGGGGGGGTGTTATCTTTTTTGTCAAAAATCAGCTGTTTTTGCTTGAACATTAAATGCCTCCAAATAGTATTTAATTCACTTCCCGAGCCCCTGGAAGCATGAAAATCACTTTAAACATGCTAATTTTAGCTCTAACACTGATGATCCACCTACAAATGTGAACTGACGTTCAAAAATAAAACATTTGAAAACGGACCATTTTCCACATTTCTGAAGCATGACGTAATGGGGGGGTGTTATCTCTTTTGTCGAAAATCAGCCGTTTTTGCTCGAACATTAAATGCCTCCAAATGGTATTTAATTAACTTCCCGGGGTGAAGAAACCCTTTTTGAGAACTCAGAGTGAGTAAATTGGCCATTTTCATGCACTTTTAACCATTCCATAAATCTTGTGTTTAGGGCCCCTGGAAGCATAAAAATCACTTTAAACATGCTAATTTTAGCTCTAACACTGATGATCCACCTACAAATGTGAACTGACGTTCAAAAATAAAACATTTGAAAATGGACCATTTTCCACATTTCTGAAGCATGACGTAATGGGGGGGTGTTATCTTTTTTGTCAAAAATCAGCTGTTTTTGCTTGAACATTAAATGCCTCCAAATAGTATTTAATTCACTTCCCGAGCCCCTGGAAGCATGAAAATCACTTTAAACATGCTAATTTTAGCTCTAACACTGATGATCCACCTACAAATGTGAACTGACGTTCAAAAATAAAACATTTGAAAACGGACCATTTTCCACATTTCTGAAGCATGACGTAATGGGGGGGTGTTATCTCTTTTGTCGAAAATGAGCCGTTTTTGCTCGAACATTAAATGCCTCCAAATGGTCTTTAATTAACTTCCCGGGGTGAAGAAACCCTTTTTGAGAACTCAGAGTGAGTAAATTGGCCATTTTCATGCACTTTTAACCATTCCATAAATCTTGTGTTTAGGGCCCCTGGAAGCATGAAAATCACTTTAAACATGCTAATTTTAGCTCTAACACTGATGATCCACCTACAAATGTGAACTGACGTTCAAAAATAAAACATTTGAAAACGGACCATTTTCCACATTTCTGAAGCATGACGTAATGGGGGGGTGTTATCTCTTTTGTCAAAAATCAGCTGTTTTTGATTGAACATTAAATGCCTCCAAATAGTATTTAATTCACTTCCCGAGCCCCTGGAAGCATGAAAATCACTTTAAACATGCTAATTTTAGCTCTAACACTGATGATCCACCTACAAATGTGAACTGACGTTCAAAAATAAAACATTTGAAAACGGACCATTTTCCACATTTCTGAAGCATGACGTAATGGGGGGGTGTTATCTCTTTTGTCGAAAATCAGCCGTTTTTGCTCGAACATTAAATGCCTCCAAATGGTATTTAATTAACTTCCCGGGGTGAAGAAACCCTTTTTGAGAACTCAGAGTGAGTAAATTGGCCATTTTCATGCACTTTTAACCATTCCATAAATCTTGTGTTTAGGGCCCCTGGAAGCATGAAAATCACTTTAAACATGCTAATTTTAGCTCTAACACTGATGATCCACCTACAAATGTGAACTGACGTTCAAAAATAAAACATTTGAAAACGGACCATTTTCCACATTTCTGAAGCATGACGTAATGGGGGGGTGTTATCTCTTTTGTCAAAAATCAGCTGTTTTTGCTTGAACATTAAATGCCTCCAAATAGTATTTAATTCACTTCCCGAGCCCCTGGAAGCATGAAAATCACTTTAAACATGCTAATTTTAGCTCTAACACTGATGATCCACCTACAAATGTGAACTGACGTTCAAAAATAAAACATTTGAAAACGGACCATTTTCCACATTTCTGAAGCATGACGTAATGGGGGGGTGTTATCTCTTTTGTCGAAAATCAGCCGTTTTTGCTCGAACATTAAATGCCTCCAAATGGTATTTAATTAACTTCCCGGGGTGAAGAAACCCTTTTTGAGAACTCAGAGTGAGTAAATTGGCCATTTTCATGCACTTTTAACCATTCCATAAATCTTGTGTTTAGGGCCCCTGGAAGCATGAAAATCACTTTAAACATGCTAATTTTAGCTCCAACACTGATGATCCACCTACAAATGTGAACTGACATTCAAAAATAAAACATTTTAAAACGGACCATTTTCCACATTTCTGAAGCATGACGTAATGGGGGGGTGTTATCTCTTTTGTCAAAAATCAGCTGTTTTTGATTGAACATTAAATGCCTCCAAATAGTATTTAATTAACTTCCCGAGCCCCTGGAAGCATGAACATCACTATAAACATGCTAATTTTAGCTCTAACACTGATGATCCACCTACAAATGTGAACAGACGTTCCAAAATAAAACATTTGAAAACGGACCATTTTCCACATTTCTGAAGCATGACTTAATGGGGGGGGTGTTATCTCTTTTGTCGAAAATCAGCCGTTTCTGCTCGAACATTAAATGCCTCCAAATGGTATTTAATTAACTTCCCGGGATGAAGAAACCCTTTTTGAGAACTCAGAGTGAGTAAATTGGCTATTTTTATGCACTTTTAACCATTCCATAAATCTTGTGTTTAGGGCCCCTGGAAGCATGAAAATCACTTTAAACATGCTAATTTTAGCTCTAACACTGATGATCCACCTACAAATGTGAACTGACGTTCAAAAATAAAACATTTGAAAACGGACCATTTTCCACATTTCTGAAGCATGACGTAATGGGGGGGTGTTATCTCTTTTGTCAAAAATCAGCTGTTTTTCTTGAACATTAAATGCCTCCAAATAGTATTTAATTCACTTCCCGAGCCCCTGGAAGCATGAAAATCACTTTAAACATGCTAATTTTAGCTCTAACACTGATGATTCACCTACAAATGTGAACTGACGTTCAAAAATAAAACATTTGAAAATGGACCATTTTCCACATTTCTGAAGCATGACGTAATGGGGGGGTGTTATCTCTTTTGTCGAAAATCAGCCGTTTTTGCTCGAACATTAAATGCCTCCAAATGGTATTTAATTAACTTCCCGGGGTGAAGAAACCCTTTTTGAGAACTCACAGTGAGTAAATTGCCATTTTCATGCACTTTTAACCATTCCATAAATCTTGTGTTTAGGGCCCCTGGAAGCATGAAAATCACTTTAAACATGCTAATTTTAGCTCTAACACTGATGATCCACCTACAAATGTGAACTGACGTTCAAAAATAAAACATTTGAAAACGGACCATTTTCCACATTTCTGAAGCATGACGTAATGGGGGGGTGTTATCTCTTTTGTCAAAAATCAGCTGTTTTTGCTTGAACATTAAATGCCTCCAAATAGTATTTAATTCACTTCCCGAGCCCCTGGAAGCATGAAAATCACTTTAAACATGCTAATTTTAGCTCTAACACTGATGATCCACCTACAAATGTGAACTGACGTTCAAAAATAAAACATTTGAAAACTGACCATTTTCCACATTTCTGAAGCATGACGTAATGGGGGGGTGTTAATTCTTTTGTCGAAAATCAGCCGTTTTTGCTCGAACATTAAATGCCTCCAAATGGTATTTAATTAACTTCCCGGGGTGAAGAAACCCTTTTTGAGAACTCAGAGTGAGTAAATTGGCCATTTTCATGCACTTTTAACCATTCCATAAATCTTGTGTTTAGGGCCCCTGGAAGCATGAAAATCACTTTAAACATGCTAATTTTAGCTCTAACACTGATGATCCACCTACAAATGTGAACTGACGTTCAAAAATAAAACATTTGAAAACGGACCATTTTCCACATTTCTGAAGCATGACGTAATGGGGGGGTGTTATCTCTTTTGTCAAAAATCAGCTGTTTTTGATTGAACATTAAATGCCTCCAAATAGTATTTAATTCACTTCCCGAGCCCCTGGAAGCATGAAAATCACTTTAAACATGCTAATTTTAGCTCTAACACTGATGATCCACCTACAAATGTGAACTGATGTTCAAAAATAAAACATTTGAAAACTGACCATTTTCCACATTTCTGAAGCATGACGTAATGGGGGGGTGTTATCTCTTTGGTCAAAAATCAGCTGTTTTTGCTTGAACATTAAATGCCTCCAAATAGTATTTAATTCACTTCCGAGCCCCTGGAAGCATGAAAATCACTTTAAACATGCTAATTTTAGCTCCAACACTGATGATCCACCTACAAATGTGAACTGACATTCAAAAATAAAACATTTTAAAACGGACCATTTTCCACATTTCTGAAGCATGACGTAATGGGGGGGTGTTATCTCTTTTGTCAAAAATCAGCTGTTTTTGATTGAACATTAAATGCCTCCAAATAGTATTTAATTCACTTCCCGAGCCCCTGGAAGCATGAACATCACTATAAACATGCTAATTTTAGCTCTAACACTGATGATTCACCTACATATGTGAACTGACGTTCCAAAATAAAACATTTGAAAACGGACCATTTTCCACATTTCTGAAGCATGACGTAATGGGGGGGTGTTATCTCTTTTGTCGAAAATCAGCCGTTTTTGCTCGAACATTAAATGCCTCCAAATGGTATTTAATTAACTTCCCGGGGTGAAGAAACCCTTTTTGAGAACTCAGAGTGAGTAAATTGGCCATTTTCATGCACTTTTAACCATTCCATAAATCTTGTGTTTAGGGCCCCTGGAAGCATGAAAATCACTTTAAACATGCTAATTTTAGCTCTAACACTGATGATCCACTGACAAATGTGAACTGACATTAAAAAATAAAACATTTGAAAACGGACCATTTTCCACATTTCTGAAGCATGACGTAATGGGGGGGTGTTATCTCTTTTGTCAAAAATCAGCTGTTTTTGATTGAGCATTAAATGCCTCCAAATAGTATTTAATTCACTTCCCGAGCCACTGGAAGCATGAAAATCACTTTAAACATGCTAATTTTAGCTCTAACACTGATGATCCACCTACAAATGTGAACTGACGTTCAAAAATAAAACATTTGAAAACGGACCATTTTCCACATTTCTGAAGCATGACGTAATTGGGGGGTGTTATCTCTTTTGTCAAAAATCAGCTGTTTTTGATTGAACATTAAATGCCTCCAAATAGTATTTAATTCACTTCCCGAGCCCCTGGAAGCATGAAAATCACTTTAAACATGCTAATTTTAGCTCTAACACTGATGATCCACCTACAAATGTGAACTGACGTTCAAAAATAAAACATTTGAAAACGGATCATTTTCCACATTTCTGAAGCATGACGTAATGGGGGGTGTTATCTCTTTTGTCAAAATCAGCTGTTTTTGCTCGAACATTAAATGCCTCCAAATGGTATTTAATTAACTTCCCGGGGTGAAGAAACCCTTTTTGAGAACTCAGAGTGAGTAAATTGGCCATTTTCATGCACTTTTAACCATTCCATAAATCTTGTGTTTAGGGCCCCTGGAAGCATGAAAATCACTTTAAACATGCTAATTTTAGCTCTAACACTGATGATCCACCTACAAATGTGAACTGACGTTCAAAAATAAAACATTTGAAAACGGACCATTTTCCACATTTCTGAAGCATGACGTAATGGGGGGGTGTTATCTCTTTTGTCAAAAATCAGCTGTTTTTGATTGAACATTAAATGCCTCCAAATAGTATTTAATTCACTTCCCGAGCCCCTGGAAGCATGAAAATCACTTTAAACATGCTAATTTTAGCTCTAACACTGATGATCCACCTACAAATGTGAACTGATGTTCAAAAATAAAACATTTGAAAACGGACCATTTTCCACATTTCTGAAGCATGACGTAATGGGGGGGTGTTATCTCTTTTGTCAAAAATCAGCTGTTTTTGCTTGAACATTAAATGCCTCCAAATAGTATTTAATTCACTTCCGAGCCCCTGGAAGCATGAAAATCACTTTAAACATGCTAATTTTAGCTCTAACACTGATGATCCACCTACAAATGTGAACTGACGTTCAAAAATAAAACATTTGAAAACGGACCATTTTCCACATTTCTGAAGCATGACGTAATTGGGGGGTGTTATCTCTTTTATCGAAAATCAGCCGTTTTTGCTCGAACATTAAATGCCTCCAAATGGTATTTAATTAACTTCCCGGGGTGAAGAAACCCTTTTTGAGAACTCAGAGTGAGTAAATTGGCCATTTTCATGCACTTTTAACCATTCCATAAATCTTGTGTTTAGGGCCCCTGGAAGCATGAAAATCACTTTAAACATGCTAATTTTAGCTCTAACACTGATGATCCACCTACAAATGTGAACTGACGTTCAAAAATAAAACATTTGAAAACGGACCATTTTCCACATTTCTGAAGCATGACGTAATGGGGGGGTGTTATCTCTTTTGTCAAAAATCAGCTGTTTTTGATTGAACATTAAATGCCTCCAAATAGTATTTAATTCACTTCCCGAGCCCCTGGAAGCATGAAAATCACTTTAAACATGCTAATTTTAGCTCTAACACTGATGATCCACCTACAAATGTGAACTGACGTTCAAAAATAAAACATTTGAAAACGGACCATTTTCCACATTTCTGAAGCATGACGTAATGGGGGGGTGTTATCTCTTTTGTCGAAAATCAGCCGTTTTTGCTCGAACATTAAATGCCTCCAAATGGTATTTAATTAACTTCCCGGGGTGAAGAAACCCTTTTTGAGAACTCAGAGTGAGTAAATTGGCCATTTTCATGCACTTTTAACCATTCCATAAATCTTGTGTTTAGGGCCCCTGGAAGCATGAAAATCACTTTAAACATGCTAATTTTAGCTCTAACACTGATGATCCACCTACAAATGTGAACTGACGTTCAAAAATAAAACATTTGAAAACGGACCATTTTCCACATTTCTGAAGCATGACGTAATGGGGGGGTGTTATCTCTTTTGTCAAAAATCAGCTGTTTTTGCTTGAACATTAAATGCCTCCAAATAGTATTTAATTCACTTCCCGAGCCCCTGGAAGCATGAAAATCACTTTAAACATGCTAATTTTAGCTCTAACACTGATGATCCACCTACAAATGTGAACTGACGTTCAAAAATAAAACATTTGAAAACGGACCATTTTCCACATTTCTGAAGCATGACGTAATGGGGGGGTGTTATCTCTTTTGTCGAAAATCAGCCGTTTTTGCTCGAACATTAAATGCCTCCAAATGGTATTTAATTAACTTCCCGGGGTGAAGAAACCCTTTTTGAGAACTCAGAGTGAGTAAATTGGCCATTTTCATGCACTTTTAACCATTCCATAAATCTTGTGTTTAGGGCCCCTGGAAGCATGAAAATCACTTTAAACATGCTAATTTTAGCTCCAACACTGATGATCCACCTACAAATGTGAACTGACATTCAAAAATAAAACATTTTAAAACGGACCATTTTCCACATTTCTGAAGCATGACGTAATGGGGGGGTGTTATCTCTTTTGTCAAAAATCAGCTGTTTTTGATTGAACATTAAATGCCTCCAAATAGTATTTAATTAACTTCCCGAGCCCCTGGAAGCATGAAAATCACTTTAAACATGCTAATTTTAGCTCTAACACTGATGATCCACCTACAAATGTGAACTGACGTTCAAAAATAAAACATTTGAAAACGGACCATTTTCCACATTTCTGAAGCATGACGTAATGGGGGGGTGTTATCTCTTTTGTCGAAAATGAGCCGTTTTTGCTCGAACATTAAATGCCTCCAAATGGTCTTTAATTAACTTCCCGGGGTGAAGAAACCCTTTTTGAGAACTCAGAGTGAGTAAATTGGCCATTTTCATGCACTTTTAACCATTCCATAAATCTTGTGTTTAGGGCCCCTGGAAGCATGAAAATCACTTTAAACATGCTAATTTTAGCTCTAACACTGATGATCCACCTACAAATGTGAACTGACGTTCAAAAATAAAACATTTGAAAACGGACCATTTTCCACATTTCTGAAGCATGACGTAATGGGGGGGTGTTATCTCTTTTGTCAAAAATCAGCTGTTTTTGATTGAACATTAAATGCCTCCAAATAGTATTTAATTCACTTCCCGAGCCCCTGGAAGCATGAAAATCACTTTAAACATGCTAATTTTAGCTCTAACACTGATGATCCACCTACAAATGTGAACTGACGTTCAAAAATAAAACATTTGAAAACGGACCATTTTCCACATTTCTGAAGCATGACGTAATGGGGGGGTGTTATCTCTTTTGTCGAAAATCAGCCGTTTTTGCTCGAACATTAAATGCCTCCAAATGGTATTTAATTAACTTCCCGGGGTGAAGAAACCCTTTTTGAGAACTCAGAGTGAGTAAATTGGCCATTTTCATGCACTTTTAACCATTCCATAAATCTTGTGTTTAGGGCCCCTGGAAGCATGAAAATCACTTTAAACATGCTAATTTTAGCTCTAACACTGATGATCCACCTACAAATGTGAACTGACGTTCAAAAATAAAACATTTGAAAACGGACCATTTTCCACATTTCTGAAGCATGACGTAATGGGGGGGTGTTATCTCTTTTGTCAAAAATCAGCTGTTTTTGCTTGAACATTAAATGCCTCCAAATAGTATTTAATTCACTTCCCGAGCCCCTGGAAGCATGAAAATCACTTTAAACATGCTAATTTTAGCTCTAACACTGATGATCCACCTACAAATGTGAACTGACGTTCAAAAATAAAACATTTGAAAACGGACCATTTTCCACATTTCTGAAGCATGACGTAATGGGGGGGTGTTATCTCTTTTGTCGAAAATCAGCCGTTTTTGCTCGAACATTAAATGCCTCCAAATGGTATTTAATTAACTTCCCGGGGTGAAGAAACCCTTTTTGAGAACTCAGAGTGAGTAAATTGGCCATTTTCATGCACTTTTAACCATTCCATAAATCTTGTGTTTAGGGCCCCTGGAAGCATGAAAATCACTTTAAACATGCTAATTTTAGCTCCAACACTGATGATCCACCTACAAATGTGAACTGACATTCAAAAATAAAACATTTTAAAACGGACCATTTTCCACATTTCTGAAGCATGACGTAATGGGGGGGTGTTATCTCTTTTGTCAAAAATCAGCTGTTTTTGATTGAACATTAAATGCCTCCAAATAGTATTTAATTAACTTCCCAGCCCCTGGAAGCATGAACATCACTATAAACATGCTAATTTTAGCTCTAACACTGATGATCCACCTACAAATGTGAACAGACGTTCCAAAATAAAACATTTGAAAACGGACCATTTTCCACATTTCTGAAGCATGACTTAATGGGGGGGGTGTTATCTCTTTTGTCGAAAATCAGCCGTTTCTGCTCGAACATTAAATGCCTCCAAATGGTATTTAATTAACTTCCCGGGATGAAGAAACCCTTTTTGAGAACTCAGAGTGAGTAAATTGGCTATTTTTATGCACTTTTAACCATTCCATAAATCTTGTGTTTAGGGCCCCTGGAAGCATGAAAATCACTTTAAACATGCTAATTTTAGCTCTAACACTGATGATCCACCTACAAATGTGAACTGACGTTCAAAAATAAAACATTTGAAAACGGACCATTTTCCACATTTCTGAAGCATGACGTAATGGGGGGGTGTTATCTCTTTTGTCAAAAATCAGCTGTTTTTCTTGAACATTAAATGCCTCCAAATAGTATTTAATTCACTTCCCGAGCCCCTGGAAGCATGAAAATCACTTTAAACATGCTAATTTTAGCTCTAACACTGATGATTCACCTACAAATGTGAACTGACGTTCAAAAATAAAACATTTGAAAATGGACCATTTTCCACATTTCTGAAGCATGACGTAATGGGGGGGTGTTATCTCTTTTGTCGAAAATCAGCCGTTTTTGCTCGAACATTAAATGCCTCCAAATGGTATTTAATTAACTTCCCGGGGTGAAGAAACCCTTTTTGAGAACTCACAGTGAGTAAATTGCCATTTTCATGCACTTTTAACCATTCCATAAATCTTGTGTTTAGGGCCCCTGGAAGCATGAAAATCACTTTAAACATGCTAATTTTAGCTCTAACACTGATGATCCACCTACAAATGTGAACTGACGTTCAAAAATAAAACATTTGAAAACGGACCATTTTCCACATTTCTGAAGCATGACGTAATGGGGGGGTGTTATCTCTTTTGTCAAAAATCAGCTGTTTTTGCTTGAACATTAAATGCCTCCAAATAGTATTTAATTCACTTCCCGAGCCCCTGGAAGCATGAAAATCACTTTAAACATGCTAATTTTAGCTCTAACACTGATGATCCACCTACAAATGTGAACTGACGTTCAAAAATAAAACATTTGAAAACTGACCATTTTCCACATTTCTGAAGCATGACGTAATGGGGGGGTGTTAATTCTTTTGTCGAAAATCAGCCGTTTTTGCTCGAACATTAAATGCCTCCAAATGGTATTTAATTAACTTCCCGGGGTGAAGAAACCCTTTTTGAGAACTCAGAGTGAGTAAATTGGCCATTTTCATGCACTTTTAACCATTCCATAAATCTTGTGTTTAGGGCCCCTGGAAGCATGAAAATCACTTTAAACATGCTAATTTTAGCTCTAACACTGATGATCCACCTACAAATGTGAACTGACGTTCAAAAATAAAACATTTGAAAACGGACCATTTTCCACATTTCTGAAGCATGACGTAATGGGGGGGTGTTATCTCTTTTGTCAAAAATCAGCTGTTTTTGATTGAACATTAAATGCCTCCAAATAGTATTTAATTCACTTCCCGAGCCCCTGGAAGCATGAAAATCACTTTAAACATGCTAATTTTAGCTCTAACACTGATGATCCACCTACAAATGTGAACTGATGTTCAAAAATAAAACATTTGAAAACTGACCATTTTCCACATTTCTGAAGCATGACGTAATGGGGGGGTGTTATCTCTTTTGTCAAAAATCAGCTGTTTTTGCTTGAACATTAAATGCCTCCAAATAGTATTTAATTCACTTCCGAGCCCCTGGAAGCATGAAAATCACTTTAAACATGCTAATTTTAGCTCCAACACTGATGATCCACCTACAAATGTGAACTGACATTCAAAAATAAAACATTTTAAAACGGACCATTTTCCACATTTCTGAAGCATGACGTAATGGGGGGGTGTTATCTCTTTTGTCAAAAATCAGCTGTTTTTGATTGAACATTAAATGCCTCCAAATAGTATTTAATTCACTTCCCGAGCCCCTGGAAGCATGAACATCACTATAAACATGCTAATTTTAGCTCTAACACTGATGATTCACCTACATATGTGAACTGACGTTCCAAAATAAAACATTTGAAAACGGACCATTTTCCACATTTCTGAAGCATGACGTAATGGGGGGGTGTTATCTCTTTTGTCGAAAATCAGCCGTTTTTGCTCGAACATTAAATGCCTCCAAATGGTATTTAATTAACTTCCCGGGGTGAAGAAACCCTTTTTGAGAACTCAGAGTGAGTAAATTGGCCATTTTCATGCACTTTTAACCATTCCATAAATCTTGTGTTTAGGGCCCCTGGAAGCATGAAAATCACTTTAAACATGCTAATTTTAGCTCTAACACTGATGATCCACTGACAAATGTGAACTGACATTAAAAAATAAAACATTTGAAAACGGACCATTTTCCACATTTCTGAAGCATGACGTAATGGGGGGGTGTTATCTCTTTTGTCAAAAATCAGCTGTTTTTGATTGAGCATTAAATGCCTCCAAATAGTATTTAATTCACTTCCCGAGCCACTGGAAGCATGAAAATCACTTTAAACATGCTAATTTTAGCTCTAACACTGATGATCCACCTACAAATGTGAACTGACGTTCAAAAATAAAACATTTGAAAACGGACCATTTTCCACATTTCTGAAGCATGACGTAATTGGGGGGTGTTATCTCTTTTGTCAAAAATCAGCTGTTTTTGATTGAACATTAAATGCCTCCAAATAGTATTTAATTCACTTCCCGAGCCCCTGGAAGCATGAAAATCACTTTAAACATGCTAATTTTAGCTCTAACACTGATGATCCACCTACAAATGTGAACTGACGTTCAAAAATAAAACATTTGAAAACGGATCATTTTCCACATTTCTGAAGCATGACGTAATGGGGGGTGTTATCTCTTTTGTCAAAATCAGCTGTTTTTGCTCGAACATTAAATGCCTCCAAATGGTATTTAATTAACTTCCCGGGGTGAAGAAACCCTTTTTGAGAACTCAGAGTGAGTAAATTGGCCATTTTCATGCACTTTTAACCATTCCATAAATCTTGTGTTTAGGGCCCCTGGAAGCATGAAAATCACTTTAAACATGCTAATTTTAGCTCTAACACTGATGATCCACCTACAAATGTGAACTGACGTTCAAAAATAAAACATTTGAAAACGGACCATTTTCCACATTTCTGAAGCATGACGTAATGGGGGGGTGTTATCTCTTTTGTCAAAAATCAGCTGTTTTTGATTGAACATTAAATGCCTCCAAATAGTATTTAATTCACTTCCCGAGCCCCTGGAAGCATGAAAATCACTTTAAACATGCTAATTTTAGCTCTAACACTGATGATCCACCTACAAATGTGAACTGATGTTCAAAAATAAAACATTTGAAAACGGACCATTTTCCACATTTCTGAAGCATGACGTAATGGGGGGGTGTTATCTCTTTTGTCAAAAATCAGCTGTTTTTGCTTGAACATTAAATGCCTCCAAATAGTATTTAATTCACTTCCGAGCCCCTGGAAGCATGAAAATCACTTTAAACATGCTAATTTTAGCTCTAACACTGATGATCCACCTACAAATGTGAACTGACGTTCAAAAATAAAACATTTGAAAACGGACCATTTTCCACATTTCTGAAGCATGACGTAATTGGGGGGTGTTATCTCTTTTATCGAAAATCAGCCGTTTTTGCTCGAACATTAAATGCCTCCAAATGGTATTTAATTAACTTCCCGGGGTGAAGAAACCCTTTTTGAGAACTCAGAGTGAGTAAATTGGCCATTTTCATGCACTTTTAACCATTCCATAAATCTTGTGTTTAGGGCCCCTGGAAGCATGAAAATCACTTTAAACATGCTAATTTTAGCTCTAACACTGATGATCCACCTACAAATGTGAACTGACGTTCAAAAATAAAACATTTGAAAACGGACCATTTTCCACATTTCTGAAGCATGACGTAATGGGGGGGTGTTATCTCTTTTGTCAAAAATCAGCTGTTTTTGATTGAACATTAAATGCCTCCAAATAGTATTTAATTCACTTCCCGAGCCCCTGGAAGCATGAAAATCACTTTAAACATGCTAATTTTAGCTCTAACACTGATGATCCACCTACAAATGTGAACTGACGTTCAAAAATAAAACATTTGAAAACGGACCATTTTCCACATTTCTGAAGCATGACGTAATGGGGGGGTGTTATCTCTTTTGTCGAAAATCAGCCGTTTTTGCTCGAACATTAAATGCCTCCAAATGGTATTTAATTAACTTCCCGGGGTGAAGAAACCCTTTTTGAGAACTCAGAGTGAGTAAATTGGCCATTTTCATGCACTTTTAACCATTCCATAAATCTTGTGTTTAGGGCCCCTGGAAGCATGAAAATCACTTTAAACATGCTAATTTTAGCTCTAACACTGATGATCCACCTACAAATGTGAACTGACGTTCAAAAATAAAACATTTGAAAACGGACCATTTTCCACATTTCTGAAGCATGACGTAATGGGGGGGTGTTATCTCTTTTGTCAAAAATCAGCTGTTTTTGCTTGAACATTAAATGCCTCCAAATAGTATTTAATTCACTTCCCGAGCCCCTGGAAGCATGAAAATCACTTTAAACATGCTAATTTTAGCTCTAACACTGATGATCCACCTACAAATGTGAACTGACGTTCAAAAATAAAACATTTGAAAACGGACCATTTTCCACATTTCTGAAGCATGACGTAATGGGGGGGTGTTATCTCTTTTGTCGAAAATCAGCCGTTTTTGCTCGAACATTAAATGCCTCCAAATGGTATTTAATTAACTTCCCGGGGTGAAGAAACCCTTTTTGAGAACTCAGAGTGAGTAAATTGGCCATTTTCATGCACTTTTAACCATTCCATAAATCTTGTGTTTAGGGCCCCTGGAAGCATGAAAATCACTTTAAACATGCTAATTTTAGCTCCAACACTGATGATCCACCTACAAATGTGAACTGACATTCAAAAATAAAACATTTTAAAACGGACCATTTTCCACATTTCTGAAGCATGACGTAATGGGGGGGTGTTATCTCTTTTGTCAAAAATCAGCTGTTTTTGATTGAACATTAAATGCCTCCAAATAGTATTTAATTAACTTCCCGAGCCCCTGGAAGCATGAACATCACTATAAACATGCTAATTTTAGCTCTAACACTGATGATCCACCTACAAATGTGAACAGACGTTCCAAAATAAAACATTTGAAAACGGACCATTTTCCACATTTCTGAAGCATGACTTAATGGGGGGGGTGTTATCTCTTTTGTCGAAAATCAGCCGTTTCTGCTCGAACATTAAATGCCTCCAAATGGTATTTAATTAACTTCCCGGGATGAAGAAACCCTTTTTGAGAACTCAGAGTGAGTAAATTGGCTATTTTTATGCACTTTTAACCATTCCATAAATCTTGTGTTTAGGGCCCCTGGAAGCATGAAAATCACTTTAAACATGCTAATTTTAGCTCTAACACTGATGATCCACCTACAAATGTGAACTGACGTTCAAAAATAAAACATTTGAAAACGGACCATTTTCCACATTTCTGAAGCATGACGTAATGGGGGGGTGTTATCTCTTTTGTCAAAAATCAGCTGTTTTTCTTGAACATTAAATGCCTCCAAATAGTATTTAATTCACTTCCCGAGCCCCTGGAAGCATGAAAATCACTTTAAACATGCTAATTTTAGCTCTAACACTGATGATTCACCTACAAATGTGAACTGACGTTCAAAAATAAAACATTTGAAAATGGACCATTTTCCACATTTCTGAAGCATGACGTAATGGGGGGGTGTTATCTCTTTTGTCGAAAATCAGCCGTTTTTGCTCGAACATTAAATGCCTCCAAATGGTATTTAATTAACTTCCCGGGGTGAAGAAACCCTTTTTGAGAACTCACAGTGAGTAAATTGCCATTTTCATGCACTTTTAACCATTCCATAAATCTTGTGTTTAGGGCCCCTGGAAGCATGAAAATCACTTTAAACATGCTAATTTTAGCTCTAACACTGATGATCCACCTACAAATGTGAACTGACGTTCAAAAATAAAACATTTGAAAACGGACCATTTTCCACATTTCTGAAGCATGACGTAATGGGGGGGTGTTATCTCTTTTGTCAAAAATCAGCTGTTTTTGCTTGAACATTAAATGCCTCCAAATAGTATTTAATTCACTTCCCGAGCCCCTGGAAGCATGAAAATCACTTTAAACATGCTAATTTTAGCTCTAACACTGATGATCCACCTACAAATGTGAACTGACGTTCAAAAATAAAACATTTGAAAACTGACCATTTTCCACATTTCTGAAGCATGACGTAATGGGGGGGTGTTAATTCTTTTGTCGAAAATCAGCCGTTTTTGCTCGAACATTAAATGCCTCCAAATGGTATTTAATTAACTTCCCGGGGTGAAGAAACCCTTTTTGAGAACTCAGAGTGAGTAAATTGGCCATTTTCATGCACTTTTAACCATTCCATAAATCTTGTGTTTAGGGCCCCTGGAAGCATGAAAATCACTTTAAACATGCTAATTTTAGCTCTAACACTGATGATCCACCTACAAATGTGAACTGACGTTCAAAAATAAAACATTTGAAAACGGACCATTTTCCACATTTCTGAAGCATGACGTAATGGGGGGGTGTTATCTCTTTTGTCAAAAATCAGCTGTTTTTGATTGAACATTAAATGCCTCCAAATAGTATTTAATTCACTTCCCGAGCCCCTGGAAGCATGAAAATCACTTTAAACATGCTAATTTTAGCTCTAACACTGATGATCCACCTACAAATGTGAACTGATGTTCAAAAATAAAACATTTGAAAACTGACCATTTTCCACATTTCTGAAGCATGACGTAATGGGGGGGTGTTATCTCTTTTGTCAAAAATCAGCTGTTTTTGCTTGAACATTAAATGCCTCCAAATAGTATTTAATTCACTTCCGAGCCCCTGGAAGCATGAAAATCACTTTAAACATGCTAATTTTAGCTCTAACACTGATGATCCACCTACAAATGTGAACTGACGTTCTAAAATAAAACATTTGAAAACGGACCATTTTCCACATTTCTGAAGCATGACGTAATTGGGGGGTGTTATCTCTTTTGTCAAAAATCAGCTGTTTTTGATTGAACATTAAATGCCTCCAAATAGTATTTAATTCACTTCCCGAGCCCCTGGAAGCATGAAAATCACTTTAAACATGCTAATTTTAGCTCTAACACTGATGATCCACCTACAAATGTGAACTGACGTTCAAAAATAAAACATTTGAAAACGGATCATTTTCCACATTTCTGAAGCATGACGTAATGGGGGGTGTTATCTCTTTTGTCGAAAATCAGCTGTTTTTGCTCGAACATTAAATGCCTCCAAATGGTATTTAATTAACTTCCCGGGGTGAAGAAACCCTTTTTGAGAACTCAGAGTGAGTAAATTGGCCATTTTCATGCACTTTTAACCATTCCATAAATCTTGTGTTTAGGGCCCCTGGAAGCATGAAAATCACTTTAAACATGCTAATTTTAGCTCTAACACTGATGATCCACCTACAAATGTGAACTGACGTTCAAAAATAAAACATTTGAAAACGGACCATTTTCCACATTTCTGAAGCATGACGTAATGGGGGGGTGTTATCTCTTTTGTCAAAAATCAGCTGTTTTTGATTGAACATTAAATGCCTCCAAATAGTATTTAATTCACTTCCCGAGCCCCTGGAAGCATGAAAATCACTTTAAACATGCTAATTTTAGCTCTAACACTGATGATCCACCTACAAATGTGAACTGATGTTCAAAAATAAAACATTTGAAAACGGACCATTTTCCACATTTCTGAAGCATGACGTAATGGGGGGGTGTTATCTCTTTTGTCAAAAATCAGCTGTTTTTGCTTGAACATTAAATGCCTCCAAATAGTATTTAATTCACTTCCGAGCCCCTGGAAGCATGAAAATCACTTTAAACATGCTAATTTTAGCTCTAACACTGATGATCCACCTACAAATGTGAACTGACGTTCAAAAATAAAACATTTGAAAACGGACCATTTTCCACATTTCTGAAGCATGACGTAATTGGGGGGTGTTATCTCTTTTATCGAAAATCAGCCGTTTTTGCTCGAACATTAAATGCCTCCAAATGGTATTTAATTAACTTCCCGGGGTGAAGAAACCCTTTTTGAGAACTCAGAGTGAGTAAATTGGCCATTTTCATGCACTTTTAACCATTCCATAAATCTTGTGTTTAGGGCCCCTGGAAGCATGAAAATCACTTTAAACATGCTAATTTTAGCTCTAACACTGATGATCCACCTACAAATGTGAACTGACGTTCAAAAATAAAACATTTGAAAACGGACCATTTTCCATATTTCTGAAGCATGACGTTAAGGGGGGGTGTTATCTCTTTTGTCAAAAATCAGCTGTTTTTGCTTGAACATTAAATGCCTCCAAATAGTATTTAATTCACTTCCCGAGCCCCTGGAAGCATGAAAATCCCTTTAAACATGCTAATTTTAGCTCTAACACTGATGATCCACCTACAAATGTGAACTGACGTTCAAAAATAAAACATTTGAAAACGGACCATTTTCCACATTTCTGAAGCATGACGTAATGGGGGGGTGTTATCTCTTTTGTCGAAAATCAGCAGTTTTTGCTCGAACATTAAATGCGTCCAAATGGTATTTAATTAACTTCCCGGGGTGAAGAAACCCTTTTTGAGAACTCAGAGTGAGTAAATTGGCCATTTTCATGCACTTTTAACCATTCCATAAATCTTGTGTTTAGGGCCCCTGGAAGCATGAAAATCACTTTAAACATGCTAATTTTAGCTCTAACACTGATGATCCACCTACAAATGTGAACTGACGTTCAAAAATAAAACATTTGAAAACGGACCATTTTCCACATTTCTGAAGCATGACGTAATGGGGGGCTGTTATCTCTTTTGTCAAAAATCAGCTGTTTTTGATTGAACATTAAATGCCTCCAAATAGTATTTAATTCACTTCCCGAGCCCCTGGAAGCATGAAAATCACTTTAAACATGCTAATTTTAGCTCTAACACTGATGATCCACCTACAAATGTGAACTGACGTTCAAAAATAAAACATTTGAAAACGGATCATTTTCCACATTTCTGAAGCATGACGTAATGGGGGGTGTTATCTCTTTTGTCGAAAATCAGCTGTTTTTGCTCGAACATTAAATGCCTCCAAATGGTATTTAATTAACTTCCCGGGGTGAAGAAACCCTTTTTGAGAACTCAGAGTGAGTAAATTGGCCATTTTCATGCACTTTTAACCATTCCATAAATCTTGTGTTTAGGGCCCCTGGAAGCATGAAAATCACTTTAAACATGCTAATTTTAGCTCTAACACTGATGATCCACCTACAAATGTGAACTGACGTTCAAAAATAAAACATTTGAAAAAGGACCATTTTCCACATTTCTGAAGCATGACGTAATGGGGGGGGGGTGTTATCTCTTTTGTCAAAAATCAGCTGTTTTTGATTGAACATTAAATGCCTCCAAATAGTATTTAATTCACTTCCCGAGCCCCTGGAAGCATGAAAATCACTTTAAAC
Source organism: Lissotriton vulgaris (assembly GCF_964263255.1). Classification (NCBI taxonomy): domain Eukaryota; kingdom Metazoa; phylum Chordata; class Amphibia; order Caudata; family Salamandridae; genus Lissotriton; species Lissotriton vulgaris. The sequence continues at coordinate 21,004 of NW_028241489.1, read as the reverse complement.
ATGCTAATTTTAGCTCTAACACTGATGATCCACCTACAAATGTGAACTGATGTTCAAAAATAAAACATTTGAAAACGGACCATTTTCCACATTTCTGAAGCATGACGTAATGGGGGGTGTTATCTCTTTTGTCGAAAATCAGCCGTTTTTGCTCGAACATTAAATGCCTCCAAATGGTCTTTAATTAACTTCCCGGGGTGAAGAAACCCTTTTTGAGAACTCAGAGTGAGTAAATTGGCCATTTTCATGCACTTTTAACCATTCCATAAATCTTGTGTTTAGGGCCCCTGGAAGCATGAAAATCACTTTAAATATGCTAATTTTAGCTCTAACACTGATGATCCACCTACAAATGTGAACTGACGTTCAAAAATAAAACATTTGAAAACGGACCATTTTCCACATTTCTGAAGCATGACGTAATGGGGGGGTGTTATCTCTTTTGTCAAAAATCAGCTGTTTTTGCTTGAACATTAAATGCCTCCAAATAGTATTTAATTCACTTCCCGAGCCCCTGGAAGCATGAAAATCACTTTAAACATGCTAATTTTAGCTCTAACACTGATGATCCACCTACAAATGTGAACTGACGTTCAAAAATAAAACATTTGAAAACGGACCATTTTCCACATTTCTGAAGCATGACGTAATGGGGGGGTGTTATCTCTTTTGTCGAAAATCAGCAGTTTTTGCTCGAACATTAAATGCCTCCAAATGGTATTTAATTAACTTCCCGGGGTGAAGAAACCCTTTTTGAGAACTCAGAGTGAGTAAATTGGCCATTTTCATGCACTTTTAACCATTCCATAAATCTTGTGTTTAGGGCCCCTGGAAGCATGAAAATCACTTTAAACATGCTAATTTTAGCTCTAACACTGATGATCCACCTACAAATGTGAACTGACGTTCAAAAATAAAACATTTGAAAACGGACCATTTTCTACATTTCTGAAGCATGACGTAATGGGGGGGTGTTATCTCTTTTGTCGAAAATCAGCCGTTTTTGCTCGAACATTAAATGCCTCCAAATGGTATTTAATTAACTTCCCGGGGTGAAGAAACCCTTTTTGAGAACTCAGAGTGAGTAAATTGGCCATTTTCATGCACTTTTAACCATTCCATAAATCTTGTGTTTAGGGCCCCTGGAAGCATGAAAATCACTTTAAACATGCTAATTTTAGCTCTAACACTGATGATCCACCTACAAATGTGAACTGACGTTCAAAAATAAAACATTTGAAAACGGACCATTTTCCACATTTCTGAAGCATGACGTAATGGGGGGGTGTTATCTCTTTTGTCAAAAATCAGCTGTTTTTGCTTGAACATTAAATGCCTCCAAATAGTATTTAATTAACTTCCCGAGCCCCTGGAAGCATGAAAATCACTTTAAACATGCTAATTTTAGCTCTAACACTGATGATCCACCTACAAATGTGAACTGACGTTCAAAAATAAAACATTTGAAAACGGACCATTTTCCACATTTCTGAAGCATGACGTAATGGGGGGGTGTTATCTCTTTTGTCGAAAATCAGCCGTTTTTGCTCGAACATTAAATGCCTCCAAATGGTATTTAATTAACTTCCCGGGGTGAAGAAACCCTTTTTGAGAACTCAGAGTGAGTAAATTGGCCATTTTCATGCACTTTTAACCATTCCATAAATCTTGTGTTTAGGGCCCCTGGAAGCATGAAAATCACTTTCAACATGCTCATTTTAGCTCCAACACTGATGATCCACCTACAAATGTGAACTGACATTCAAAAATAAAACATTTTAAAACGGACCATTTTCCACATTTCTGAAGCATGACGTAATGGGGGGGTGTTATCTCTTTTGTCAAAAATCAGCTGTTTTTGATTGAACATTAAATGCCTCCAAATAGTATTTAATTAACTTCCCGAGACCCTGGAAGCATGAACATCACTATAAACATGCTAATTTTAGCTCTAACACTGATGATCCACCTACAAATGTGAACAGACGTTCCAAAATAAAACATTTGAAAACTGACCATTTTCCACATTTCTGAAGCATGACTTAATGGGGGGGGTGTTATCTCTTTTGTCGAAAATCAGCCGTTTCTGCTCGAACATTAAATGCCTCCAAATGGTATTTAATTAACTTCCCGGGGTGAAGAAACCCTTTTTGAGAACTCAGAGTGAGTAAATTGGCCATTTTCATGCACTTTTAACCATTCCATAAATCTTGTGTTTAGGGCCCCTGGAAGCATGAAAATCACTTTAAACATGCTAATTTTAGCTCTAACACTGATGATCCACCTACAAATGTGAACTGACGTTCAAAAATAAAACATTTGAAAACGGACCATTTTCCACATTTCTGAAGCATGACGTAATGGGGGGGTGTTATCTCTTTTGTCAAAAATCAGCTGTTTTTCTTGAACATTAAATGCCTCCAATTAGTATTTAATTCACTTCCCGAGCCCCTGGAAGCATGAAAATCACTTTAAACATGCTAATTTTAGCTCTAACACTGATGATTCACCTACAAATGTGAACTGACGTTCAAAAATAAAACATTTGAAAACGGACCATTTTCCACATTTCTGAAGCATGACGTAATGGGGGGGTGTTATCTCTTTTGTCGAAAATCAGCCGTTTTTGCTCGAACATTAAATGCCTCCAAATGGTATTTAATTAACTTCCCGGGGTGAAGAAACCCTTTTTGAGAACTCACAGTGAGTAAATTGGCCATTTTCATGCACTTTTAACCATTCCATAAATCTTGTGTTTAGGGCCCCTGGAAGCATGAAAATCACTTTAAACATGCTAATTTTAGCTCTAACACTGATGATCCACCTACAAATGTGAACTGACGTTCAAAAATAAAACATTTGAAAACGGACCATTTTCCACATTTCTGAAGCATGACGTAATGGGGGGGTGTTATCTCTTTTGTCAAAAATCAGCTGTTTTTGCTTGAACATTAAATGCCTCCAAATGGTATTTAATTAACTTCCCGGGATGAAGAAACCCTTTTTGAGAACTCAGAGTGAGTAAATTGGCTATTTTTATGCACTTTTAACCATTCCATAAATCTTGTGTTTAGGGCCCCTGGAAGCATGAAAATCACTTTAAACATGCTAATTTTAGCTCTAACACTGATGATCCACCTACAAATGTGAACTGACGTTCAAAAATAAAACATTTGAAAACGGACCATTTTCCACATTTCTGAAGCATGACGTAATGGGGGGGTGTTATCTCTTTTGTCAAAAATCAGCTGTTTTTCTTGAACATTAAATGCCTCCAAATAGTATTTAATTCACTTCCCGAGCCCCTGGAAGCATGAAAATCACTTTAAACATGCTAATTTTAGCTCTAACACTGATGATTCACCTACAAATGTGAACTGACGTTCAAAAATAAAACATTTGAAAATGGACCATTTTCCACATTTCTGAAGCATGACGTAATGGGGGGGTGTTATCTCTTTTGTCGAAAATCAGCCGTTTTTGCTCGAACATTAAATGCCTCCAAATGGTATTTAATTAACTTCCCGGGGTGAAGAAACCCTTTTTGAGAACTCACAGTGAGTAAATTGCCATTTTCATGCACTTTTAACCATTCCATAAATCTTGTGTTTAGGGCCCCTGGAAGCATGAAAATCACTTTAAACATGCTAATTTTAGCTCTAACACTGATGATCCACCTACAAATGTGAACTGACGTTCAAAAATAAAACATTTGAAAACGGACCATTTTCCACATTTCTGAAGCATGACGTAATGGGGGGGTGTTATCTCTTTTGTCAAAAATCAGCTGTTTTTGCTTGAACATTAAATGCCTCCAAATAGTATTTAATTCACTTCCCGAGCCCCTGGAAGCATGAAAATCACTTTAAACATGCTAATTTTAGCTCTAACACTGATGATCCACCTACAAATGTGAACTGACGTTCAAAAATAAAACATTTGAAAACTGACCATTTTCCACATTTCTGAAGCATGACGTAATGGGGGGGTGTTAATTCTTTTGTCGAAAATCAGCCGTTTTTGCTCGAACATTAAATGCCTCCAAATGGTATTTAATTAACTTCCCGGGGTGAAGAAACCCTTTTTGAGAACTCAGAGTGAGTAAATTGGCCATTTTCATGCACTTTTAACCATTCCATAAATCTTGTGTTTAGGGCCCCTGGAAGCATGAAAATCACTTTAAACATGCTAATTTTAGCTCTAACACTGATGATCCACCTACAAATGTGAACTGACGTTCAAAAATAAAACATTTGAAAACGGACCATTTTCCACATTTCTGAAGCATGACGTAATGGGGGGGTGTTATCTCTTTTGTCAAAAATCAGCTGTTTTTGATTGAACATTAAATGCCTCCAAATAGTATTTAATTCACTTCCCGAGCCCCTGGAAGCATGAAAATCACTTTAAACATGCTAATTTTAGCTCTAACACTGATGATCCACCTACAAATGTGAACTGATGTTCAAAAATAAAACATTTGAAAACTGACCATTTTCCACATTTCTGAAGCATGACGTAATGGGGGGGTGTTATCTCTTTTGTCAAAAATCAGCTGTTTTTGCTTGAACATTAAATGCCTCCAAATAGTATTTAATTCACTTCCGAGCCCCTGGAAGCATGAAAATCACTTTAAACATGCTAATTTTAGCTCTAACACTGATGATCCACCTACAAATGTGAACTGACGTTCAAAAATAAAACATTTGAAAACGGACCATTTTCCACATTTCTGAAGCATGACGTAATTGGGGGGTGTTATCTCTTTTGTCAAAAATCAGCTGTTTTTGATTGAACATTAAATGCCTCCAAATAGTATTTAATTCACTTCCCGAGCCCCTGGAAGCATGAAAATCACTTTAAACATGCTAATTTTAGCTCTAACACTGATGATCCACCTACAAATGTGAACTGACGTTCAAAAATAAAACATTTGAAAACGGATCATTTTCCACATTTCTGAAGCATGACGTAATGGGGGGTGTTATCTCTTTTGTCGAAAATCAGCTGTTTTTGCTCGAACATTAAATGCCTCCAAATGGTATTTAATTAACTTCCCGGGGTGAAGAAACCCTTTTTGAGAACTCAGAGTGAGTAAATTGGCCATTTTCATGCACTTTTAACCATTCCATAAATCTTGTGTTTAGGGCCCCTGGAAGCATGAAAATCACTTTAAACATGCTAATTTTAGCTCTAACACTGATGATCCACCTACAAATGTGAACTGACGTTCAAAAATAAAACATTTGAAAACGGACCATTTTCCACATTTCTGAAGCATGACGTAATGGGGGGGTGTTATCTCTTTTGTCAAAAATCAGCTGTTTTTGATTGAACATTAAATGCCTCCAAATAGTATTTAATTCACTTCCCGAGCCCCTGGAAGCATGAAAATCACTTTAAACATGCTAATTTTAGCTCTAACACTGATGATCCACCTACAAATGTGAACTGATGTTCAAAAATAAAACATTTGAAAACGGACCATTTTCCACATTTCTGAAGCATGACGTAATGGGGGGGTGTTATCTCTTTTGTCAAAAATCAGCTGTTTTTGCTTGAACATTAAATGCCTCCAAATAGTATTTAATTCACTTCCGAGCCCCTGGAAGCATGAAAATCACTTTAAACATGCTAATTTTAGCTCTAACACTGATGATCCACCTACAAATGTGAACTGACGTTCAAAAATAAAACATTTGAAAACGGACCATTTTCCACATTTCTGAAGCATGACGTAATTGGGGGGTGTTATCTCTTTTATCGAAAATCAGCCGTTTTTGCTCGAACATTAAATGCCTCCAAATGGTATTTAATTAACTTCCCGGGGTGAAGAAACCCTTTTTGAGAACTCAGAGTGAGTAAATTGGCCATTTTCATGCACTTTTAACCATTCCATAAATCTTGTGTTTAGGGCCCCTGGAAGCATGAAAATCACTTTAAACATGCTAATTTTAGCTCTAACACTGATGATCCACCTACAAATGTGAACTGACGTTCAAAAATAAAACATTTGAAAACGGACCATTTTCCATATTTCTGAAGCATGACGTTAAGGGGGGGTGTTATCTCTTTTGTCAAAAATCAGCTGTTTTTGCTTGAACATTAAATGCCTCCAAATAGTATTTAATTCACTTCCCGAGCCCCTGGAAGCATGAAAATCCCTTTAAACATGCTAATTTTAGCTCTAACACTGATGATCCACCTACAAATGTGAACTGACGTTCAAAAATAAAACATTTGAAAACGGACCATTTTCCACATTTCTGAAGCATGACGTAATGGGGGGGTGTTATCTCTTTTGTCGAAAATCAGCAGTTTTTGCTCGAACATTAAATGCGTCCAAATGGTATTTAATTAACTTCCCGGGGTGAAGAAACCCTTTTTGAGAACTCAGAGTGAGTAAATTGGCCATTTTCATGCACTTTTAACCATTCCATAAATCTTGTGTTTAGGGCCCCTGGAAGCATGAAAATCACTTTAAACATGCTAATTTTAGCTCTAACACTGATGATCCACCTACAAATGTGAACTGACGTTCAAAAATAAAACATTTGAAAACGGACCATTTTCCACATTTCTGAAGCATGACGTAATGGGGGGCTGTTATCTCTTTTGTCAAAAATCAGCTGTTTTTGATTGAACATTAAATGCCTCCAAATAGTATTTAATTCACTTCCCGAGCCCCTGGAAGCATGAAAATCACTTTAAACATGCTAATTTTAGCTCTAACACTGATGATCCACCTACAAATGTGAACTGACGTTCAAAAATAAAACATTTGAAAACGGATCATTTTCCACATTTCTGAAGCATGACGTAATGGGGGGTGTTATCTCTTTTGTCGAAAATCAGCTGTTTTTGCTCGAACATTAAATGCCTCCAAATGGTATTTAATTAACTTCCCGGGGTGAAGAAACCCTTTTTGAGAACTCAGAGTGAGTAAATTGGCCATTTTCATGCACTTTTAACCATTCCATAAATCTTGTGTTTAGGGCCCCTGGAAGCATGAAAATCACTTTAAACATGCTAATTTTAGCTCTAACACTGATGATCCACCTACAAATGTGAACTGACGTTCAAAAATAAAACATTTGAAAAAGGACCATTTTCCACATTTCTGAAGCATGACGTAATGGGGGGGGGTGTTATCTCTTTTGTCAAAAATCAGCTGTTTTTGATTGAACATTAAATGCCTCCAAATAGTATTTAATTCACTTCCCGAGCCCCTGGAAGCATGAAAATCACTTTAAACATGCTAATTTTAGCTCTAACACTGATGATCCACCTACAAATGTGAACTGATGTTCAAAAATAAAACATTTGAAAACGGACCATTTTCCACATTTCTGAAGCATGACGTAATGGGGGGTGTTATCTCTTTTGTCGAAAATCAGCCGTTTTTGCTCGAACATTAAATGCCTCCAAATGGTCTTTAATTAACTTCCCGGGGTGAAGAAACCCTTTTTGAGAACTCAGAGTGAGTAAATTGGCCATTTTCATGCACTTTTAACCATTCCATAAATCTTGTGTTTAGGGCCCCTGGAAGCATGAAAATCACTTTAAATATGCTAATTTTAGCTCTAACACTGATGATCCACCTACAAATGTGAACTGACGTTCAAAAATAAAACATTTGAAAACGGACCATTTTCCACATTTCTGAAGCATGACGTAATGGGGGGGTGTTATCTCTTTTGTCAAAAATCAGCTGTTTTTGCTTGAACATTAAATGCCTCCAAATAGTATTTAATTCACTTCCCGAGCCCCTGGAAGCATGAAAATCACTTTAAACATGCTAATTTTAGCTCTAACACTGATGATCCACCTACAAATGTGAACTGACGTTCAAAAATAAAACATTTGAAAACGGACCATTTTCCACATTTCTGAAGCATGACGTAATGGGGGGGTGTTATCTCTTTTGTCGAAAATCAGCAGTTTTTGCTCGAACATTAAATGCCTCCAAATGGTATTTAATTAACTTCCCGGGGTGAAGAAACCCTTTTTGAGAACTCAGAGTGAGTAAATTGGCCATTTTCATGCACTTTTAACCATTCCATAAATCTTGTGTTTAGGGCCCCTGGAAGCATGAAAATCACTTTAAACATGCTAATTTTAGCTCTAACACTGATGATCCACCTACAAATGTGAACTGACGTTCAAAAATAAAACATTTGAAAACGGACCATTTTCCACATTTCTGAAGCATGACGTAATGGGGGGGTGTTATCTCTTTTGTCAAAAATCAGCTGTTTTTGATTGAACATTAAATGCCTCCAAATAGTATTTAATTCACTTCCCGAGCCCCTGGAAGCATGAAAATCACTTTAAACATGCTAATTTTAGCTCTAACACTGATGATCCACCTACAAATGTGAACTGACGTTCAAAAATAAAACATTTGAAAACGGACCATTTTCTACATTTCTGAAGCATGACGTAATGGGGGGGTGTTATCTCTTTTGTCGAAAATCAGCCGTTTTTGCTCGAACATTAAATGCCTCCAAATGGTATTTAATTAACTTCCCGGGGTGAAGAAACCCTTTTTGAGAACTCAGAGTGAGTAAATTGGCCATTTTCATGCACTTTTAACCATTCCATAAATCTTGTGTTTAGGGCCCCTGGAAGCATGAAAATCACTTTAAACATGCTAATTTTAGCTCTAACACTGATGATCCACCTACAAATGTGAACTGACGTTCAAAAATAAAACATTTGAAAACGGACCATTTTCCACATTTCTGAAGCATGACGTAATGGGGGGGTGTTATCTCTTTTGTCAAAAATCAGCTGTTTTTGCTTGAACATTAAATGCCTCCAAATAGTATTTAATTAACTTCCCGAGCCCCTGGAAGCATGAAAATCACTTTAAACATGCTAATTTTAGCTCTAACACTGATGATCCACCTACAAATGTGAACTGACGTTCAAAAATAAAACATTTGAAAACGGACCATTTTCCACATTTCTGAAGCATGACGTAATGGGGGGGTGTTATCTCTTTTGTCGAAAATCAGCCGTTTTTGCTCGAACATTAAATGCCTCCAAATGGTATTTAATTAACTTCCCGGGGTGAAGAAACCCTTTTTGAGAACTCAGAGTGAGTAAATTGGCCATTTTCATGCACTTTTAACCATTCCATAAATCTTGTGTTTAGGGCCCCTGGAAGCATGAAAATCACTTTCAACATGCTCATTTTAGCTCCAACACTGATGATCCACCTACAAATGTGAACTGACATTCAAAAATAAAACATTTTAAAACGGACCATTTTCCACATTTCTGAAGCATGACGTAATGGGGGGGTGTTATCTCTTTTGTCAAAAATCAGCTGTTTTTGATTGAACATTAAATGCCTCCAAATAGTATTTAATTAACTTCCCGAGACCCTGGAAGCATGAACATCACTATAAACATGCTAATTTTAGCTCTAACACTGATGATCCACCTACAAATGTGAACAGACGTTCCAAAATAAAACATTTGAAAACTGACCATTTTCCACATTTCTGAAGCATGACTTAATGGGGGGGGTGTTATCTCTTTTGTCGAAAATCAGCCGTTTCTGCTCGAACATTAAATGCCTCCAAATGGTATTTAATTAACTTCCCGGGGTGAAGAAACCCTTTTTGAGAACTCAGAGTGAGTAAATTGGCCATTTTCATGCACTTTTAACCATTCCATAAATCTTGTGTTTAGGGCCCCTGGAAGCATGAAAATCACTTTAAACATGCTAATTTTAGCTCTAACACTGATGATCCACCTACAAATGTGAACTGACGTTCAAAAATAAAACATTTGAAAACGGACCATTTTCCACATTTCTGAAGCATGACGTAATGGGGGGGTGTTATCTCTTTTGTCAAAAATCAGCTGTTTTTCTTGAACATTAAATGCCTCCAAATAGTATTTAATTCACTTCCCGAGCCCCTGGAAGCATGAAAATCACTTTAAACATGCTAATTTTAGCTCTAACACTGATGATTCACCTACAAATGTGAACTGACGTTCAAAAATAAAACATTTGAAAACGGACCATTTTCCACATTTCTGAAGCATGACGTAATGGGGGGGTGTTATCTCTTTTGTCGAAAATCAGCCGTTTTTGCTCGAACATTAAATGCCTCCAAATGGTATTTAATTAACTTCCCGGGGTGAAGAAACCCTTTTTGAGAACTCACAGTGAGTAAATTGGCCATTTTCATGCACTTTTAACCATTCCATAAATCTTGTGTTTAGGGCCCCTGGAAGCATGAAAATCACTTTAAACATGCTAATTTTAGCTCTAACACTGATGATCCACCTACAAATGTGAACTGACGTTCAAAAATAAAACATTTGAAAACGGACCATTTTCCACATTTCTGAAGCATGACGTAATGGGGGGGTGTTATCTCTTTTGTCAAAAATCAGCTGTTTTTGCTTGAACATTAAATGCCTCCAAATAGTATTTAATTCACTTCCCGAGCCCCTGGAAGCATGAAAATCACTTTAAACATGCTAATTTTAGCTCTAACACTGATGATCCACCCACAAATGTGAACTGACGTTCAAAAATAAAACATTTGAAAACTGACCATTTTCCACATTTCTGAAGCATGACGTAATGGGGGGGTGTTATCTCTTTTGTCGAAAATCAGCCGTTTTTGCTCGAACATTAAATGCCTCCAAATGGTATTTAATTAACTTCCCGGGGTGAAGAAACCCTTTTTGAGAACTCAGAGTGAGTAAATTGGCCATTTTCATGCACTTTTAACCATTCCATAAATCTTGTGTTTAGGGCCCCTGGAAGCATGAAAATCACTTTAAACATGCTAATTTTAGCTCTAACACTGATGATCCACCTACAAATGTGAACTGACGTTCAAAAATAAAACATTTGAAAACGGATCATTTTCCACATTTCTGAAGCATGACGTAATGGGGGGTGTTATCTCTTTTGTCGAAAATCAGCTGTTTTTGCTCGAACATTAAATGCCTCCAAATGGTATTTAATTAACTTCCCGGGGTGAAGAAACCCTTTTTGAGAACTCAGAGTGAGTAAATTGGCCATTTTCATGCACTTTTAACCATTCCATAAATCTTGTGTTTAGGGCCCCTGGAAGCATGAAAATCACTTTAAACATGCTAATTTTAGCTCTAACACTGATGATCCACCTACAAATGTGAACTGACGTTCAAAAATAAAACATTTGAAAAAGGACCATTTTCCACATTTCTGAAGCATGACGTAATGGGGGGGGGTGTTATCTCTTTTGTCAAAAATCAGCTGTTTTTGATTGAACATTAAATGCCTCCAAATAGTATTTAATTCACTTCCCGAGCCCCTGGAAGCATGAAAATCACTTTAAACATGCTAATTTTAGCTCTAACACTGATGATCCACCTACAAATGTGAACTGATGTTCAAAAATAAAACATTTGAAAACGGACCATTTTCCACATTTCTGAAGCATGACGTAATGGGGGGTGTTATCTCTTTTGTCGAAAATCAGCCGTTTTTGCTCGAACATTAAATGCCTCCAAATGGTCTTTAATTAACTTCCCGGGGTGAAGAAACCCTTTTTGAGAACTCAGAGTGAGTAAATTGGCCATTTTCATGCACTTTTAACCATTCCATAAATCTTGTGTTTAGGGCCCCTGGAAGCATGAAAATCACTTTAAACATGCTAATTTTAGCTCTAACACTGATGATCCACCTACAAATGTGAACTGACGTTCAAAAATAAAACATTTGAAAACAGACCATTTTCCACATTTCTGAAGCATGACGTAATGGGGGGGTGTTATCTCTTTTGTCAAAAATCAGCTGTTTTTGCTTGAACATTAAATGCCTCCAAATAGTATTTAATTCACTTCCCGAGCCCCTGGAAGCATGAAAATCACTTTAAACATGCTAATTTTAGCTCTAACACTGATGATCCACCTACAAATGTGAACTGACGTTCAAAAATAAAACATTTGAAAACGGACCATTTTCTACATTTCTGAAGCATGACGTAATGGGGGGGTGTTATCTCTTTTGTCGAAAATCAGCCGTTTTTGCTCGAACATTAAATGCCTCCAAATGGTATTTAATTAACTTCCCGGGGTGAAGAAACCCTTTTTGAGAACTCAGAGTGAGTAAATTGGCCATTTTCATGCACTTTTAACCATTCCATAAATCTTGTGTTTAGGGCCCCTGGAAGCATGAAAATCACTTTAAACATGCTAATTTTAGCTCTAACACTGATGATCCACCTACAAATGTGAACTGACGTTCAAAAATAAAACATTTGAAAACGGACCATTTTCCACATTTCTGAAGCATGACGTAATGGGGGGGTGTTATCTCTTTTGTCAAAAATCAGCTGTTTTTGCTTGAACATTAAATGCCTCCAAATAGTATTTAATTCACTTCCCGAGCCCCTGGAAGCATGAAAATCACTTTAAACATGCTAATTTTAGCTCTAACACTGATGATCCACCTACAAATGTGAACTGACGTTCAAAAATATAACATTTGAAAACGGACCATTTTCCACATTTCTGAAGCATGACGTAATGGGGGGGTGTTATCTCTTTTGTCGAAAATCAGCCGTTTTTGCTCGAACATTAAATGCCTCCAAATGGTATTTAATTAACTTCCCGGGGTGAAGAAACCCTTTTTGAGAACTCAGAGTGAGTAAATTGGCCATTTTCATGCACTTTTAACCATTCCATAAATCTTGTGTTTAGGGCCCCTGGAAGCATGAAAATCACTTTCAACATGCTAATTTTAGCTCCAACACTGATGATCCACCTACAAATGTGAACTGACATTCAAAAATAAAACATTTTAAAACGGACCATTTTCCACATTTCTGAAGCATGACGTAATGGGGGGGTGTTATCTCTTTTGTCAAAAATCAGCTGTTTTTGATTGAACATTAAATGCCTCCAAATAGTATTTAATTAACTTCCCGAGCCCCTGGAAGCATGAACATCACTATAAACATGCTAATTTTAGCTCTAACACTGATGATCCACCTACAAATGTGAACAGACGTTCCAAAATAAAACATTTGAAAACTGACCATTTTCCACATTTCTGAAGCATGACTTAATGGGGGGGGTGTTATCTCTTTTGTCGAAAATCAGCCGTTTCTGCTCGAACATTAAATGCCTCCAAATGGTATTTAATTAACTTCCCGGGGTGAAGAAACCCTTTTTGAGAACTCAGAGTGAGTAAATTGGCCATTTTCATGCACTTTTAACCATTCCATAAATCTTGTGTTTAGGGCCCCTGGAAGCATGAAAATCACTTTAAACATGCTAATTTTAGCTCTAACACTGATGATCCACCTACAAATGTGAACTGACGTTCAAAAATAAAACATTTGAAAACGGACCATTTTCCACATTTCTGAAGCATGACGTAATGGGGGGGTGTTATCTCTTTTGTCAAAAATCAGCTGTTTTTCTTGAACATTAAATGCCTCCAAATAGTATTTAATTCACTTCCCGAGCCCCTGGAAGCATGAAAATCACTTTAAACATGCTAATTTTAGCTCTAACACTGATGATCCACCTACAAATGTGAACTGATGTTCAAAAATAAAACATTTGAAAACGGACCATTTTCCACATTTCTGAAGCATGACGTAATGGGGGGGTGTTATCTCTTTTGTCGAAAATCAGCAGTTTTTGCTCGAACATTAAATGCCTCCAAATGGTATTTAATTAACTTCCCGGGGTGAAGAAACCCTTTTTGAGAACTCAGAGTGAGTAAATTGGCCATTTTCATGCACTTTTAACCATTCCATAAATCTTGTGTTTAGGGCCCCTGGAAGCATGAAAATCACTTTAAACATGCTAATTTTAGCTCTAACACTGATGATCCACCTACAAATGTGAACTGACGTTCAAAAATAAAACATTTGAAAACGGACCATTTTCCACATTTCTGAAGCATGACGTAATGGGGGGGTGTTATCTCTTTTGTCAAAAATCAGCTGTTTTTGATTGAACATTAAATGCCTCCAAATAGTATTTAATTCACTTGCCGAGCCCCTGGAAGCATGAAAATCACTTTAAACATGCTAATTTTAGCTCTAACACTGATGATCCACCTACAAATGTGAACTGACGTTCAAAAATAAAACATTTGAAAACGGACCATTTTCTACATTTCTGAAGCATGACGTAATGGGGGGGTGTTATCTCTTTTGTCGAAAATCAGCCGTTTTTGCTCGAACATTAAATGCCTCCAAATGGTATTTAATTAACTTCCCGGGGTGAAGAAACCCTTTTTGAGAACTCAGAGTGAGTAAATTGGCCATTTTCATGCACTTTTAACCATTCCATAAATCTTGTGTTTAGGGCCCCTGGAAGCATGAAAATCACTTTCAACATGCTAATTTTAGCTCCAACACTGATGATCCACCTACAAATGTGAACTGACATTCAAAAATAAAACATTTTAAAACGGACCATTTTCCACATTTCTGAAGCATGACGTAATGGGGGGGTGTTATCTCTTTTGTCAAAAATCAGCTGTTTTTGATTGAACATTAAATGCCTCCAAATAGTATTTAATTAACTTCCCGAGCCCCTGGAAGCATGAACATCACTATAAACATGCTAATTTTAGCTCTAACACTGATGATCCACCTACAAATGTGAACAGACGTTCCAAAATAAAACATTTGAAAACTGACCATTTTCCACATTTCTGAAGCATGACTTAATGGGGGGGGTGTTATCTCTTTTGTCGAAAATCAGCCGTTTCTGCTCGAACATTAAATGCCTCCAAATGGTATTTAATTAACTTCCCGGGGTGAAGAAACCCTTTTTGAGAACTCAGAGTGAGTAAATTGGCCATTTTCATGCACTTTTAACCATTCCATAAATCTTGTGTTTAGGGCCCCTGGAAGCATGAAAATCACTTTAAACATGCTAATTTTAGCTCTAACACTGATGATCCACCTACAAATGTGAACTGACGTTCAAAAATAAAACATTTGAAAACGGACCATTTTCCACATTTCTGAAGCATGACGTAATGGGGGGGTGTTATCTCTTTTGTCAAAAATCAGCTGTTTTTCTTGAACATTAAATGCCTCCAAATAGTATTTAATTCACTTCCCGAGCCCCTGGAAGCATGAAAATCACTTTAAACATGCTAATTTTAGCTCTAACACTGATGATTCACCTACAAATGTGAACTGACGTTCAAAAATAAAACATTTGAAAACGGACCATTTTCCACATTTCTGAAGCATGACGTAATGGGGGGGTGTTATCTCTTTTGTCGAAAATCAGCCGTTTTTGCTCGAACATTAAATGCCTCCAAATGGTATTTAATTAACTTCCCGGGGTGAAGAAACCCTTTTTGAGAACTCACAGTGAGTAAATTGGCCATTTTCATGCACTTTTAACCATTCCATAAATCTTGTGTTTAGGGCCCCTGGAAGCATGAAAATCACTTTAAACATGCTAATTTTAGCTCTAACACTGATGATCCACCTACAAATGTGAACTGACGTTCAAAAATAAAACATTTGAAAACGGACCATTTTCCACATTTCTGAAGCATGACGTAATGGGGGGGTGTTATCTCTTTTGTCAAAAATCAGCTGTTTTTGCTTGAACATTAAATGCCTCCAAATAGTATTTAATTCACTTCCCGAGCCCCTGGAAGCATGAAAATCACTTTAAACATGCTAATTTTAGCTCTAACACTGATGATCCACCCACAAATGTGAACTGACGTTCAAAAATAAAACATTTGAAAACTGACCATTTTCCACATTTCTGAAGCATGACGTAATGGGGGGGTGTTATCTCTTTTGTCGAAAATCAGCCGTTTTTGCTCGAACATTAAATGCCTCCAAATGGTATTTAATTAACTTCCCGGGGTGAAGAAACCCTTTTTGAGAACTCAGAGTGAGTAAATTGGCCATTTTCATGCACTTTTAACCATTCCATAAATCTTGTGTTTAGGGCCCCTGGAAGCATGAAAATCACTTTAAACATGCTAATTTTAGCTCTAACACTGATGATCCACCTACAAATGTGAACTGACGTTCAAAAATAAAACATTTGAAAACTGACCATTTTCCACATTTCTGAAGCATGACGTAATGGGGGGGTGTTATCTCTTTTGTCAAAAATCAGCTGTTTTTGATTGAACATTAAATGCCTCCAAATAGTATTTAATTCACTTCCCGAGCCCCTGGAAGCATGAAAATCACTTTAAACATGCTAATTTTAGCTCTAACACTGATGATCCACCTACAAATGTGAACAGATGTTCAAAAATAAAACATTTGAAAACGGACCATTTTCCACATTTCTGAAGCATGACGTAATGGGGGGGTGTTATCTCTTTTGTCAAAAATCAGCTGTTTTTGCTTGAACATTAAATGCCTCCAAATAGTATTTAATTCACTTCCCGAGCCCCTGGAAGCATGAAAATCACTTTAAACATGCTAATTTTAGCTCTAACACTGATGATCCACCTACAAATGTGAACTGACGTTCAAAAATAAAACATTTGAAAACGGACCATTTTCCACATTTCTGAAGCATGACGTAATTGGGGGGTGTTATCTCTTTTGTCGAAAATCAGCCGTTTTTGCTCGAACATTAAATGTCTCCAAATGGTATTTAATTAACTTCCCGGGGTGAAGAAACCCTTTTTGAGAACTCAGAGTGAGTAAATTGGCCATTTTCATGCACTTTTAACCATTCCATAAATCTTGTGTTTAGGGCCCCTGGAAGCATGAAAATCACTTTAAACATGCTAATTTTAGCTCTAACACTGATGATCCACCTACAAATGTGAACTGACGTTCAAAAATAAAACATTTGAAAACGGACCATTTTCCACATTTCTGAAGCATGACGTAATGGGGGGGTGTTATCTCTTTTGTCAAAAATCAGCTGTTTTTGATTGAACATTAAATGCCTCCAAATAGTATTTAATTCACTTCCCGAGCCCCTGGAAGCATGAAAATCACTTTAAACATGCTAATTTTAGCTCTAACACTGATGATCCACCTACAAATGTGAACTGACGTTCAAAAATAAAACATTTGAAAACGGACCATTTTCTACATTTCTGAAGCATGACGTAATGGGGGGGTGTTATCTCTTTTGTCGAAAATCAGCCGTTTTTGCTCGAACATTAAATGCCTCCAAATGGTATTTAATTAACTTCCCGGGGTGAAGAAACCCTTTTTGAGAACTCACAGTGAGTAAATTGGCCATTTTCATGCACTTTTAACCATTCCATAAATCTTGTGTTTAGGGCCCCTGGAAGCATGAAAATCACTTTAAACATGCTAATTTTAGCTCTAACACTGATGATCCACCTACAAATGTGAACTGACGTTCAAAAATAAAACATTTGAAAACGGACCATTTTCCACATTTCTGAAGCATGACGTAATGGGGGGGTGTTATCTCTTTTGTCAAAAATCAGCTGTTTTTGCTTGAACATTAAATGCCTCCAAATAGTATTTAATTCACTTCCCGAGCCCCTGGAAGCATGAAAATCACTTTAAACATGCTAATTTTAGCTCTAACACTGATGATCCACCTACAAATGTGAACTGACGTTCAAAAATAAAACATTTGAAAACGGACCATTTTCCACATTTCTGAAGCATGACGTAATGGGGGGGTGTTATCTCTTTTGTCGAAAATCAGCCGTTTTTGCTCGAACATTAAATGCCTCCAAATGGTATTTAATTAACTTCCCGGGGTGAAGAAACCCTTTTTGAGAACTCAGAGTGAGTAAATTGGCCATTTTCATGCACTTTTAACCATTCCATAAATCTTGTGTTTAGGGCCCCTGGAAGCATGAAAATCACTTTAAACATGCTAATTTTAGCTCCAACACTGATGATCCACCTACAAATGTGAACTGACATTCAAAAATAAAACATTTTAAAACGGACCATTTTCCACATTTCTGAAGCATGACGTAATGGGGGGGTGTTATCTCTTTTGTCAAAAATCAGCTGTTTTTGATTGAACATTAAATGCCTCCAAATAGTATTTAATTAACTTCCCGAGCCCCTGGAAGCATGAACATCACTATAAACATGCTAATTTTAGCTCTAACACTGATGATCCACCTACAAATGTGAACAGACGTTCCAAAATAAAACATTTGAAAACTGACCATTTTCCACATTTCTGAAGCATGACTTAATGGGGGGGGTGTTATCTCTTTTGTCGAAAATCAGCCGTTTCTGCTCGAACATTAAATGCCTCCAAATGGTATTTAATTAACTTCCCGGGGTGAAGAAACCCTTTTTGAGAACTCAGAGTGAGTAAATTGGCCATTTTCATGCACTTTTAACCATTCCATAAATCTTGTGTTTAGGGCCCCTGGAAGCATGAAAATCACTTTAAACATGCTAATTTTAGCTCTAACACTGATGATCCACCTACAAATGTGAACTGACGTTCAAAAATAAAACATTTGAAAACGGACCATTTTCCACATTTCTGAAGCATGACGTAATGGGGGGGTGTTATCTCTTTTGTCAAAAATCAGCTGTTTTTCTTGAACATTAAATGCCTCCAAATAGTATTTAATTCACTTCCCGAGCCCCTGGAAGCATGAAAATCACTTTAAACATGCTAATTTTAGCTCTAACACTGATGATTCACCTACAAATGTGAACTGACGTTCAAAAATAAAACATTTGAAAACGGACCATTTTCCACATTTCTGAAGCATGACGTAATGGGGGGGTGTTATCTCTTTTGTCGAAAATCAGCCGTTTTTGCTCGAACATTAAATGCCTCCAAATGGTATTTAATTAACTTCCCGGGGTGAAGAAACCCTTTTTGAGAACTCACTGTGAGTAAATTGGCCATTTTCATGCACTTTTAACCATTCCATAAATCTTGTGTTTAGGGCCCCTGGAAGCATGAAAATCACTTTAAACATGCTAATTTTAGCTCTAACACTGATGATCCACCTACAAATGTGAACTGACGTTCAAAAATAAAACATTTGAAAACGGACCATTTTCCACATTTCTGAAGCATGACGTAATGGGGGGGTGTTATCTCTTTTGTCAAAAATCAGCTGTTTTTGCTTGAACATTAAATGCCTCCAAATAGTATTTAATTCACTTCCCGAGCCCCTGGAAGCATGAAAATCACTTTAAACATGCTAATTTTAGCTCTAACACTGATGATCCACCCACAAATGTGAACTGACGTTCAAAAATAAAACATTTGAAAACTGACCATTTTCCACATTTCTGAAGCATGACGTAATGGGGGGGTGTTATCTCTTTTGTCGAAAATCAGCCGTTTTTGCTCGAACATTAAATGCCTCCAAATGGTATTTAATTAACTTCCCGGGGTGAAGAAACCCTTTTTGAGAACTCAGAGTGAGTAAATTGGCCATTTTCATGCACTTTTAACCATTCCATAAATCTTGTGTTTAGGGCCCCTGGAAGCATGAAAATCACTTTAAACATGCTAATTTTAGCTCTAACACTGATGATCCACCTACAAATGTGAACTGACATTCAAAAATAAAACATTTTAAAACGGACCATTTTCCACATTTCTGAAGCATGACGTAATGGGGGGGTGTTATCTCTTTTGTCAAAAATCAGCTGTTTTTGATTGAACATTAAATGCCTCCAAATAGTATTTAATTAACTTCCCGAGCCCCTGGAAGCATGAACATCACTATAAACATGCTAATTTTAGCTCTAACACTGATGATCCACCTACAAATGTGAACAGACGTTCCAAAATAAAACATTTGAAAACTGACCATTTTCCACATTTCTGAAGCATGACTTAATGGGGGGGGTGTTATCTCTTTTGTCGAAAATCAGCCGTTTCTGCTCGAACATTAAATGCCTCCAAATGGTATTTAATTAACTTCCCGGGGTGAAGAAACCCTTTTTGAGAACTCAGAGTGAGTAAATTGGCCATTTTCATGCACTTTTAACCATTCCATAAATCTTGTGTTTAGGGCCCCTGGAAGCATGAAAATCACTTTAAACATGCTAATTTTAGCTCTAACACTGATGATCCACCTACAAATGTGAACTGACGTTCAAAAATAAAACATTTGAAAACGGACCATTTTCCACATTTCTGAAGCATGACGTAATGGGGGGGTGTTATCTCTTTTGTCAAAAATCAGCTGTTTTTCTTGAACATTAAATGCCTCCAAATAGTATTTAATTCACTTCCCGAGCCCCTGGAAGCATGAAAATCACTTTAAACATGCTAATTTTAGCTCTAACACTGATGATTCACCTACAAATGTGAACTGACGTTCAAAAATAAAACATTTGAAAACGGACCATTTTCCACATTTCTGAAGCATGACGTAATGGGGGGGTGTTATCTCTTTTGTCGAAAATCAGCCGTTTTTGCTCGAACATTAAATGCCTCCAAATGGTATTTAATTAACTTCCCGGGGTGAAGAAACCCTTTTTGAGAACTCAGAGTGAGTAAATTGGCCATTTTCATGCACTTTTAACCATTCCATAAATCTTGTGTTTAGGGCCCCTGGAAGCATGAAAATCACTTTAAACATGCTAATTTTAGCTCTAACACTGATGATCCACCTACAAATGTGAACTGACATTCAAAAATAAAACATTTTAAAACGGACCATTTTCCACATTTCTGAAGCATGACGTAATGGGGGGGTGTTATCTCTTTTGTCAAAAATCAGCTGTTTTTGATTGAACATTAAATGCCTCCAAATAGTATTTAATTAACTTCCCGAGCCCCTGGAAGCATGAACATCACTATAAACATGCTAATTTTAGCTCTAACACTGATGATCCACCTACAAATGTGAACAGACGTTCCAAAATAAAACATTTGAAAACTGACCATTTTCCACATTTCTGAAGCATGACTTAATGGGGGGGGTGTTATCTCTTTTGTCGAAAATCAGCCGTTTCTGCTCGAACATTAAATGCCTCCAAATGGTATTTAATTAACTTCCCGGGGTGAAGAAACCCTTTTTGAGAACTCA